>NC_081572.1:25541489-25763375 GCF_022355385.1 Mustela nigripes
ATTCATTCAGGCTCAAGAGGAAATGATTCTTACCTAATTCATAAGAACCTAATACAGAGGCTATGTGCTAATTGAATTTACTATGAGAAATACACATTTCTGCCTTGAGGGCCAAACAGTTGTCAGATGGTCTGTGTGTATTTTCTCTGTGATAAGCCTTTCAGGGGCGCCAGATTCTGTTACTCAGAAGATCACTTAATAAGAGTGGAATGGGATCAGAGCAATCAGGTTTTTTATTTTTATTTTGGAAAACTTAAGACTTACATAAAAGTAGAACAGTATAATTAGCCTCTATTAAAACTCACCACTAGTAAGACTCAATGGCCAGTCTTATTTTATATGTGTATGTGCATGTGTGTATGTATCCCCTGCCTCCTATCATTTTCAAGCAAGTCTCAGACATACTGTTTAGTCTGTAAATATTTCAGCATGTATTTTTAAAAGTTAAGAAATTAAACAAGCTCATTAACAAAAATAAATGGGATAAACTTCTAATTGGCCAGAGTTCTCAACTGTAGTACTGGTCTGGTAGCTTACTTGCCATTGTGTGTCTCAAGGGGACCAAGTAATGTGTCTGCTGCTCTGGCGTCCTCCCCTCTGCAGTATAGGAAGACTGTAGCATCGCCTCCCATTTTAAGACATTTTTCCTTCAAACAGATCACTATATTTCAGTTGACCCTGGAACGAGGGAGGTTAGGAGTGCCACCTCCCCCACCCCATTCAGTCAAATCCACATGTACTTAACTTTCCCAAAAACAAATAGCATACTGTTGACCAGATGCCTTACCTATATAACAAAGTTGATTAATATGTATTTTGTATGTGAGTTACATAATGCATGCTTATAGTAAAGCAAACTAGAGAAAAAGTGTTCAAATCATAAGGAAGAGAGAATACATTTATAGTACTTGGCTATAGAAAATCCATATATAAGTGGACTTACGCAGTTCAAATTCATGTTCAAGGGTCAGCTGTATTTTTCAGTTTGGATTAAAATCCATCTCTTGCCTTCTTGAAGTTATAAGCTAGTATTTCAGCTTAGGTATTTATCTCCTCTCCTTACACATTACACTTGCGGGCAGTCGGTCTGGTTTTATATATATATAGTTAGTGCCACAGAGGACAAACCACCCTGTTTCCAAGGTCTGAGAAAACTTGGACTACATAGAGGTTGTTAGCCGCCTCTAGAGATGTTACGATGGAACAATTTAGGGTCGGAGTTTTTTGAGCTTGCCTTCATGCCGAGCTTTTAAAAATGCATCTTAGATGGGCTGTGTGGATAATTTTAAACGTTACTCTAAAGTGCATGAAACAAGGGAAACACTTGAGAATTTATTGTGTATATTTTCTGTGGGATGGGACTTCGTTCAGGGCTGATTTTCAAGTGTGAGTTCAGACTGATTTTTAGTTGTTTATGAAAGAACCCCAGGTGACTACTTTTAAAGAATTTTATGTTATAATTGTAATGCCTGTACATGGTTCAAAAAACAGCAGTAGAAGTGTTAAGTGATCTCTCTCTTTTTCCTGTCCCTCTGTTCTTTCTCTCCAGGAGCTACTGTTAACAGTTATTCTTTCTGGAGGGAGGTGGGTGGTAGGGGATATAAGCATATATGTATAGACCTTTTTTTATATATGAAGTACACCATATGTTCTGAATCTTGCTGTTTTCACTCCGTATATTTAGAAACATTTGAGATTTAGGAGACCGCCCTTTTAAGTTTTAACATGTAGTTTTTAAAAATACATTTCAAGTAAACCAAAGCAGAGAAGTCAATGTGTTATTCATTGTTGTATCAGATTTTTAAATTTCCTACTTTGAAAATGCAGTTTGAGAGTCATAGTTGATCTGTTTCTTCTCAGCCCTCCCAAGTAGCTCAGTTGTCAACAGCAACAGATGGAAGAACTTTTAGGAACAACGGCTTTGGGAAGTAGTTTGGCTTAAGTGGCTGTGCCCTAACCTCTCTGTGGCTATTCCGCTCCTAGATACATACCCTAGTGAAACTCTTACACGTGTGTGTCAGGACGTGGATGTGAAAATGTCGTAACAGCACTATTTGTAATAGGAAGAAAAGGGAAACAAAAACAAACTGGAATGACCCTGCCTGTCCTTGAGCAGTCCACTGGATAGATTCCGTGGCCCATTCTTACAGTGGAATTGCACGGAAGTCAGACTGAGCTGCAGCTACATGTGTGAACATGGATGGATCTTGGTGGTCGGAAAAGCAAGTTGCAGAAGAATACATCCGCTGTGGTTCCATTTCTGTGAAGGTCAGAGTCCAGCTGTTAAATCTGTGGTAAATGAAAGAAAAGCAAGGGAATGATAACATGAAATTCAGTGTTACTCTTGCATCGGAGGGAGAGGAGACCGTGGAGGGCATGGAACAGCCTTCAGAGGAACTGCTGACAATGCTTTGTTGCTAAAGCTGGATGGGCGGTTTCTTTTTTAAACTGTATGTTCATGTACTTTTGTATGTATGATATTTCTTAATAAAATTTAAACTTAAAAAATGGGAAAAGGTCTTGGTGTAGGTAGTAAAATAGAAATATAAGCATACCCATATTTAAAAAATTTACCCTCTTACAGTGACTGGCAGGTGTAAAAGATATGGTTTCTTGAGCGCAAAATCTGGGGCCTTAATTGTTTTTTAAAAGCTAGAAGCAGGGCCTAAGTGTATGTCTTCTTTGTGATCACTTTTTTATTTTAAGGTTTTATTTATTTGACAGAGATCACAAGTAGGCAGATGGGCAGGGGGTGGGGTGCGGGGGAAGCAGGCTCCCTGCTGAACACAGAGCCTGATGCAGGACCCTGGAATCATGATCCAAGCCGAAGGCAGAGGTTTAGCCCACTGAGCCACCTAGGTGCCCTGTGATATCACTTATTTTTATCTTTACATATTTTCTATTTGGGATTTGGGTGTCAGCCAGGGAGCGGCTGCTTTTGTTCTCTGTTTCTTGAAGATTCACGCCCTTCCAGGAAGGGAACTGCTGGGTGAGAAGAGCAGTACTCCTGGCAGGTGGTCAGCACATCCTACCCCTGTTCAATTTAGATTGTCAGATCAGAGGGGCTGTTCCATTTTGGCCTTGTTCTGCTCTTAATGAGGGACACCATGAAGCATTAGATATTTACTCTAATGGAAGTGATTGGGGAACGCCTGGGTGGCTCAGTGGGTTAAAGCCTCTGCCTTCAGCTCAGGTCATGATCTCAAGGTCCTGGGATGGAGCCTTGGCAGGGAGCCTGCCTCCCTTCTGTCTGCCTGCCTCTCTGCCTACTTGTGATTGCTGTCAAATAAATAAAATCTTAAAGAATAAAAAAGGGGAAGTGATTAGAAGTAGAAATGTACGTGCAAGTGCATAAAAGTCACCTCTTTCCACAGTGGACCTTTTGATCTCCAAGTGTGGCTCCCAGTGGGAGCTTGGGGCTCCCCCCCCCCCCCCCCCCGCCTGCTTTCCTTGCAGCCCTGAGTGCTGGTATGCCAGCTGCTGTTCTGATAACATGGGATAGGTCAGTGAGCAAAATAGGAACGCCGCCACCTCCTGGTGGAGTCTGTCAGGCCTGTGAGTGGTACTTAACACTCTGAGGGTAGAAGGGGCCCTGCTGTTGTTACCAGTCCCCTCATTGTAAATGAGTGTTAGATTGTGAACGACTAAGAATTCTAGATCATTCCACCTTTTTGTTTTAACTTACATGTGTTCTGGAACCTTTCAGGACAAGCGTCCTAGTACCTGATTCAGTTCAACCACCTAAAAATCTTAAAATGACATTAAGTTAGCATAAAAGTCAGTGGACTTGCGCCTTCCTCAGAAATTAATTTCCACAGTGTCTGCATGAAGTATAAATTACACTGAAAATTACTCTTGAAACTTCAATTATTTTTATTTTTATTTTTTTATAAAGATTTTTATTTATTTATTTGACAGAGATCACAAGTAGGCAGAAAGGCAGAGAGCCAGATGCGGGGCTCGATCCCAGGACCCCGGGATCATGACCTGAGCCGAAGGCAGAGGCTTAACCTACTGAGCCACCCAGGCGCCCCATTGAAGCTTCAATTTTTACTCTTAATCTTCAGCCTTAAGACTATTCATGTTACAGGAAATATGTTTTTATAATTTCTTCAAAGTGCATACTATGTTTATTTGAACGGATACAGAATTTGCTCAACAGCCTGATGATAAATTGCTGCCCTCATTCAATTACTGTAATTGATCATTAGGCAACTCTATAGGTTCTGTTACTGTCATAGTGTAAGGTTTCCCCCCAACATTTTTTTCAAATTTATTCTACCATATTCACCTAAAAATACCACCTAAAACTCCACTTCCTCGCAAGGGTGATTTGGGGCCATTAAAAGCCAGTCCTCAGCTCTTGCCCCAAGTTTTCCTTATTCCAAACAAAATTGAGAATACCTTAGGGAATTGGCCCTTGTGGCGCTGGAACGGCACTGCACTGAATTGGCTTGTCAGCGGGCTGTCCTGTCTCTCAAAGACCTGTGACGTGGATGCGGAGCTTACATTTCCAGCAGAAGTGCTTCCATCTGGAGAGGCCCAGGGCTACTAAGCAAACTGCAGGTTCAAGTCTCATGAACTCATCACATTTTTTTTTTTTAAATTTAAAGATTTTATTTATATATTTGAGAGCAGGTGCCAGAGGCCGGTGGTGGGGGTGGCAGGGAGCAGAGGGAGAAGGACAAGCCAGATGCAGGCCTCCACCTTGACCCTGAGATGACCTGAGCTGAAACCAAGAGTCAGATGTTCAGTCGACTGAGCCACCCACACACGCTTCACATTTTTGAGTGGGATGATCCGTACGTTGGTACCCACACTATTTAAAACCAAAACCTTGGTCTTTGGACAGTTGGGCTAGGTAAGTGCTAGTGTGTTTGCGTGTCCCCCCCACCCTTCATCAAAGCTGAGGTGCTGAGCATTTGCAGAGGCAACCTGGTGGCCCTGTTATGTGCTGGGGGAGATGAGATCCTGCTTGGCCAGAAGGAGCTCCGGTATTTCAGAGCTCAGTTCCACGAATTCAAGTCCAGGAGTAATGACTGAAGAGAAATGACCGTGGACAGGGTTAAGTGGGTAAGTGGGGTCCAGCTCCCAGAGTGCTTCCAAAGTACCAGCAGATCTTACGTAAGAGTTTGGGTGAGTTGACCCGGAAGAGCTCTAGGTGGTGGAATAGGAGGAGTCTAGCTTCGAGCTAGTTTTTGGTAAGAGTGCCAACTTTGTTGTTGTTTCCATCTGATTAGCAGAGTTGAGTGCTGTGGGCTGTGCCTTGGCTATTTGGCAAGTAGTTTGTTAAAAATGGCCTCAACAAGGGTGCCTGGGTGGCTCAGTTGGTTAAACAACTGCCTTCAGCTCAGGTCATGATCCTGGAGTCCTGGGATCGAGTCCTGCATCGGGCTCCCAGCTCCATGGGGAGTCTGCTTCTACTGACCTTCTCCCCTCTTGTGCTCTCTCTCACTGTCTCTGGCAAATAAATTTTTAAAAAAATAAAAAAAAAAGAAAATGGCCTCATCAGTAACGCAAGTCATGCCATTTTATAGGCAAGTTTCAAAGTGTGAATAGGAAATGATGTGACAATTTCTCCCTGCCCAGAGAAGTTTGAGATGAGGGAACAATTTTGCAAAGTACGCACATGAAGGTGGCAAACCGGTACATGCATTCCAAGTTGGTTATTTACAAAACATTGATACCGGCGGTTTCATTTCTGGGGTTTTCTAATAGGTCAGTTTGGCAGCATTGCTGTTGTAGCAGGCCTTCTCTGTCAGGGATGTTGCGTGTTCAACGAATTCAGAGCTTCCATTTTTCACCAAGATGAGTTCTACTTCCTGAAAGTCGTGTAGTCTTTGAATGTCTTTGTCCTTAAGATGTAAAAGAAATTATAGGGTGGTTTGTAGATAGCATGAGAGATTATTAAGATGAAAAAATCTTAATGGCCAGCATCTTTGGTTCTTGCCTAAATTCAGGGTATTTCTGTAATGGTTTCTCTGTCGTGGTAAGCTAAAGTAGCAGTTGAGACTTTTTCTTTTTTTGGTCTCTGTTGTAGGTTCCTAAGGGGACTGACTGTAGTCCCACACCAATATTGGTGAAGAAAAGGGCTTTTTTTAAAAAAGTAATAATTATAACTCTCATTAAGAAATTATCATGCATCAGTGATTGTATATGCATTATTTCACATCCAGAAAAGGGCATTTTAAAAAGTCCAGAAAATAACAATCATCCTGCCATTCCTTTACAATGAATATATTAGCCATGACACCAGTGAGAATTGGTAAAGGCATTTTGAAAGCTTTTAAAATAGTAATACCCAAAGAAATGAGGTTTTTCTTCTGAAATTAGAGAACTGTATTTTGCATCTGGAATCTCTATACAAATGCAAAACAGCTTTGTTTCATGAGATAACAAAGGCTGAGCTGTGGCAGGCAAGGTGGGTGAGTCTTTCCTTTCCCTGGGCACCATGCCACCTGTGAACCAGCCAGGTCCGCAGAGGTAGAATGGGCCACATGCATTGACCTGAGTCTTCTCTCCGGGCCTTAGTTGTATTTCAGACCGTATTGAAGGGTTCATGAATTTAGGTGTGCAAGTCAGTAAAAGCACCAGATTGAAAATTACCTAGCTACCATGGCTGTCCTACAGTCCGAGTTTCCCAGTGGCTTAAATTTGTTTTCACGTTAGAAACACAAGAGATAAGTGATTAGCTTCACAGAACATTAATTTTGCCCACTTAGAACCCCGTCTGCATTTAGACCCTTTGCAAACCCTACCTTTCTGAGCAGTGTGTTTGGCAGCTTTCTGATCGCCCTCACTTGCTCCGGCTCAATCCCCAGTTCGCAGCAACTGACTTTCAGGAGATTCTGATAACTCAGCTCTCCTCTGTTCAGTTCAACCTCAATGAAGTCATTTTCTCTGGGACTCTTAATTCTGACTTTAAGCACCAGCTCTAGATCACCTGCAAGTTCATTTGTAAAAGAGAGAGTACCCGATTTAAAGCCTTTCAGTCGGCGTCATCCATTCTCCCAGCACAGAACTTCGTAACAGACACACAGCAGTTTTTACGGGTATAGGAGCATCAAATTAATCTGAGTCTTTTCTTGGGGTGCTTGTAACGGTCTGCGATGTAAACCCCATTATACTCACCTGAAAGCTTGCAGTTTGAAGCCGAGCTAGGATTGAAAAAATAAATATTTAAATATACCACCCTCAAGCAGTACCTGGTAGGTGTTGGAACTTATTTGAAAAGCTTCAGGGAGGGGTGCCTGGGTGGTTCAGTGGGTTAAGCCGCTGCCTTTGGCTCGGGTCATGATCTCAGGGTCCTGGGATCAAGTCCCGCATCGGGCTCTCTGCTCAGCGGGGAGCCTGCTTCCCTCTCTCTCTCTCTTTCTGCCTGCCTCTCCATCTACTTGTGATTTCTCTCTGTCAAATAAATAAATAAAATCTTTAAAAAAAAAAAAAAAAAGAAAAGCTTCAGGGAACTGTTGAGCCCTGGGGCTCAGTGTCCTCGGGAAACTTGTGTAGACGTGCAGATGATTCTGTGATTTCCTACTGCATCCCTCCCCAGGACTGCAAGGTGACAGGCCCTGATGATCAGGATAATCAGGATAATTGTACCATCTTTGGCGTGGTGTGTGGGGGGGTGGGCAGTGGTGTGGAGTGAGTCTTCACACTGTCCCGAGAAGGAGGGATTTTTGACTGAAGGGAGAAGAACCCAAGCGGTGTGTTTAGCTTTGCCACTGGGCCTCGGGGCTGAGTCCTCACCTACACGGGTGTCCTCAGGTTTGGCATCCCGTGGGTCAGCTGGCATCTGTGGGTTGGAGCCTTGTTTACATTCGCCTGGGAAAGAAAGAAAAAGAAAGCGTTGGGGCGCCTGGGTGGCTCAGTGGGTTAAGCGTCTGCCTTTGGCTCAGGTCATGATCCCAGGGTCCTGGTATGGATCCCGGTTTCTCTCTCCCTCTGCCCCTCCCCACTCATGCTCTCTCAGCGCGCACTCTCTCTCTTTCTCAAATCTTAAAAAGCGAGAAATGGCAGCACCTCAGCGTTTGTCTCTCTTCCAGATCTGCCAGTTGAACAGGGACAGTGATGCCCCCTCTCCACTTCCTGCTCCCCAGTTCCGCCTCCTCAAGGGAAAAGCCAAGTCACGAAAAGGGCAGTACTTATGTTCAGACTTGAAGTGTCATTTTCCCTCATCACGGCCCAAATCATGAAAAGGAGCCAGGACGCTATTTTTAAGCGGTATGTAATCTGGGGAAGAAATATTTATAATCTGCGTGCTTAACTCAAGTTTCGACTTAAATATTTTGGGCGCTGAGGGCTTCGTGTCCCCAATTCTCCAGGAGAGTCCTTTATAAGGAATTTTCTCCACCAGAAGGAAGGGAGATGAGAGTGAGTATTAGCATCCTTTTTGGGGGCCAGGCCCTTCCCAGGCTCACAGGCCCTGCTCCCTGAGACCCTGCTCTGCACCAGGCGCCTTGCTAAGCCCTGGGGATGCGGTTCAAGCCACCACCACAAAAACCCAGAGTGGTCGCTGTCCTAGAGCTGGCAAGCTAGAGGGGACAGAGATCCTGATCAACGGACCTCAGGAAAATGTGACGTTAAATCGTGGGGCTGGTGAGGGCTGGACACACAATGGAGGTCAAATTCTGAAGGCAAGGCTGAGTAGGCTTAACCCGATCCAGGGGGAAAAGAGGAAGATGAGGTTCCCAGGGCTAGAAACAGCATAAGGAACCTGTGTGTGGATAGAGCAGAGCTTCTGAGGAAGGAAAGGCAACCATCCAACGCGGCTGCTGGGCAGAGAGCATGAAGGGATGGTGTGAGGTGTGTCAGGCAGCCGTCAGATGGTGGGATTAGGGCCGCACAGCCTCCGCCGTCCAATTCGGTAGCCACCAGTCATGTGAAGTGAGATACACTCATTTCATAAAAATACATAAAATACCATTTCAAAGGCAGGAAAAAATGTGAAGAATTCATTTTTTTAATATTGGTTGTATGTGGAAATAATTTTGATATATTGAGCGAAGTAAATAGATTAAAATTATTTTCACCTGTCTACTTTTTAAAATGTGGCTGGGACATTTTTATTTTTTATTTTTTTAATTTTAAAAATATTTTATTTTTCAGAGAACACACACTAGCAGGGAGAGAAGGCAGAGGGAGAAGCAGTTTCCCCACCAAACACAGTTTGAGCCCTGGGACTCCATCCCAGGACTCTGGTGTCATGACTTGAGCCAAAGGGAGATGCCCAACCGACTGAGCCACCTAGGCATCCTGAGGAAATTTTTTAAATATGTGGTTTTAAAAATCCAGTATTTTTATTGGAAAGCACTGGCCCAGGTGAAAGGTTTGGGTTTTTATTCTAGAACAACACTAAGCCTTTAGACAGATCTTAGCCTTAGCCCAAGGCTTGTCACAATCAGATTTGCATTTGGGGGCAAAAAAAAAAAAAAAAAGCCTCACTGTTCTCAAAAAAATCCATGGGATGTTGACATTTGCATTTTCAGACAAGAAAATTGAGGCTGAAAGGTGAAGTAACTTGCTTGAGCTTGCTGCATGCGTAAATGGCAGGACTGGGATGTGACCAGAGCCAGCTCCATCAGTGGAGCCCAGAGCAAAAGGAAGGTGTGCAAAACGGCTCCGCACCCCTACCCCAGGGCAGGTGGGTGACCCCCCCAGGAATCACAACCTCCCACCTGTACCCATCTGACTCTGGATGGGGGCAGGGAGAGCTTCCTGCCTCTTCTTGTTGTCCTCAGAACATCCCCTGCCTTGCCTGCCTCAACTCCAACTCTTTCTTGAGTCCCCACCAGGGGCAGAAGGGGACAGTGGAACTCTGGTGGGGAAGGGGCGGTGGGCTGGGAGTGGGGCCATGCACATACGGGGGTGAAGGTTCTCCCCAGCACATGCTCCATCGTCCTGGCTGACTTCACTTACAAAACAGACTCCCAAGATAAAATTATTTAAAATGGGGACACCTGGGTGGCTCAGTCAGTTAAATCTGCCTTTGGTTCAGGACATGATCCTGGGGTCCTGGGATCGAGCCCCTCATTGGGCTCCCTGCTCAGCAGGGGAATCTGCTTCTCCCTCTCCTGCCCCTCCCCCTCCTGCTTATGTGTGCTCTCTCTCTCAAATAAATAAAATACATTTTTAAGATTTTTTATTAACATATAGTATATTATTAACCCCAGGGGTACGGGTCTGTGAATCGCCAGGTTTACACTTCACTGCACTCACCATAGCACATACCCTCCCTAATGTCCATAACCCAACCACCCTCTCCCTCCCCACCTCCCCACCCCCTGCAACCCTCAGTTTGTTTTGTGAGATTAAGAGTCTCTTATGGTTTGTCTCCCTCCCGATCCCATCTTGTTTCATTTATTCTTTTCCTACCCCCCAACCCCCCAGCGTTGCCTCTCAACTTCCTCATATCAGGGAGAGCATGTGATAATTGTCTTTCTCTGACTGACTTCAAATAAATAAAATCTTAAATTATTTAAAAGTCAAGCCAGTGACCACAGAGCATTTAATCCGAAGTGTGGGACATTTTCTGACTGTGGGGTTCTGCACAGCTGCTGGGATGACAGGCCCAAGAAGCCAGCCTTGCTTCTGGCTCAAGTGCTCTCTGCCCACTCCCCAGTCCCTCCCCAGCCCCTCCCAAGGTGGCGGGATCTGCAGTCCCCTCTGCGCCCTGCGCCCTGGGCCACGGAGCAACCCCTTCTCCCTGGAGGTCTTGGTCTCTGGCACCCAACCTGAAATGATGCTTTCCCCACCCCTCCCCCACTCTCCCCACACAGACAGAGCACGGGACCCCACCCCCTGGCCCCGCCGCCAGCCTGGCCTGGCACAGAAAACAGCATTTTCTTAGATGAACCTTTTGGATTAAGATCCCGTGTGTGTGGACCCAGTCTTGGAGAGGTCAGAAAGCACGCCCTTTGAAGTCAGGCCTATTTGGGTCTGAAGTTTTCCTTTGCCACAGTAGCCATGACTCGTTAGACAAGCTACTTAAGCTCTTTGAGCTTCAGTTTTCCGATCTGGAAAATGGGATTAATAATCTCTGCCTCGAAAGGTATTAAGAAGCAAAGGAGTGAGCACTGGTACTGACTGGCCACTACTGTTAGCACAGGTGCTGATACTTGCTTCCCCCTCAAGGACACTCGGTCTACTCCCTCTGTCCTGACTTCACGGGCAGCAGAGCTGGGAAGGGCCACTGCCCCTACCCACGGCAGCATCTCTCCCCCCACCCCCCCGGATCTTCCTCCGGTACTACCCAAATCCTTGAGGACCATGTGGAAAACAGATCTTCCTGACTCACCTGCCGGCTCCTCCTTCCTGTCCTGTTGGGGTTCAGCCATGGGTCAGCTCTGTTGTTCGTCAGATCAGTACTCCCTCTCGAATGGACACAAAGTTCCAACCACGTAGGAAACACCTCTGAAAGCTCCGTGCATCTGTGTGCAGTGAAACAACGATGTGGTCACTGGCCTGGTGAGACGGGGCAGGGAGGTGCCTATTTGATAAATGGGCAAATTAATTAAGACTCTCGGGGCTGCCCGGCATGTGCTGGGAATGATGCAAGGGAAGTTCAAGGCTCCCTCCTCCCTTCCCAGGCTCTGTCCAGCAGGTGACCCTGGTGGCTAAGAGTGCTTACCCAAGGGAACACGCCCCCAGGAGGCTCAGCCACTGGCGTCCTGCTAGATGTTTCCTTGGAAAAGGTTAGCAGCTTCTACATCAAGGATAGGAAAAGCCAAACACTTAGGTTCTTGGATTGAGCAGGCTCTCTGTCCTACCCAGTTCTCTCTCCCTTTTCTCCCAGGCCCTTCCTCACAGCTGCGAGAGCCAAGAAAACAGGAAGACCCCAGCCCATACCTGGGAGACTCTGCCTTGCCCAGGATCTCATATCCCTTGATTTCAAACATAAAAATGGAGACGGTGGGGATTGGGAGCACTGGAACAGGAGGTTTGGTGAAGAGTGCATGGGGCTGGGGAAAGCCCGGGAAAGGGCTGCTGCTGCCTCCAGGGGGTGCCCAGGGTTTCTCACATTTCATTTAATCCTCCAGTGACAGAAGACAGGACAAATGGACAGAGCATCAGAAAGGTGGAGGGGGCCCAAGAGGTCACAGCTCACAGGTTCTCAAACTTTAGTGCACTGGAACCACTTGGGAAACGCTAAAAGCCATGGGTGCCTGGGTCCCACATTGTTGACTTGGGGTGCTGTCTGGGCCCTGGAATTTTTTTTTTTTTTTTTAAAGATTTTATTCATCTACTTGACAGAGAGAAATCACAAGTAGATGGAGAGGCAGGCAGAGAGAGAGAGGCTCCCTCCCGATGCGGGACTCGATCCCAAGACCCTGAGATCATGACCTGAGCCGAAGGCAGCGGCTTAACCCACTGAGCCACCCAGGTGCCCCTGGGCCCTGGAATTTTTAAAAGGTCCCCAGCTGATTCGAAGGTGTGGCCCAAGCTGAGAACCACCAATTTGGGCCAAACTGCTTAAGGGCAGATGAGGAAACGGAAACGAGCCAAGGAAGGGAAATGCTCACCAATGGGTTCCTGGGCTGCCGCAGACCTGGGCTGCCCAGGTCTCCAGCCTGACGCTTTCTCCCTGCTGCCCCTTCTGCCAGGAATGGAGGAAGGTGGTGCTGCCGCGGAGGAGGAAGCTGAAAGGATCTGCCTGGCCTCAGCTCCTGTGAATGGGGAGGAAAATGCACTTTGGCCCGGGTGTGGTCAGCCATGGAAAGAGCCAACCAGCCCCTCCTCACCTGCATGGGCGGGGCCGGGGATGGACGGGTGGGGGGGGGGGTGGCGGCTCCGCCTATTTCCACTCACTCACCTCTCTGCCCATTCACTCACGCATCCCCCATTCACGGAGCCCCTCAACAACACTCAGGTTTTCTTCTCATTTTGGGGTCTCTCTCTCTCGATCTTCTTTTTTTCCCTTTTAATTTACTTTAATTAATTTATTTTAAAAGATTTTAACTGTTTACGTTGTCTCTGCATCCAATGTGGAGCTCAAATCTGTAACCGCGAGACTGATACTGACTGTGCCCACCAGTGGGGCAAGCCCCAACCCCTTTTATTTTATTTTATTTTATTTTTTTATATATATATATTTTAAAGATTTTATTTATTTTATTTGACAGACAGAGATCACAAGTAGGCAGAGAGGCAGGCAGAGAGAGAGGAGGAAGCAGTCTCCCTAAGAAGTGGAGAGCCTGATGTGGGGCTCGATCCCAGGACTCTGGGATCATGACCTGAGCTAAAGGCAGAAGCTTTAACCCAGTGAGCCACCCAGGTGCCCCCCAGAGAGAGAGACTCTTAAGCGCTGGTTGTAGAACCCGACTCAGTGATTGGTCTCATAATCCTGAGATCATGACCTGAGTTGAAATCAAGAATCGGACGCTTAGGGATGCCTGGGTGGCTCATTCGTTAAACGGCTGCCTTTGGCTCAGGTCATGATCCTAGGACCCTGGGATGGAGCCCCACATCGGGCTCCCTGCTCAGTGGGAAGCCTGCTTCTCCCTCTCCCACTCCCCATATTTGTATTCCCTCTCTTGCTGTGTCTCTGTCAAACAAATAAATAAAATCTTTAAAAAGAAAAGAATCAGATGCTTAACCAACTGAGTCATACAAGTGAGTGGAGATTTTATTAAATAATTTCTACACCCAATGTGGGATTTGAACTCCTAACATGAGATCAAGCGTTGCACACTCCACTGACTGAGCTGGCCAGGCACCCTCTCATTTATTTTGATGTTCAAATGATCCAACTTCATACAGTATGTGCTTCCTGCTGTTTCCCATATCCTGTGACGTATCTCCATTCTTTTATGGGCATTTTCTTAACTTTTGGCACATTCAGAAGTTCTGGGCTCAACTCGTCACTTTCCCCATCCCAGCCCTGGGATCCGCCACTTCTCTGAGGAGCCGGGTTCCTTCTAGTTGGGGAAAGAGGTGTTCTCATTCCTACGGGGAGGCCAAGAAGAATGGTTCAGAGCCCTTTGAGTGGTCAGAACTGGAACCACACATACACGCAGATGCACAGACATCTGTGTATCGCAGACCACAAGTTCATGACTGAGGCTTCCAGCTCTCTTCCCCCAACCAGAGGGCTTTCCCGGCTTTCTTCAGTTCCATATGACAACTCTCTTCAACAGTGGGAGATCTGGCTCCTGACCCCTCACAAATACTTACTCCTCTGGTAATCCTATGGTACGCAGGAAATGGTCCCAGCACCACTCATTTGAAACACAGGTTCATTGTTTGTGTGTGCGTCTTAAGAGTTCTTCCCAATCCTCATTTATACTTTTCGAGTACGTAGAATTTGAACATGGTTCAGGGCGCCTGGGTGGCTCAGCGGTGTAGCCTCCGACTCTTGGTTTTGGCTCAGGTCGTGATCTCAGGGTCGTGAGATCGAGCCCCATGTTGCGTTCTGCATTTAGTGGGGCGTCTGCTTGGGATTCTCCCTCTCTCTCTGCCATTACTCCAGCTCTTCCTCCCTCTCTTTAAAATAAAATAAATAAAAGCTTTAAAAAAAACACCACGGACATGGTTCTAAGAGTTAAAATTATGCAGAAATTTATATTCATAGAAGTGTCATCCAACATTCCCACTCCTTCCATTTTGCTCTCATCTATTTCCTGTAGGAAACTAATCTCCTTAGTTTCTGAGCTATCCTTTCCAGGTTTCTTTTTGCAGAATTAACCAGATGGATGTCTATTTTATTACTATTTCTTTTTCTTGCAGAGAAGGTAGCACATATATTCATTTCTACTTTGCTTTTTTAAATAAATTATTTTATTGGGGCGCCTGGGTGGCTCAGTGGGTTAAAGCCTCTGCCTTTGGCTCAGGTCATGATCTTGGGGTCCTGGGATCAAGCCCTGCATCAGGAGGGAGCCTGCTTCCCCCTCTCTCTCTGCCTGCCTCTCTGCCTACTTGTGATCTCTCTGTCAAATAAATAAATAAATAAAATCTTTAAAAAAGTTATTTTATTGTGTTTTTATTTATTTTTACTTTGCTTTTCATTCACGAAACGATCCATCCGGAAATTATTTATTTGTTTATTTTTATTCTTTAAGATTTTATTTATTTAAATAAATAAAAGAGAGAGAGAGAGCACAAGGGGAAGGAGAGGGAGAAGCAGGTTCCCTGCTGAACAGGGAGCCTGATGTGGGGCTCCATCCCAGGACCCCGAGCTGAAGGCAGACGATTAACCAACTGAGCCACCCAGGTGCCCCTATCTGTTTATTTTTAAATATTTCATTCTCAAGTAATCTCTACACCCACCCAACATGGGGCTCGAACTCACAAGACCAAGGGTCACGGGCTCTTCTGACTGAGCTGGCCTGGTGCCCCCGGAAAGCATTTAATATCAGCTCACAGAGATCCGCCTCTCTGGGTGGATATTCTGTAGTCTGTCATGCAAATTCTCTAGATACAGGTATTTAGCTTACGTCCAATATTTTGTAACTACCACCAATGCCGTAATTAGTAATCTGCCTATGTATGTTTTATTGGTGAAGGTATATATTCTGGCTAGATTCCCAGAAGCAGGGTTGGTGGATCAAAAAGTAAATGCACACGTACTCTTGTTAGACACGACCACATATTCCCCCACTACTACTTAGCCCGTTCGCATTCCCCCCAGCCACCTGTCCGAGCACTTGCTTCCCCAGGGCCTCCCTGCAGGGTGCTGTGCAGCTTTGCTCTTTCTGCCAATCGGACAGTGAGAGATGGACTCTTGGGACGTAGGTTTTATGATTATTGAGGGGTGGCCAAGAGATCAGGAGACCACTAACACCAGAAGGACAGGGTTACTGAGAGTTCCCAAGAGGAAGGGGAGGGGCAGGATGTGCCGAAGGAGCCTCACAGAGGAGCACCAGGGTCCGGGGGCAGAGGCGGTGAGCGGGAAATGTAGACAAGAGCCTTGACTGCAAGGGAAGTAAAGGCTAACAGGTTTAGGACGGGCTAGTATTTCCCTGGGCTCCGGGGTGGAGGGTGGGGCGGCCTGATTATCTGCTCCCCAGCCCGGGGTTGATTAGGGCAGGAGGAAAGTGGCCCCCAGTGTGGGAGCTTGCTACCCTGCCAGGCCTGCATTCTTCTATTGTCTGGGCTTTATCATTTTCTAGGGCTTTCTCACTGTTGGGAGAGACTTCACAGCCCTCTTGCATGCTGTGAGTAGAGCACAGGTGTGGGCTGCCTTTGGACTTTTTCAAGGCTGTTTGTGTAGGGCAGGATCTTGGAAGGCAGGCACAGTGCCTCTCCACAGCAAAGGGCGGGTTTCTTTACAGCCCAGTATAATAAAGGTAATGACGCCTTCGGTGGCAGAGGTCAGGCGGGGCCCACTGCTGGCTGTAATAAATTCTGGTTTCCTGAGGTTGGAGATCCTCCTTTGCAAACTGTTTCTATTATTATTAATATTTGTGTATACTACTTTGAAAAACAAGAAGAAAGACGTTTAAGGGCCGGAAAGTATGGAGGTAGGCATTGCAGAAGGCAGCCTCATGCGGCTTCTCCCCGCCCCCCACACACCTGTGTGCCATGGAGAAGACAGTGGAGGGCTCCCAGGACCCCCAGAAGACCCAGGGCTGTTGTGTCACCCCCGGACCTGCACAGATCGGAGGCTGCAAGGCAGCGGGAGGCTGGAAGCACGCCCACGTTCTGGGCTCACCGATCCAGGGCCCAGGCCCGTGCCCCTCGGCTGCTCGCTCTGGGACATGCCTGCTCCTGGCAGATAAAACTGTAGCCCCACTAAGTAGCACTTGGCCCTTAGTAGGCCCTCATAAGCATCTGTCAAATCAACGAGGAAAAATCCGTGCTGGCTAGTAGGATTGGAGACCCAGCTAAAAATTCATTTCGACTCTCTAAAAAGGGCGTGGGCACTGGGAAGGCAGGGCTGAGGGGGCGGTGGGAGGAGGAGTCATTGTTACTTGGGAACTGGGGGGGGCCATAGATGATTAACTACTCCCAGAGCCTCAGTTTCTTCATTTATACCACGGGCATCAATCATGGTTCCATCTGTTGTGCTTGAAGGGACAACTCAAGGATAGAATATGCAAACATACTTTCCATACCTGTTGTCTATTGTCACCGCTGGCTGGAGTCCTGGTGGCCCTAAGCCAATTCCCGTGAAGGCCTTGGGTACCCACCAGCGGACAGGAGGCCACAGGGTTCTTCGTTTGTCCAGGGACCCGTTTGTTTCCAACAACCCTTGACCTGCAGGCCCCACCTCCCCTCAGCTCTTTGGTTTTGTCTTCTTGGGGGGAAAGGGGAACTGTTGAGGCCGTATAGGTTTTTTCTTTGGTCTTAGAATCAGCAAGAAGCCTCGTGGAGAAAGAAGCTGACTTCATATGGGACAGACATGCGGGCTGTTGAACTACCTTACAGTGCTTGAAGCCCAGGGGTGGGTGGAAGAGCGGGGTCCTCGGGGGCGGGGGTCACCGTAGGGCATGGGGATTTGAATTTAGGGTGAAGGGAACAAGGGCCAGTCCAAGAGCTTAGCTCATTGGGGTGGCGGGATTTTCCATCAGCGCCAGCACAAGACAACTTTTAGGCGGGTCCTAAGAGAACTCCAGACCCTCTGCGGGCTTCTCCCCATGGTGTGGCTCCAACTGCATTTTTCTCGGCTCATGGGTGTCTCCCTCCTCCCAGGAGGTTCAGAGAGGCAGCCTGAAGAGCTGGGGGTGAGCGTCCGGGCACCTGCCCAGCCCACCTGCTGTTCTGAATTTAGGACTCTGTCCTGCCTGACTCCTGTCTTCCCCTACGCATCTCTGTGTGTGCTGGTAGCTATAGTATTTGTTCTTTTTCACTGACAAAGTAATATAATGCTCTTGTTTTTTAAGAAAAGGAAAAAAAGTGAAAACCTCAAACGCCTGGAAAGTAGAGAATTCAGTCTTCCTGGGCACCTCCCAGGAACCCCGGGGTTTGCATGAAGATATTTCCTCTGCCTTATTCCCTGATGCGTGCCCAGGCCATAGGACAGACCGGTGCCTGGGACTCCCCCTCGGTGCCCAATGTTTGTTGAATGAATAACAGAATTATGAATGAATGAGACGTTAGGGATGAATTTTCCAATATTCTTTCCATGTGCGTACCTGCATAAATATACTTAGAAAAAACGTGGGATCACAGTAGAAGAGCGGTTCTGAACTTTATAAAAAACTGAAACAATTCCTTGTGGGTATTTCTCCCTGTGATTTTATACCAGGCTTTCTCAGTTTGGGCCCTATGGATATTCCGGAATAAGACCTTTGTGGGGGGCGGTCCTGTGCTCCTCAGGGAGAGCAGCGTCCCTGGTTTCCACCCACAGGACGGGAGAACCATACCTTCCACTATCTGATGATAATAAAGGCTTCCAGGTGTTATCAGCTGTCCCCTGGTGGGCAAAATTGCCTCCACCAGAGAACAACAGATTTATAGACATCACTTCTTTTCTTGGCTGGGTTTCAGAGTCTTCTAGAGCGGAGCTGTGGAATTTTTTGGCTGATTTGTCAGCAATGCTGAGTTGTTTTCAGTCCCTTGCAAGAGGCTCACCTGAACTTGTGTGTTTCTGCAGGAAGCTTCTCAGAGGTGGGATGGCTGAGCTGAAGCCAGGGCACACTTGCAGGGAACTGTGTCCTTTCCAGAGCTGGAGCTCACTTCACTCTGTGCTCAGCAGCAGTGGGATTCAGCTTTCCAATCTTCACCAGTCTGATGCTGTTTGAGAGCCACAGCCCTTCTGACTTCATTCTCTTCTAAAATCGTATGGCTCGGGGCACCTGGGTGGCTCAGTGGGTTAAAGCCTCTGCCTTCAGCTCGGGTCATGATCTCAGGGTCCTGGAATCGAGCCCCACATCGGGCTCTCTGCTCAGCAGGGAACCTGCTTCCTCCTCTCTCTCTCTGCCTGCCTCTCTGCCTACTTGTGATCTCTGTCTGTCAAATAAATAAATAAAATCTTAAAAAAAAAATCGTATGGCTCATTCCTTCCAGGAAAATGTTAACAGCAGGAATCACCAGGATCCCCCTTTTGGCTCTGACGCTGGCCGTGTCCTTAGAAAAACTGTTACCCCACAGATATGCATGTGCATGTTTTTTATATAAACTCATCTTTCAAGTGCTCTGTAATGGGGTCTTAATGTTCTCTTTGAACATAAGGTTGTTTACAAGAGAGCATTAACGTTTCTAAGCAGTTGAAAGATTTTATTTCTACTGTGATTATTTATTCCTCATGTACTCAGTTGCAGCGATAAACAATGGGGCATGTCCCTACTATTTCTTCTGGAATCAATTGAGATTTCCTTTGCAGCCCAAGTCAATTTTTGTATATGTTTATAAATATTATGTTACCTCTGGAATGTAAATGACACCAGAACAGTGGCCCCCTCCCCGCCCCCACACTGCTCCCCCCACAGCTGTATCCCCAGGGCTTTGAATGGTACCTGATCGATGCTCAATATAATTTTTTCGAATAAAGGATTGGATGAGGGGCGCCTGGCCAGCTCAGTTGGAAGAATGGGCAACCCTTGATCTCTGGGTTGTGAGTTCGAGACCCACGTTGGGTTGTATTACTAAGTAATTGTAATACAGCTTAGTTGTATTTCTTAGTAATTGGTTGTATTACTAAATAATTGGTTGGTTGTATTACTAAGAAATAAATAAACTAAAAAAAAGAGTGGATGGGTTTTGCAACATATAACTTTTGAGAAGCGTGGTTCTTTTCTTTTTTTTTTTCAAATACCCAATCTGTTAAGGGCTGAGAGTTGTCTCCATTTATTAATTTTTCCATGCTTTTTCTACAGCTTTCTATTTTCTTAAAAAGATTTTATTTATTTATTTGACAGAGAGAGAGAGAGATCACAAGTAGACAGAAGGAGAGAGAGAAGCAGGCTCCCTGCCGAGCAGAGCCCGATGTGGAGCTCGATCCCAGGACCCTGAGACCATGACCTGAACCAAAGGCAGAGGCTTAACCCACTGAGCCACCCAGGCACCCCACATATGTTTTTTAGTAACAGCTTTATTAAAAGATAATTCACACACCATGATATTTACTTACTTCAAAGTGTATAATTCAGGGTGTTTTTTTTTTTTTTTTTTTTAATTCCCAGGGCTGTGCAGCCATCACCACAGTCTTATTTCAGAGCATTTCCATCCTGCAAAAAGAGACCAGGGACCCATTAGCAGTCGCCCCTCGCTCTCCCAGCCCCTGGCAACCACTGAGCTACTTTCTATCTCTATGGTTGTACCTGTTCTGGACATTTCTTTTAAGTGGAGCCACGAGATATGTGGTGTTTAGCATCTGGCCTCTTGCACTTAGCACAATATTCTCAGAGCTCATCCATAATAAAGAACGTATGAACCCTTCATTCCTTTTTATTGCTGACTAATTTTGCATTGGGTGGAGATGACACATTTTATTCATCAGTTGACGGGCGTTTGGGTTGTTTTCACTTTTCGGCTATTGCAGAAGGCAGTCGCGCTCACTGGTGCACCACGGATGTCTGTGAGGTTTCGGCTATCATGAATTCACGCTGCTGTGAACGTTCCTGCGCAAGTTTTTGTGTGGACATGTTTATTTTGTGTTATTTTAATTAAGAAAAAAAAGGTTTTATTTGTTTGTTTGTTTACTGCCTTTGTGCATGTGCAAATGGGGCGGGGGGTGGGCAGAGGGTCAGGGAGAGAATCCTAAGCAGGCCTGACTGAGCCATTGAGGCGACCCCCCCAGAACACTTTTTTTTTTTTTTTTAATTTAAAAACAAAACAAAACAAAACATGGGCGTCTACCTGACTCAGTTGGTTGAACACCGACTCTTGATTTGGGCTCAGGTCATGATCTCAGGGCCCTGCACTGGCCATAGAGCCTGCTTGAGATTCTCTCTCTCGCTGTCCCTCTCTTCCATCTGTGCATTCATGGGCATGCGCTCTCTCTCAGAAGAAGAAAAAAAAATCTCTCTTAGGGGGTTAAGCCTCTGCCTTCCGCTCAGGTCATGATCCTAGGTTCCTGGGATTGAGCTCTCTGCTCAGCGGGGAGCCTGTTTCCCGCAAACCACCCCCCCCCCCCACCAACAGCCTGCCTCTCTGCCTACTTCTGATCTCTGTCAAATAAATAAACAAAATCTTTAAAAAAAACCCCACAACTCTCTTGAGTGTATATACAGCAATGGAAGTGCCCGGTCATGAGATCACTGTATGTTTAACATTTTGAGGACCTTCCAGCCTGTTCTCCCAGTGTCCATTCCATCTTGCACGGCTACTAACAATGTAAAAGGGTTCCAATTTATCCACGTCCTCGCTCGTACTTGTGCATACCTGTCTGAGCCATCCTGGTGGGTGTGAAGTGGTTGTCCTCTTTGTGGTTTTGCTTTTCCCTAATGACGAATGACTTTGAGCATCGCTTCGCATTCTTGACCATCGTATATCTTCTTGGGAGAAATGGCCATCCAAATCCTTCGCTCCTTTTTAAACTGAGTTGTCCTTCCATGGTTGAGTCTTGAGAGATTTTTGGATGCATCATGAACACAAGTCCCTTATCCAGGTATATGATTTGCAAATATTTTCTCCCATCCTGTGGGTTGGCTTTCACTATCTTGATAGACGTACGTTTTTGTTATGTTATTTGGTGCACAGTGCAACCTCTGGGGTCTTGTCCCCCCCTCAGCATTATAAAGAGATCTGCTTTGTCTCATGTAATTTTTTCTGAGTTGAATTCAACTTCGATCTTCAGGTCGCGACCTTGATTTTCTTCTGGTTCTCTTGCGCCTGTATATGGAAGCCTTCGGTCAGTGCTCAGTGAAGGTGGTTTTCCTTCCTCCTGTCTGCCCTCAGAGAATGCCCCTTCCCAGACCGGGCCCCCCTGGAGTAGCCACTATGTCCAGACCCCACAAGCACCCAACATGTGGCCTGTCTCCGCGCCTCTTCCAAGCCGCCCCTCTCCTCCCCGCTCAGGGTCCTGGGCGCGGTCAGAGCCACCGGGCTGCTGTTCTCGTCACGTCCACCAGGGGCCGCCCCGCTCCTGCCAGAGTTCCTTCCAAGAACCTGCGCTGTAATTTACCTCGTCCCTCCCAGGCCTCCCAACTCCCAGCAACACCTTCGGGTTTAAAGCCCCAGAGCAGTTTTCCCGGTTACCCCCGGAGCCCACTTTTGCAACTGCCACAATGAAAACCGTCCTGTGGGAGATCAGTCCACTGCATCCTGTCTCTCTCATGCAATACCTGTGTGCCAATGGTTTTCTCACCTGTGGAATGGGAATGATTTCCCACCTTGTTCAGAAATAACATGGACAGTCTTAGCATGGTGCCTGGCACACAGTAAGGGCTTAATAAACGCAAGGTCTTTATATCAAGGCTTCAAAGTCTGTCGAATGTCTCCACAGCTCTCCTTAAGTAGCTCACAGGATGATCTGTTCTCTCTTTGTTCTTGTGGGCAGTGACTATGGTGAGGTTCCGTGGCGGGGTCTCTTTGCAGTCAGATGTGTGGACACTTTTGTTTACCATAACTGACCTTATTATTATTATGATTTTTTAAGATTTTAGTTCTTTACTTGAGAGAAAGAGAGCATGCACGAGGAGGGCGAGGGGCAGAGGAAGAGAGAGAATCTCCAGCAGAAGATTCTCCCCCCATAATGAGGGCAGAACCCCACGCCAGGCTCTATCCCAGGACCCTGATACCATGACCTGAGCCAAAACCAAGAGTGGGTGGTTTAACCGGTCAGGCTTTGGCCCCACTGGCCTGTACAAGCTGGTGTCTGTCCATGCTGGTGTCCACCCCTGTTGGTGCTCACAGCTGCCAGCATTCACCAAGAAGGCCTGTGTTCCCTCCAGCCTCCTTTGTCATCGTTTCCTGCAGACTCCCGGCCTCTTCTGGCCCCAGAACTCTCTCTCAGCCACTTCTGTGGGAAACAGGGGAGTGGGCCGCCTCGGGCCCTCTCTGCCCAGGCAAGCCACGCTACCACGTCTGCTTTACTTGTAAATACATGTTGGGCATTCGAAGAGGGTGACACCTCTACGCCCTCACCCAGGCATCAGGCCCCTCTCCTGCCTGAGTTCTGTGTGCCCCCCACTCTGGCCTAGAGGACCGGGTGCAGTGGGGTGGGGAGAGAATGCTTTTGCAGGGTTGCTACTGTTCCTGAGGTCAGGACCTTGGTTTTGAAGCTCAAGGTTTAAGACCTAGCTACTTGGGTTCATGTACCAGGAAAGAAGTCTGATGGATATTTCCAGATATCAGCCTGCCACACCCCTTCCCCTGTGTTCTGGGGACTCTGAGTACTGTACAGACTGACTCACGGCCTGGAGCCCTCCCGGGGAGTCTTATGTTCCTGGTAATGCGTGGGGTGGAGTCCAGGGGGACGGTGGAGGTTTTCTGAGGGTTGGTGCTCAGCCCCTTTGGGGAGGGCGGACGAGTCAGAGTTCCTGCTTGCAACAATAGAAAACAACTCAAGTGAATGACGGCCTGAAAGGAATTCTCTGGAAGGATGATGGGTGGCCCATCGAATCATAGGGCAGGCCAGAGAGCCAGGCTCATCATCTGGGCAGGAATGTAGGAGGCTGGGAGGCAGAAGCACAGGGAAAGACTAATGAGAATGACAGCCACCCCCTGCCCCTTGGTGCCTGGACACCAGAGGATTGACATCTCAATGGTCCGAGCTTCTCCATGACCCTCAGTCAGTGGCAACATCCTGGATGGGATGAGCCCAGGTTGAGTGCCCCACGCTCTCTCTGCAACGATCTGGGAGAGGGAGTCCAGCCTCACTGGGCTTCCGTAGGGGAACCCTGCCTCCCGCCCCTCTAGGGATTCGTGCCCCACCCCCCACATGGGTATTTGGATGCTAAGCAACCGAAAACAACAAATGACATACATCTCTCTCATTTCCCCCAAATGGGAATTTGCCAAGAGGCAGTTTCAAACCTGCCTCATCTAGGCAGTCTGTACCTGGAGTGCTGCTTGTTTATGCCGCTCAGAGAGCTTGCCAAATATAGTTAAATCATGTAAACAAGACTACGTGCTTCTAGATAATTCTTACACGAGGCTCCTTTCCATGGCTAGCGGAATAACTAACGTCTGTGGAACGAAGGCCTGGGCATCGAGCTCAGTGCTTTATGTCAATGATCTCATTGGGTCTTGCCCTTAAAGTTGTTGCCATGTTTTCAAGGAGGAAACTGAGGCTGGTTGGTTCAGTAGCGTTTGCAAATTCACACAGGTTTAAATGGGAGGAACAGACCCTTGAAATCCAGGCAGCCTGTCTCTGGAGATGGGCTAGGAAGGGGCCATGCTCCCTGCGGTCCAGTGGAGACAGACATCAAACCAGTAAGCACGGGCTAATGTATATTATTACAATGAGCACAGGAAAGGGAAAGAGCAGGGTGGAAGGAAGAGTAACAGGATAGATGATCTATCAAAAGGCGTGAATGGGGCTCCCAGGAAGGTCTCTGTGAAGTGCTTTTAAGCTTTGACCCTATAATGGGATTTAGCCAAGCAAAGACCAAAGGGAAAGATGCAACAGTAAGTGCCAAGGTCCTGAGGCAGGGGAGAGTTGAATGTGTTTGCAGAAGGTAAAAAGGCCAGTGGAGAAGCTCTGGGTGGGACCGCAAGGCTGTTCAGACAGGGGGTCCGGGCTATCTTCAGCTCAGAACTCCTCCTGCGCTCACGGACTCACCTCCACCTTCAGTCCCTCTGCAAATCCTCTGAGCCCAGAGCTTCTAGCACACCTGGAATCCGGTCTCTTCCCCTCACCTCCACGGTAGCCACCTTGGTCTCTGTGCGACATCCCCGGTCCCCTGGTTCCCCCGCTCTGCATCACCTTGAGCCTGCCTCCTAGCAGCACTAAAGCAATTCATTCAGATCCCTAGGTCAGATCACACTGCCTTGGCTTCTCTGCTCACTCAGGGAGCCTACAAAGCCCTCTATGGTCCAGCCCCCGCGACCTCGTGCAGCTGTGTCCTTCCTCATGGGGCTGCAACCACGTTGGCCTTTGCTCTCTTGGACACATGGAGCGAGCTCCTGCCTTGGGGGACCTTTGCATTGGCTGTTCCCTTGGCCCAGGATGTTCTATCCCACATGCTCACAGGTCTCTCATATCCCTCAGGCTTGCCCCGCTCTCCGGAGCCACGAGTAGAAGGAAATGCAAGGCTCCCTGCTCCTGTCTTGTCTGCTGGCATCCTACTGGCCAAAATGTCACATGGCTGAGGCAGTATCCAGGGTGGGGGTGGGGGTGGGCACTGGGAGCACGGATGGCCCACGGTGAGGAGGCAAGGAGGAAATGACAGGTGGGGGTGCAGGCTCTTGTGCTCTTGACCTGAAATCCGAACCCCACCCCTCCCTCTGGTGCATAGGGACTTCAAGGATGTCTCCTGTTCTCACCCATCAGCTGTCTGTGGTGCATTTGCAGCCGGGGACACAGCAGCACACAAAATTCCTGCATTCAGGGAGCTTATGTTTTAGAGGTTGTGACACCCAGTAAATGGAGAAACAAAGTCCAGGAGGTGCTCTGGAGAAGTGGGAAACAGGGATGGGCCCTGCCATAGAGAAACCCTTGCTCATGAGAAGTGTGGGCTGGGACTTCATGAAGTGAGAGGGTGAGCTGCAGGGACGTGTGGGGCAGAAGGTTCCAAGCCGGGACAATAGCCCGTGCAAAGGCACGGAGGCAGCATGTGCATGGTGCACTTGGCATGCTCGCGGGGCAGCGAGAAGCCCGGCAGTTGGAGCAGAGTGTATGTTTTGCTAAACAGATGGGTCAAGGGGGTCACTGTTTTTTGGGTGGGAGCTGGGAGAGGGGCTGAGTCTTGGGTATGAAAATTCCGTGGGAGCAAAGGGTGTTTGGAAATGAAGAGTGATGGGTGTGTGTGTGTGTGTGTGTGTGTGTAGGCTTGGGAAACCTCACCTTCCACGGGGGAAACAAGAGGCCATCAGCATGTCACTAGCCTCTGTATTCATCCATCCATCTGCTCACTCATCAGCAAATATATATATATTTATTTATTTATTTTAAAGATTTTTTTTTTTAAAGATTTTATTTATTATTTGACAGACAGAGATCACAAGTAGGCAGAGAGGCGGACAGAGAGAGAGGAAGGGAAGCAGGTTCCCCGCTGAGCAGAGAGCCTGATGTGGGACTCGATCCCAGGACCCTGGGATCATGACCTGAGCCTAAGGCAGAGGCCCTAACCTGAAGGCAGAGGCCCTAACCCGCTGAGCCACCCAGGTGCCCCTATTTTAAAGATTTTAGTTTTTATTTGAGAGAGAGCAAACGAGCACAAGTACAGGAGAGCAGCAGAAGGAGAGGGAGAAGCGGGGTCTGCGCTGAGCAGGGAGCTTGATGCAGAGCTCCATCCCAGGACCCTGGGATCATGATCTGAGCTGAAGGCAGACGCTTAACTGACTGAGCCCCCTGAGTGCCCCATCAGCAACAATTTATGGGGTGCTAAGGGGAAACCAGATACTTTACTGGATGCTGGAGAAGCAGGGGAAAAAAGGGACAATATTCTCGTTCTGGTTTGGCATCTTGCTTTCTAGTGGGAAGACAGGTGATGAGTAAGCACACGTATGTTTAAGATAAGATTGTTTCAGAGGATGGGTGTCACAGGGAACCCCTGGAGAATGGCAGAGCGTGACCAGGGAAGTCACAATTGGACAGAATGGTCATCCAGGCAGCACTGAGGACCAAACCCAGGTTCTTCAGGAGGACCCTGGCCCGGTTCGGTTTCTATTTGTCCTTCAAAGGGTCATGAGCAGGGGCAGAGGAAGGAGTGACCTGCAATGACCCTCAGGGGTCTTTGGGAAGGGTTTGCCCTCGAGGAAGCCTCTCTTGGGACAGCTTCCCTCTGTGAGAGCGTCCTGGGTATCAGGCTGTGGGAACTAGGCATCTCCGACAGACAGAACAGGTGCGATGAGAGGCAAGTGGACCGAACCTGGGAGAGGTACATGACTGTGTCCCTGCAGAGCGAAACAGCTCAGACCATGGTAAAATTCTTCCCTGAGTGTGCAAAGGGGGCCGCTCCCCTGGTACTGGTTTGAGAGTTTCTGCTATGCAAAGAATTTTCTTTGTGCTTCCTGGAGGTTTATCCTGCAAAGAATGGGGGAGTGGAGCCATGGGGCTTTGAGGGTTCCTAAGCCGAAGTTCCCGCCTCAGTTCGGCCATTGCCTAGATGGGTGGTCCCAGGTGACGTGCCCGTGTCCTTCGGGACAGCACGGAGTTCATGCAGGGGAGTCGTGTAGGCCCACCAGGTTTTGAAGATGCCAACTCAGAGCACCGAGTGCCAGCTTTAGGGGTAGTTAGGGTCCTTGCTGTGAGTGGAGAGGCTGACCCAGGCACCACGGCAGGGTACAGACCAGAGCGGGGCCGGTGGGGGACATGTAAGTTGAAATGCACATGGAGAGCGTGGCTGTGGGGCAGAGGGAACGGGAAGGTCACGGGCAATCCTGAGTTTCCTGGTTTGGGCCCTTCGGTGAGTGATTTCCGAACCACAGCAGGAGAAACAAGAGCTGAGGGAGAAGGATCAGGTCCTGTTGGAGCACGGGGAGCGTGAAGCGTAGAGATCCTGGCTAGAAATACAGATCTGTAGTCAGGAGCCCCAGGCCCTGGAGGGTGTCTCTGGCAGGGACTGCCCGGGCGATGACTCTGCCTCATTCATTCCTCGGCCTTCTGGGGGCACGCTGAGAACACACTTGTCAACCTCTCTGACCGGGGCTGGAGGGGGCTGGTGGGGGCAGGTGCACGTGGCTGAGTTCTGCCCAATGGAACAAGAGTGAAATCATAATGGCACTTCCAGGCCTGGGCCCTCAGAGCGCCAGATCCCCCCCTGCAGGGGTTGGCAGACGTTTTTCCTGCGAAAGGCTGGATAAGTGACTGCTTTAAGCTCCGTGAGCCCTACAGCCTCGCCCGCCCCTGATCAGCTCTGTCCCTGGAGTGTGAAAGCAGCCCTAAACCATTTGTGAACCGATGGGTCTGGTCCTGCTCCAGAATCAGGCTCGCCCCGGCTCTGCTCCTGTCTCTGTGACTGGATCCTGAGGTTCAGGTCTCCCTTAGAAGCCATGTACTGAATGGCCCCGGCTCAGTTTGTCTGAGTCATCCAAGGGCTGTAAGGAACCAAGGGCTCTAATCCCTACCCCCTGCCCCCATTCTGCCTTTTATGTGAGTGAAAATAAATAAATAAATAAAGAGCATGTTCAGCAAATAAAATTTGGGGGTTTCTCTTACCTTTTTTTTTTTTTTTTTTAAGATTTTATTTATTTGACAGACAGAGATCATAAGTAGGCAGAGAGGCAGGCAGAGAGAGAGGGGGGAAGCAGGCTTCCCGCTGAGCAGAGAGCCCGATGTGGGGCTCAATCCCAGGACCCTGAGATCGTGACCTGAGCCTAAGGCAAAGGCTTTAACCCACTGAGCCACCCAGGCACCCCAGAAAGTGTTACTTTAACAAAGAGGGTAATTCGTACTAGGAGCTCGGTGTTACCACGATGGAGATCTAAAATGTAGGTCGGGTATTGGTCTGGAAGGGAGGAGACCCAGCCTGGGCGGTGACTTGAGGTAAGCAGGACCGCTGTCCTCTGCGCCTGTCATTCCCAGGGAAGAGGCTGTGTGACACAGACGGTCACAGGCAGCATCTAGCAAGGTTATTTGGAGACTAAGATGAACCCAGGCCGGAACTGGCCAGTTTGCAAGCACGACTAAACTGAAATAGTACAATTCCAGAAATGTGGGGCCTTGGTTGGGAAAGTGGACCGCTTCTAGGTGCCAAACAGAAGGAAATCATATGAGCGGCGAGAGCCCATTAAGCCTCGGTCCTGTGCAAGGTCAGGGCGAGGGAGCGCCCTCCTCCCTCCCTGGCCCGCCTCAGGATCACCATTAGTGCATTGAGAGAGAAGAGCCCGAGGCCGGGGTGGGGGGGGTGGGGGGTGGGGATAAAAAAAAAGCCTGGAGAACTGTGTCTCAAAATGAATTTTGCATGTGGTGCCTGGCACCTGGTGCTGACAGGAAGCAACTAGACGAGAAGGCTTCTCAGGTTCTGAGGGAACTGTATTGTCCCATGAGCCAGAAACCTGAACCAAAGACAAGCCTTTAACCCTTTGGGCCTTAAAACGAACTTGGGGCCTCCCAACTTTGACCCACCCACTGGGGCGGGGAGGCTTCAAATGATGAGCGGCTCCCAAGGAGGGCCCATGCCCACCACACCCGCTGCGCACCGGCCCTTGGAGCAAAATGGCAAGAAGCTCTGGAGGGTGGAGTGTGGGGTCCCAGGCAGCGGGAACTCTTGCTTGGGGTTCCCCCGCACCCGCCAGCCCCGGCGCCCATCCTCCGTTCTTCCCCTTTGGTTCCTGATCCCAAGGACATGCAGGGGGACCCAGAGGGAGAACCACGCCCCTTCTGGAGGTCCCGGGGCTGCAGTCAGGTCCCGGGAGACAGTGAGGGCAGGGGACTCGGCTGTCTCTCTGGGGAGCCATGAGCGTGTTCCATGTAGGAGAAGGAGAGCACAGTGGCTCATCAGGGACCAGATGGGGAGCCTGTGGCGGGGACTCACTAGCCTCCTGCCCAACCTAAGCCCTCTGCTGCGAATGCGCCCCCCAGCTTCATTGTAGTTAGATGTGGCCATCGGCTGTAGGCTGAATGCTGTGTCCCCCCTGCCAGATTCTTTAGATTATTTATTTATTTATTTGACAGAGAGAGATCACAAGTAGGCAGAGAGGCAGGCAGAGAGAGAGGGAAGCAGGCTCCCTGCTGAGCAGAGAGCCCAATGCGGGACTCGATCCCAGGACCCTGAGATCACTACCCGAGCCGATGGCAGCAGCTCAACCCACTGAGCCACCCAGGCGCCTAACCCCTGATGTGATGGGATCAGGAGCTAGGGCATTTGGGGGGGTGAGTGGACCATGTGGGGGGAGCCCTTAGAGAGTTAGTGCCCTTAGAGAGAGACCCCAGAGGGTCTCCCGGGGCCTCCTGCCTCTGAGGACAAAGCACTTGATCTTGGCCTTGCTAGGTTCAGATCTGTGAGAATAAAGGTCTGTTGTTTATAAGCTGCTCAGCCTATGGTATTTTGTTGCAGCAGCTCAAACAGACTAAGGCAGGCGGAGATCTGGCTGATGGAAGGCGGGCGGGAGTGAGGTACGGCTCCTCAAAATCCATAAACCCTCCTCGCCCTCCATGTGCTCTCCGAGCTGCTGGACGCGAATGCCCAAGGCCACTTGGAAGCCACGTGGTAAAGATGGCAGGGGCTGCTCCTGGATGGCTCTGCGGAACACAGCGCCAGTTGGGTTAATGGGAAAAAAGGCAGTTCTATTGTGAGACTTTGCGGTTGGATGTCAGGGCGGCTGGAATCCCTCCACCGAGATCAGGCTGAAGCAATGAGAGCAGAGGAGCCCGTCTGGGGAGGGGGGTGGCAGGAGGTGGGCAGGGAATGAGGCAGGACTCTGGGGAACACTGGGGCTCCAAGGGCCGGGGGGAGGGCGGCAAAGGGAGGCAGAGGCAAAGGAGACTGAGAAGGAGGCAGGAGGAGAAGGAGGGCAGCGTGGGGTCAGGGAAGGGACACTATCGAGACTGTTTTGCAAACGAGTCCTGGGTCTGGCTGCACCTTGCAGGGCTGGAGGGGGGAGCCTGGGAGAGATGCTCAGTGCCAAGAAGGCAGTGTGCTAAGACCCAGGGTGCAGGGACTTATGCGGGCAGCTTGACTTCTGGACCCCTCTGCAAACCAGAAAAAGGCTAAAGACCGTCCCCTCAGAGCAATGCTTGCAGCAGACACACACTATTCTCCCTCCAGCCCCAGTGCTCTCGTGGACGCCAGGAGGGAACAGGCGTGCGGGTGGAATGAGCTCAGAGTCATACAGCTGGTCACAGAGCCCGGGTTTGAAGGCAAGTGCTTGTGATCCTCCTCCTGCTCTCTTCACAGCACATGACGGGGCCTCTTCTGCTGTCCCAAGGCACTGCCACCGCAAAGACGCCAGGAGAGGGGGCCCGGCTAGGTTGTGGGGAGAAGGAGATGTCTGGGCTCTGCTGGTGGAGCAGACATAAGAGAGAAGCCAGGGCTCAGGTCATGGCAGACTCGGCTAGCTCTGGCCTAAATCCGGAGCCCATGAGATGGGGCAGCCCTGGGGGGACAGCAGGGGGTCTGTGTGAGAGGCTGGGGCAGAGGCCGCACTGGGGCCAGGGTGGCGGGCTACAGGCATGAGAAGATGCCGGCCCTGGTGTGCCCGCTGCTGGCTTTCTCCTCTCCGTAAACAAGGAGTGGTCCAGGGGCCTGGGATCCCCAGACGCTCTGCCTGGCAATTCCATTACTTGGCCTTTGCTCCTGTTGGCTTCACGAGAAAAACAACTGGGGACAACAATGTCCCTAGATGTTCCAGAAAAAAATCACTGCAGGTAATCAGAGACATCTCCCCCAAATCCAAGACCTGCCCTTTGCCCTCTGTCTTTGGTCCCAGGGCTGATGCAACAAAGCCCCACAAAGTAGGTGACATCAACAAATAGAAATGTGTCGTCTCACGCCTCTGGGGGCCAGACTCCTAGGTCAAGGTGCTGGGGGTGCCCAGCTCCCTCTGTACCCTGCCGGGGAGCTTCCTTCCCTCCCCCTTCCTCGCTTCTGGACTTCCTAGCCTTCCTTGTGCTCCTGGGCTCGTGGCAGCAAAACTCAGTCTCTGCCTTCGTGTATCTGTCTCTCTTCTGTTCTTACAAGGACACCAGTCATCCTGCACGCGGGGCAACCCTACTCCAGTATGACCTCACCTTACCTATTACACCGGAAACAACCTTATTTCCCAATGAGGTCACATTCCGAGAACTGGAAATCAAGATGTCATCTCTTTCTGGGGACACAGTTCAGCCCATGAGCTCCTTTGGCCTTCCCTAACAAGCCCCCACCCTGAACACCCTCTGGACGTTGGCATCTCCCTTCCCCTCCTCCTGCCCCCACCCCAACTGCAGGAGCTGGGCAAGCACAGACCCTCCCCCTCCCCTAGGAGGAAGGGTGGGGGGGGGGCTCACCTAGGCCTGGGGAGGTGGGGAGCTGTCCTTTGGGATGACTACTGAGGGGTGGATGGGGCTCTCCTGGAAATCAAGAGAGTGGAGACCCAGGTGCCTTCAAGGGCACAAATCACTCTGAAGCCTGGAAGAACCAGAATGAGGGCAGGGCCAGCAATGCAGGTGGCAGGTGAGGCCAGATGCTGAGGACTTCTGGACCCTGGACCCTGGAGTGAATCCTCTTGGGCGATGGGGTGGCCTGCAGGGGTTTGAAGGGGCCTGAAAGACTAGATCCAGTTTGTGAATGAGCTTATCCCAGCAACTGTGGCAAGCTGCTGGGCGCTGAGAATGACCTGGGAGTCATCGGCGTGCGTGGTGGTCAACCCCGTGGAGGGGTGGGATCATCTGGGGAGATGCACAGAGGAGAGAGAGGCCCAAGGATGGGTCTAGGAATGTCAGCATGGAAAGGGAGGGGAGAGGAGGAGGGGCCAGCCACGGAGGCTGCGGGAGTGTCTGGAAGCCATAGGAAGTGGCATTCAGGGGGCACCTGGTGGCTCAGTTGGTTAAGCATCTGACTCTTGATTTCAGCTCAGGTCTTGATCTCAGGGTTGTGAGTTTGAGCCCCGCATTGGGTTCCACTCTGGAATGAAAGGAAAGAAAATGAGTGAGAGAGGAAGGAAGGAAGGCAAGCAAGCAGGCATTCAGAAGGCGGGAGGGAGCAGTTTGGGCAGACGTGCTTGTCAGCGGCTCATCAGTGAAGGTTAAGAAGTAAAGTGTCTCTGGGTTTGGCAATTGGCAGAGTGGCGGGGGGGGGGGGGGGGGGGGGGGGGGGGGGGGGGGGGGGGGGGGGGGTGGTGGTGGTGGGCGTGTCTCAGAGCTGCCTGGCTTGTCATGAACTTTGTCCTTCCTTGCACGAGACCGTTAGAAGGTGGGGGAACGCCCCCGTGGAGGAAGGGGAAGAAGACCCAGAGAGTGGGGCCAAGCAGGAGCCACAGCTGCCTGGGGACTTCCTCTCTGGCCAGAGGTCCGAGTGCACGGTCATCACCAAGCCTTCAAGTGCGCCCTCTGGACGCAGCCAGGAGCCCCCAGTTAGAACAGCAGCCCCAAGCCCGCAGGCCTGGTGCGCACCAGGCTCCATTCACGCCATCTCCTCCTACTCTTAGAATTCCATACAGAGGTATCACCCACCTATTTTGCTGAGGTTTGGCGAGGTCAGCAGCTTGAGCCGAGAGAGCCGGCTAGGGAGCGCCAGAGAGGGCGTTCGAAGTCAGGATTCCTCGTAGCCAAAGCTCTTTGACTTTATCCCACTCTTGCCCCGACTCCTGAAGGTTGTGGTTGAGGAGTTCTTTTTGGTCATTGGGTATTGGATGGTGAGTAGTGGATGAGGGAATAGGCTTCTCCCACCTGGGGTAGGAACCGTGACTTCAGGTGGCTGGAACATTCGTGGAGAGAAAATGCTTCCACAGGGCAAGTGGCATTGGCGGGAGGTTGGCGGGGGTCAGGGGGAGGATGGGGGTGCTGTCAGGGCGGTGACATAGCCATGAAGCTGGTGGAATGTGGATGAGAGGCTTATCAGAAAGCCCTTAACCATAGTACCCTAGAGCAGCTCTCCATTTGGGGTCAAGGTCAAGGCTCACAAGCACTCGACTGGGTCCTACATGAAGGGCAGGGCATCTAGAATGAGAACCTAACTGCATGGTGTTTATGCCATTAGCATTCTTGGGTGGTTTCCTGCAGCATTAATGTAGTCCAATTATACTGGTGGCCATGAAGCTCAAAAGCCACAAGATCTCTTAGCTTCTGTCCCCAGCTCTTCTGACATCTGCTTCCCAGCTTCTAGCAGATGGGGAAATGCTCGAGGAAAGGTGCCGATTTCATTGGACACAGGCCAAGTCCCTTGCCTAGGGTGGCTGGGCTGTGGTGGTCTGATGTACCATCTTGGGGGGATCAGAGCCCTACGAAATTGTCCATCCGCCTTCTGAATGTGGCCTGAGTTCCTTGTACCTGGAACCCTGACCTCGGCGAGGACGGGCCGTCCCCAAAGAGACAGTACACCTGTGCTTGGACGCTGTTGAGATCTTTTGTCACCAGCAATGCACAAAAGGCACCACCCTCGGTGGGGCTAGCTCAGAGAAGACCAGGGGGGCACAGATGTGAACAGATTTCCCAGCTCCCGCTCCCACCTCTGGGGGGCCTGTGGCTGTCGCTCAAGGCTGTGCCTCTCTCCTTGTTGGGGAGGCTGGCGATCGGGCCGTAGGACTGTAGGAATGGTGGCAGAGTTTCTCTTGTCTCTGTGGAGCCCCAGAAACGTTGGGGTGTCTTTGACAGGATCTACTCAAACTGGTCAAAACAGAGCAAGGGGCCCCTGTTGGTATGACAATGAGGAGAGCCCCAGAGTGGCAGCAGCTAGGGCGTCTCTGAAGAGCATGGCACGGGTGTTAGGGATGCTGTTCCAGGGGGTCCCCTGTGCCTTCAGCAGTCCCACGCCCGCCACGGCTTCCAGCCCCTGCCGCTGAGATGTGGGAGGTAGAGACGGGTCCTGATGGGGGCAGCTTGGCAATCACTGTAGCCAGAACGGGGTTCAGCCTGTGGCACGGCATCACCCCGCAGCCTGAGCAGGGTCTGGGTGAAAGAAATAAAAGCTTTGCTTTCACTAACGTTCAAAAATAGTGAGAGGCACCTTTATTCTGAAACCAGTATCTGCAGACAATAGCAGACTCAATTGCTTTTCTGCTCGATCTTTCTTAGTATGTGAAACAAAGGAACCTAGTTTAGATGGAAAAAAAAAAAAAAAAGGAAAAGCATCTAGTGAGTTCCCTGAGCTTCTGAAGCGATTGGCAAAAGCTGTAGTTCATGAACAATCTTTGCATCCTGTCCTATCCATGCTTTATGATTTTGTACAATTATCAAAACTGTGTTTTATAATCTTTTTTTAAAAGACTATTTATTTATTTGACAGACGGAGATCACAAGTAGGCAGAGAAGCAGGCAGAGAGAGAAGAGGAAGCAGGCTCCCTGCTGAGCAGAGAGCCCGATGCGGGGCTTGATTCCAGGACCCTGAGATCATGACCTGAGCCGAAGGCAGATGCTCAATGACTGAATTACCCAGATGCACACCCCGCCCCCACCAAGGTATGGTTCTTAAGTGATGTCTGGTTCTTAAATCCTCAAAATATTCCTAAGGAATATGTAGGAACCCCTACTTCTCCCATTTTATAGATAAGGAAACTGATGTGTAAAGATATTAAGATTTATATTTATAAGGAAAAACAGGGGCACCTGGGTGTCTCAGTTGGTTAAACACCCCACTCTTGATCTCAGCTCAGGGTTGATCTCAGGGTTGTGGGTTCAAGGCCCGCATTGGGCTCCATGTGCACCCTACTGAAAGAAAAGGAAGGAAGGAAATTGGGGAGGGAGGAAAAGCAGACTCTAGAAAAAAAATGACAACAAGAAAATTCTCATCTTTTTAAATAGAGTGGTGGGACAACAGTCAGTCTCTTAATGACAGAGGGCAGAGAAGAGTCTCCTTTCATTGTCCTTGGGCCCTTTGCCTGCTGAGTCAGATAATCAGGGCTCTCTGGAGTCTATTAGCTCATTAATATTCTCCAGCTTTTCTCATTAGCACAAAGTAAGCACACTGTTTTAATAACCACAATACTTCTTTTTTGGGGGGATGCCAAGGAAATTGCTTGGTCCATTGTTCCCTTTTAAAGAAGACTAAATGAAAGAAATTTCTATAATTGTCATTCTGCACATCTCATCTTTAAAGGGAAGACTTATACTTTCTGATTTCACAACTTATTACAGGGGGAGATAGGGAGGGTTGCTGATCAAAGGCAATCGTGTGGGCAGGGAATCCACCTCAACACCCAGCTTCAGGCCCCAGCTTCTCCTGGAGAGGCCCTGGCGAGACCCAGCAGGACCCAAGGGGTCAACATTTGGGACCCACAGGCCTGAGGACCGGCTGGCTCAGAAACCCTCCCTGCCCTGGCCTCAGACTCCTTCAGGTCACATGGGACACTATCCAGGGAGTTTCTCTGGGTGCGTGGTGACCAATCGCAGGGTCCCATCTGTTACCCTTCAGATAACACGAGGACTGGGGGTGGAAGAGCTTCGGAGTTCCACACAGTAGGACTCTGGGAGGGCACAGCAGCCCCACTAGGACCACGGGGTTGGAAGAAGGGTGGTTGTTCGCTGAAGGAGGGAATGGGGAGACCGGAAAGGTGGGTGTGTGTCTCAATAAGGATCCCCTGTTATCATGGCCACACTCTTATGTAGGGTCTTGTGGGGCTCTGGGGTTCCAATCAGGAAGGACCAAATGTAGAAAACCACCCAGATGTCCGTCGACTGATGAAGGGATAAACAACATGTAGTCTGTACAAACAAGAGAATATTATTCAGCCATCAGAAGGAGGAAATACGGAAATGTACCACTATCTGGATGAACCTTGAAAACGTGACGCTAAGTGAAAGAAGCCAGACACGAAAGACCACCATGGTACAGTTCCCTTTGTAGGAAATATCTAGAATAGGCAAAACCATGGAGACAGAAAGCAGATTAGGGTTGCCAGAAGCCGGGGAGGGGGGACAGGGAGTGACTGGGTCTGGCTAATGCTGATAGTTGTGCAACACTGAGAATGTCCTTGACGTTGCTGATGTGTATACATTGTCACATGGCTAACATGGTAACATTTATGTTAGATGTCTTCTGGCTCAGTAAGAAGAAGAAGATAAGCCTTCTTCAGACAAACATGTGGGGGCTTAAAGCATCAAGTCTTGGATGAGGATGGGAGTGGGGATTTGGAGTGGGGCTCCAAATGGACTCCTTGCCTGGGGAAGTTGAGGAAACATACACCGGCCACAGGGCCTATCACAAGGCGAACGTGGGGTGGGATTGGCGGACTGCCATTGGATGGTCCCTCATATTTCCAGAAGGCCTCATATTTCCATGTAGATTCAGGATGTTCTCTCGAAGCAAGGTTGTCCATGCAGAAGCAGAGAGACACGGGCAGCACTGGAAGATTCTTGAACAACCTTGAACCACAGCACCCCCAAGAATGAATACGCTTTCCTAGTCCTGTAGTCATCTGTGCACAGCACTGTTCTGGTGTAGGCTAGTTTTAAGAGGTTGAAGTCTGTTGTTCACTGGTGTGTGGTAGGCTGAATGAAGGGTCCCCAGGAAATCATGTCCTAATCCTTGGAATGTGTCAATACTACTTTCTCTGGCACAGAATGTGATTAAGCTCAGGATTTTGAGATGGGGAGATTATCCTGGATTATCAAGGTAGGCCCTAAATACCAGCCCAAGTATTCCCATAAGAGGGAGGCAGCAGGAGATGTTACACAAGAGGAGGAGACCATAGTGCCACAGAGGCAGGTTGGAGTAACACGGCTGGGGAGCTAGAAGCCAGCAGAAGTCAGAAGACACAGAAATGGATTCCCCCTAGATCCTTGACCAGTAAAAACTGGTTTCAGACTTCTGGCCTCTGAAGTGAGAGACAATAAGTTCTGTTGAGTGAAACCACTGGGTGAGGGGGTCATTTGTTACAGCAGCCACAGGAAACTAATACAGAGTTATCATTCAGTCCCAATTAGTAAAATATGCTGTCTTACCGGAAATGAAAAATTGATGTAATTTTGCTGCAAAAGTTCTGACATTTTGCATCTTTCAAAACAGCATCAATTTTTACACTTCTGGGACAGAGAAAGAAAGTAGTTCATTGCTCGTGTGTGTGTGCGCGCGCATTGGAAGTAATGATTTAAGAAAGAGAACATTTGGGACGCCTGGGTGGCTCGGTGGGTTAAGCCTCTACCTTCGGCTCAGGTCATGATCCCAGGGGCCTGGGATCGAGTCCTGCATAGGGCTCTCTGCTCAGCAGGGAGCCTGCTTCTCCTCATCTCTCTCTCTGTCTGTCTCTCTGTCTATTTGTGATCTCTCTCTCTGTCAAATAAATAAATAAAATCTTTTAAAAAAAAAAGAAAGAGAACATTTAAAAAGCCGTTTTAGAAGCTTTGTTTGGATATTCCTTAATTTTTTTTTAAAGATTTTATTTATTTATTTGTCAGAGAGAGAGAGAGAGTGAGAGCAAGCACAGGCAGACAGAGTGGAAGGCAGAGGCAGAGGGAGAAGCAGGCTCCCTGTGGAGCAAGGAGCCCGATGTGGGACTCGATCCCAGGACGCCGGGATCATGACCTGAGCCGAAGGCAGCTGCTTAACCAACTGAGCCACCCAGGCGTCCCTATTCCTTGATTTTTAAAGTAAAAGACTGGAACCTCAGAGAAGGGAGGTGGCCTTGGCCTCTCTGGGCCTCTTAGAGCCCTGCCTGGTCAAGACAAGTGTCCCTCACCCCGACCCAGGGTTCAGGCAGGACAAGTTTGTTGAGGATAGAACAAATGGGAATTGAGAGACCAGGAAGGTGAGTCAAGCCTGGTGGTTCGGAATGGAGACTGTGAAATGCCTGGCCAGACAGAGGCTCCATGCAGTTATCCCGGTCCTGGGTTATTTCACAGAGCCTCCACTCTAGTCCCAGCTGGTCACACTAAGTGCAGGGCTGACCCTTAACCTCAGGGCACTGACTTTTTAATAATCCACACTTCTCTATCTGCACAGCCTCATCACAGCACTTCTGATGCCCTGGACCCCTCTTCCTGGCCCATCCGGATGAGTGCAGGGGATGTTTTCTCTCCCCCAGGCCCTGCTGTACTCCCAGGGACGGGGTGGAGAGGTGAGGGGTGAGGGGGTTCTTTCTTTGTTTCCATCCCACTCCAAGCCACAGCAGGGGCTGTGAGGCCCACCTTGACTTTCCACGTGAGTGACAACTAGAAATTCTTCCCATTGTACAGGGTACCATCAACTCCAAGTTCACCCCATACCTGGCATCAGCCCAAGCCTAACTATTTCATACCCGGTGTATATACCTGGAACTTCACTGTGGTTTCCCCCTTTTGGAGTTAAAGGGAGAGGGGCAACTGTGATGTCAAAGCCAGTCAGCATGGGGCAGTGGGGAATGCCTGGGTGGCTCAGTCAGTTAAGCATCCGACCCTTGGTTTCAGCTCAGGGCATGATCTCAGGGTTGGGAGATCCAGCCCGGCCTTAGGCTCCGTGCCCAGCATGGAGTCTGCTTGAGAGTCTCTCTCTTCCTCTCCTTCTGCCCCTCCTGCTGGGGCTTGCTCTCTTTCTCTAAAATAAAATAAGTTAATCTTAGGGGGAAAAAAATTGGCCAGTGTGGGGGGTTGGGGTGTTTGTGTGCACACGTATGTGTGCATGCGCACATGTGTGTGTGTGTCTGGTGCGGGCTGTAAACAAGGATGAGCAGAAGCAGCTGCTACTAGAATGACAGCCAACAGGGCCCCGAAGGCCACAGGTGGGGACTGACAGAGCAAAAGAGAGCGGAATTCATCTGCAGGCCAAAGAACCCATGAGACGTTTGCCATGGGAAATACAAGCCCAGCTCCAAAGGGGCCGATCACGAGGAAGCCCATGGGTCAAAGGCTGCTAACTCCAAGGCCTAACCTCCCCCGTCTCCCCAGAACTCAGGCTGGTTGCTTGTCTCCTTTGCCCCACTCCCTTACCTGCCATCTTGGACTCCTCCCCTGGGCTCCCGAGACAGACTCTGCAGGTTCATTGGCTGGAACGGCTTCACCTGCCCCTGCCTGACCAATCATTTGGCAAGAGAACTCGCCTGGACCGCTTTGGACCAATTAAAATTCATGGGGGTTTGGGTGGCTATTTGAACCAAACTGGGGTCCAGCCAGCAGGAGGACACAGACCCTGGAGGCACTGGTCAGGCAACTATGTACGACATGGAGAACAAGCGGGTGGCCTGAGCGTTTAGAAACAACACAGGAGGGACGCCTGGGTGGCTCAGCTGGTTAAGTGGCTGCCTTCGGCTCAGGTCATGATCCCAGCGTCCTGGGATCGAGTCCCGCATCGGGCTCCTTGCTCAGCCGGGAGCCTGCTTCTCCCTCTGCCTCTGCCTACCACTCTGTCTGCTTGTGCTCACTCTCGCTCCTGTCTCTCTCTAACAAATAAATACATAAAATCTTTAAAAAAAAAAAAAAGAAAAGAAAGGAAACAACACAGGAGCTCTGCATAAGGGTGGTGCTTGCGGCTGAGCCAGAATCCCATTCACTGGGCATCACTTTGATCCCAGCTGTGGCTAAGGCGATGAGGGCTGTGGTGATCATCCTGTCCCGGATTATTCCAAGGACAGCGGGCCACTTACGCCCTCGCTCAGTGCCCTGAAAGTGGTTCTGAGCGAGTTTTGTGGAAACATGGCCACCACCATGGTAAGGCAGGGCTAGTAGAGTTTGGGGGAAATTCAAGCATGGTGGTGCTAGGGAAAGAAGGAAGGAAAGGAGCCAAGGGGAATGGCCTCTTAGGTCTATGGGTTCCAAGGATTTGTGGGGAGCAGCTGGAGGATTTGAAGACCCATGAGCATCTTTGCCATCCAACCCAAAGGGGCCCCAGGCACCTTCCCAGAGCAGAAGCTGTAGGGAGAAGACCAAGTCTTATGGGGGAGAGAGAAAAAGGCAGGCACAATCTGCTGAATCTTTCTGCAGCTTCAGGGGACCCCCAGATCCTAACGGTGACCCCTGGAGACCATGCTTGAAAGACACCTTGAAGCCGGGTACCTGAGTGAGGCTGGCAGGGTACTGCCTCCATGGACCCCTGGGATGTCCCCATCCTAATCCCCAGAACACTTGTGTATACAACCCTTGTGTATCTTACCTGGTACAAAGAACTTTACAGATTAAGCTAAGGATCTTGAGATGGGGAGATTCTCCTGGATGACCCCCGTGGGCTCAGTGTGATCACAGAGATCCTTACGAGGGAGGTAGGTCAGAGAGATGACATGCGCTGGTGTGTGAGGAGGGAGGAGGGAACCAGAAAGCAAGGAATGTAGGTGGCCTCTGGAAGCTACGAAAGGCAAAGAACAGATTCTTTTTTTTTTTTTTTTTTTTTAAAGATTTTATTTATTTATTTGACAGACAGAGATCACAAGTAGGCAGAGAGGCGGGCAGAGAGAGAGAGAGGAGGAAGCAGGCTCTCCGCTGAGCAGAGAGCCCGATGCGGGACTCGATCCCAGGACCCTGAGATCATGACCTGAGCCGAAGGCAGCGGCTTAACCCACTGAGCCACCCAGGCGCCCCAAAGAACAGATTCTTACGGTACTCGTTTCCTGGGGCTGTTGTAACAAATCACCCCAAATTCGGTGGCTTAGAACAACAGAAATGTCTTCTCTTACAGCTTGGAAGGCCAGAAGTCCAAAATGGCAGTGTTGAGATCAAGCCCCTCCTGGAGGCTCTAGGGGAGCTTCTGGTCTCTGCCACTTCTTGCTTCCCGTGACTGTGGACACTGTTCATGGCCACATGGCTCCTGTCTCTGCCTCTGTGCTCACTGTGCCTTCTCTCTTCTCTGTGTCCTCCCGTCTGTGGGTCTGTTTTGTAAGGGTGCATGGAATGGCGCCCAAGCCCACGCAGAAAAGCCAAGAGAAGCATCTTTCAAGGTCCTTAACTTAATCCCATGCATTTCCAGAAAAAGTTCTTGCTATTCCCTCTTTTGCCATGTATGAGTCTCAGTGAAGGTTCTGGGGGTTAGGACATGGACAAGTCTTTTAGGGACTACCATCCAGCCCACTGCACTCACTAAGAGATTCTGGGAGGAATCTCTTACTGATAGCCTGATTTGACTCCTATAAGATTATTTTGAATTTCTGATCTCCGGAATGGAAGGAGAGTGAGTCTGTGTTGTGTATTGTATTATACTGTATATTTTATTTTATTTTAATTTTTTAAAAAGATTTTATTTATTTATTTGACAGAGAGAGATTACAAGTAGGCAGAGAGAGAGAGGAGGAAGCAGGCTCCCTGGGGAGCAGAGAGCCCGATGTGGGACTCGATCCCAGGATCCTGAGATCATGACCTGAGCCAAAGGCAGCGGCTTAACCCACTGAGCCACCCAGGCGCCCTTATTTTAATTTTTTAAGTCGGCTCCATGCAGGGCTTGAACTCAGACGGCGAGATCATGACCTGAGCCGAGAACAAGAGTCAACACTTAACCGACTGAGCCACCCAGACACCCTGGGTCTGTGTTGTTTAAAGCCAGGAGATTTGCAGTAGTTTGTTTTAACAGCAGCCACAGGAAATACGTGGGATGTAAAAAGACGTGCTGTTGGGTGACATTAAGGCCGGACACCGCACGGTGTTAGAGCAGGACCCCGTTGATCCGACAGACTGTGGGTGGGCTGCTCTGGCTGGGAGGCGGAGTGGAGGTGGAGACCCTGACGGGCTGCTGGCTTGTCACCCCCACCCCTCTGGTCCTCCTTCATCTTCCCACCTCTTTCAGAAGATATGCATGGATGCCCTCCCTCTCCCCAGGTTCTGTTCCTCTCTTCTCTGCCCTCCTCAATTCCCCCACAGTTCCCCAGGCCAGTGCTCCCCATCGAGGAGCACGTTTAGGAGGCCCACTCTGAAGGGTGCCCTGCTTCTCAGCACCAGGGAAATAGGTCCCAGGGGCAGACCTTCTCCCTACCTGCTGTTTCCCAGCCTGCATCCCCCATCTTGACCTTGCTGAACCCACTCCCCCCAGGGGGCTGTGGGGAGCCAGGCCTGCTCCCTCCTGAGTGGGGAGGGCAGGCCCCAAGGCCCGGGTTCTGCCGCTCCCCACAGTGGCGGACCTGATGAGCAGAGTGCTCTTTGCCGCCCTGGATAACCTTCTCCCACCTGCACGCACCAACCTGATCCCCCTCCCTGGGGAAAGCTCCCAAGTCACAGATTTCTCATGAAGGGACTCAAGGCTCAGCTCCCCCAAAAAAGCTGCTTCTGGGACCAAACTTGCCGACTGCCCTGGACCATTTCCAATTCAGAGGAAGGTGTTGAGAAGAGACACTCGATTTTGGAAGAGATGGGTCCCCCTCCCAAAAAGAAAGGGCCCGTGTGCTTCGGGGTGCCATGGGGTGGCTCGGGGTGCCCAGTGGGGCCAGCCAGCAGCCGACAAAGTCTCTGCTGTACCCATCCCACAAGGGCCTGCCTGGCTTAAAGCAATTCTTCCACTGGTTTTTAGAAAGAGGCAAATTTGTCCAACCCAAAGGCAGACAGTTTTCATTTATTTAAAAATTCTTTCATGGCCGATTGGGGTTGCAGAGACGGGGCCGGAGAGTGACAGCTTTGTGGGTATAAGGTTTCCATGGGGAGAGATGAAAATGGAACTCAACAGAGACGGCAGTTGCACATTTGTACTAAATGCCATTGAACTGTTCACTTCAAAATGGCTATTTTTATGCTATGTGTGACTTTCATGTCAATTTCAAAAATTATCCTTTTCTTTTCCAACAAAAATTTGTCGCATGTTGACTGTTCCAGGTACTGTTACGTGTCATGGAGACATAGTGAGAGGAAGATACATAAGATGCTGAGCCCCACAGAGTGTAAGATCTAGTGGAACATACAGACAAGAGTAATACAGTGAGGCAGAACTTGGCACAAAGGAGGTGACCAATGAATATTTATTAAATAAAATATAAGTGGATATGGGAGCTCATAGGAGATCCATGTAACCTAGTTTGAGGATCACGGGAGGCTTCCTGGAGGAAATGGCACCTAAACCAAGACCTGACAGATGAATAGGAGTTCGCTTGGCTGGGCTGTACGGTGTGCAAATGTCCAGGGGTGAGTGTGTGTAAGGCAGGTTCCAGGAGTGGAGAAATATCCAGGAAGACTTGGAACTATTGCTGAGGGAGGGGGGAAGGACTGTGACAGGAGGCTTGAGGCATAGGTGGGAGTCGGCCGAGAGACCTCAGAATTATGCTATCATTTGTTTGCATACCTTTCCTTCTGCCAACAGCTCCTTGAGTTTTCCTTTCAGGAATGTATTTCTCCCCCATCCCCAACCATGTAGTAGAATAATCAGCAAATGATCCGTCTTGAGTATTTATTACCTTTATGTGAGTCAAATTCATTATAGATAGATGAACAAGTGAGAGGTATTGGGTGGGGAGACATGAGGACTGGTTATTAGCCATTTGCCAGCATGTCCCTGTCTGTACGGGTAGAAGACACGGCTCAAAACTGATATAAAGAGCCTTTGGTACATGATTCTGGGCTCCCTGTGTGTCCCTTCCCAGCTGATGCCAGAGTTGCTTCTTGAGTAAAGGGGGGTTGCAAATCCTCCTTCCACCACGAAGGGCAGAGTCAGATTTGGGGTTTGTTGGGGATGGAAGCGTGGCAGTGTCCAACTCCAATCCCAGTACTAGGGGAACCAAGCCAAGAAACGCATCAGGGCTCCATCTCTGCGAAACTGTTTGGCAGGATGCTGTTGAAAAGAGAAAATCGACAGAGCAGGAGTTGTGGGAGTCTGGGATGACTCTCCGGATGAGGAATGTGTGGTCTGGGCACGGGGCCGCCGTGACATTCAGGATGGATGCTGAAGTGTGGCCAGGGCCGGAGGATGGGGCGGGGGTCTCCATGGACCTTCGGTGAGAGACGCCGCAGCAGGAAGCCTGTGGGCTGGGGCTACCTGTCGGTGGCACCCAACAAAGATTTTTTTAGGATGGATTTGCCCTGGAGAGGGGAGAGAGCTTTGTGAGTAAAATGCAGAATTTCGCCCAGAAGTCATGTGACCTGCTGCTTCCTGCCGATAGCTGTCCCCGCCTTCTTACCGATAAAGCTTGGGTTCTTTCTCATGTCAGCAGTCCTGGGCTTCGTGGGCTCCTTCCCAGCAGGGGAATCATAATATCTCACTCCTTGGGGCAGTGATTAATTCAGGCTCGGGACCCGAAGAGAAGCCTGTGGACATGCCTTTGGGAAGGACTTCCTCCTCTTCTAGAAATAGCTGTTGAGGGAAATACCCCCAACACTTTCTGGGTGTTTTAGTCTCTGTGGGGGGCTGGAATGGTTGAGGTTACTTGGTGACCTCAACCAAGGTCAAGGCAACATGGCAAGTGCAGGTGACATCCCATCATGAGGAGTCAAGGCAACAGGGCAAGTGCAGGTGACATCCCATCACAGCTTTGATCTTGGAGCCATCCCTGGGGGATGAGGGGTGGGAAGAGGCCAAGAGGCCTTGGGGCTAGTCAAGGGAAAGGCTACAAAGGCTACGGCAGGGAGGCTGAGTGCCCTCCAAGGAGCCAGAAAGAAGATAAAGCGAGTAGAGGAGCCACTCTTGGATAGAACGATGGTGTCGTAAACCAGATGCATAACACGGAAGACAGAGAGACCTGGGTATGCAACAGGTATCTTGGAAGCAACTTGGTAGTCACTGGACTAGAGAGGATGAAGCAGAGAGGAGTCCGATTTCCCTACTGCAAAGAGCAAAGCCTCCTCACTGTGGATCCACCACACAGCCCTGTCCTTCATGGTTCCAGCCCATCTTTCCAGATACATCTTTCCCCCCTCATCTCCTTGGTCTCTAGAATCCAGTTGAGTTGTGGACATCTTTTGGTTTCTCACAGGTTCCTCTGCTCTCTGTCCTCAGCCTGGAACACTCCACTCACCCCTCACCTGCCAGACTCTGACTCACCTTTCAACCTGCTTCCTCTGCAGGGCCCTGGACCACCCTAGTCTGGCTCTCCTGCCATCCCAGGCTTCTCCAGTGCGTCCTCCTCTGTGACAAACTGGAGTCTGCTCTGTCCAGTCTGCTGCCCCCTCGGAGCTCTGCAAGTGCCCCAGTGCCAAGGTCCACTCCTGAAAGCTCTCCCCCAGCCTCCCAGGAGGGGAGGGGAGGGGGCTGCAGATTGAGTTCATCACTAATGGCCAATGACTCACTCAAGCCTGCCCAAGTAATGAAATCTCCATCACCCCCACCGCAGATTATGGGATGGGGTAGGGGGTTCCGAGAGCTTCTGGTGATGAGCACATCACGGGCTGGGAGGCTGGTACTGTAGACGAGGGCACAGAAATTCCTCGGTATCTTGTGCCCCACGTCTCTTCCGTGGGATGGCTCCTGAGTTGTATTCTTTTTTTTTTTTTTTTTTTTTTTTTTTTTTTTTTGACAGAGTGGCGGGCAGAGGCAGAGGGAGAAGCAGGCTTCCTGCTGAGCAAGGAGCCCAATGTGGGACTCGATCCCAGGACGCCGGGATCATGACCTGAGCCGAAGGCAACTGCTTAACCAACGGAGCCACCCAGGCGTCTCCTGAGTTGTATTCTTGATAATAACCCGGGAATAGTAAGTGAACTGTTTCCCTGGGTTCCATGAGCTGGTCTAGCAAATTCTCCAGCCTGGGGAGGGGGTTTGTGGGGACCCCCTGCATTTACAACCATTCTGTCTGGAGTCCTGATGGTCTAAGTTTGCAACGGGCATCCAGATTAGAGGCAGTTTTGGGGGACGGAGCCCTTAGCTGTGGGGTCTGATGTGACTACAGACATTCGTGTCAGAATCAAATTAAATGTCAGGATACTCAGCTACAGTGGTGTTGGAGAACTGGTTAGTCTGGGGACCTCCCCACACACATCTGGTGTCAGAAGTGTTCTGTGGGTAGAAAGAGACCATGGTCATGGGTGACTGGGAAGCACGCTGGTGTTTTTGGCTTCTGAGAGCCATGGCTGCCGCCCTGGTTTAGGGAACCAGACCAATGCCTGGGCTGAACTCCTAAGCTTCTGAGCTGCCCGTTGGTGCCCAGCCCTGGGGGTTCTCACAGAACCACGGGGTGTCCAAAAATGGTGTTAAAACACGCATAACATAAAAGTTACCATTTGGGGGCACCTGGGTGCCTCAGTAGGTTAAGTGTCTGCCTTCGGCTCAGGTCATGATTCCAGGGTCCTGGGATCAAGTCCTGCATCAGGCTCCCTGCTCCGTGGGGAGCCTGTTTGTCTCTCTGCCTCTGCTTCTCTCTCTTTGTCTCTCGTGAATAAACAAATAGAATCTTTTTTTTAAGTTACCATTTTACCCATTTGTAAAGTGTTCAATTCAGTGGCATTTAGTACATTCACAATATTGGGCAACGGTCACCACTATCTGGTTCCAGAACATTTCCATCACCCCTGAAGGAAATTCCATGCCCATTAGCAGTCGATCTCCGTTCCTCCCAGATCCTGGCAACCACTAATCTGCTTTCTGTTTCTCGGGGTTTGTTCTGGACGTTTTATTTAAATGGAATCATGTAACACATGACCTTCGAGTGCAGCTTCTTTCACTTAGCATAACGCTTTTAAGCTTTTAAATGCTTTTAACACCCATGTTAGAGCACGCTTCCTGTTCTCATGGTTGAGTGATCTTCCATTGCATGGGTAGACACTGCATTTCCCTGTCTGTTCTGGAAGTCACTGGAAGGGAGAAGAGTGTCCTTGGCAGGGCAGGTGTGCGCTGGGGGCTGGTGAAGACAGACAGGAGCACATGATCCTGGAAGCACCTTTGAACCCCACCTTGTCTCCATGACTTATTTGAGCCTCCTAGAAGGGATAGGAGGGCTCTTTCCCCACCAGGGGAGGCTGCTAGATCTTCGAGCCCTGTATGCCATCTGGGGCCTCCCTTCTGTGCCCACGTGGGGTTTCCCCACCCCAGCAGGGGGCGCTGGGACAATCTTGGTTCTAGAATGTTGGTTCCTACCTGGGCTACTGAAGAAACTCCACCCTGCAGTGTTCCCCGCCCCCCTCCCCCAATTTACTTCTCAAATATCTGAGTGATGGAAAGGTTGCCTTTGGGAAGTTCCAGGCTGCTCCTCAATTCTGGTCTTCAGCTGGTGGGAGCGTGTGAAAAGACCACTCCTCTATCCCGGTAGGATCTGGACAAGTTCTGCAAGGCTTCCCGGTGATTCTTCTGTGTACCAGGCTTGGGATTCTCGGCAAGACCCTCCTTCAAGTTCATCCCCAGAGGAGGACCTTATACTTTCTGCAGATCATATAGGCCAAATTATAGCTTCTAGGCTGAGATTTCATGTCTTCTCTTTATGAATCCAGCCAGTGAAACCAACCAGATTAAGTGCCTTATTCTGTGGGCTACACCTGTAGAATTTTATTCCTCTATTCATTATTCAACAAAACTTTAAGCCAGGCACCATGCTAGGGGTGGGAGACACAGTAGTGACTAAGGCACGGTCCCTGCCTTCAAAGATCTTAAAGTCTGGTGGGGGAGACACGTAGTCCCATTCCAGGGTGATGACTGGGACTGGCAGGATGAGCAAGATGGTTTCCTGGGTCAGGGAAGCGTGAAGCAGAAACCAGTGACGCTTTTTTTTTTTTTTTCCTTGAGAGAGAGAGAAATTGAGAAGCAGCAAACTACACCAATGTAGTCAGAGGCATTTTAGCATTCTAGATTTGTTTCATTGAGATCAAGACATAAAAATGATCCCTTTGGGGCTGCCTGTCTAGCTCAAGGGGTAGAGCATGTGACTTTAGATCTTGGGGTCATGAGTTCAAGCCCCAAGTTGGGCATAGATCTTTCTGGAAAAAAATAATAAACTGGGTTCTGGACATGCTGGTAAGGTCTTAGGCCAGAGAGGAAATATCTTCTCTATTAGTCCATTATGGAAGATTCCCCATAGATGAAAAGGAGAACAGTCTGACCTTAGTGTTAGAAGAAGCTTTTGGTCTCTGGAATGGGTGGTAAGCTGAATTGACTTCCTATATGAGAAGACACCTGGCTAGATGCCTTTGGGGAACCAAGAATGTTTCTGGATGTCTCAAGGTCGGCAGAGATGACTCTGAAGCCTCCTGGTATGGACATGGTCATGAAGTTGTGGCATGAAAGGTCACCTAGACAAGTGGCTAGAAACCCTGGCTTGCCTTCAGAATCATCTGGGAGTTTGAAAGCAGTCACACCTGGGCCCTACTCTTGTGACTTTGAGTTAATTAGGGTGGCACTCAGGTGCTGGTACTTTTCAGAAGCTCCCAGATGATTCTCCAGGGCAGCCAGCACTGAAAACCCCCAGCTGTGGGGAAAGGGGTAGCACTGTGTAAGAGGAGGGGTGCCGAGGATGCCCATGGCCTTGACATACCCCTCTGCACAACAGTGTAGGTAGTAAGGAGAGGGGGAGGGACATGGGTGGGAAAGAGAAGGGGGGGTCATAACCCTAGAGCAAAGCACCAGAAGGTCACACGCTCCAGAGAGATGGAGAAAACCAGGTTGGCTGTATCATTTGGGGTCACGGCAGCCCCTGGCGCAGGTTCATTGGCAAAGTGTATGTGGGGAGCTGGATGGGAGATTGTGAACTCGGGAGGGGGCAAGAAAATGCACATAGAAAATGCAGACTGGCTTTACAGGGGAGAGAGGCAGGGTTGTGGATGGAGGGGGAATGTGGGGTGGAGGGAATGGTTTCCTTGTTTACGATGGGTGAGACTTGGGGGTGTCCGAATACTAATGGAAATGATCCAGTCGAGAGGAGGCCAAACTGATGGTTCCAAGTGGCTAAGAAGGTGCAGGGGGAGGAAAGGGGAAGGAGGGGAGGGGAGGGAAGGGGAGGCATCCACGCCCTGGGGGCAGTATCAACCTTAAATCAAGGGACACCTCATCTCTTGTGACAGGACAGACGATGGAGAGGACGGGACAAGAGAGGAAGGTGGCTCATCTCACGGGGGCGCCCCGAGAACACTCATTCACACCCAGCTTACTCAGGGATCGGGTTATTTACTAAGGCCCTTGGCCTTGACACACGCCTTCTCTCCACTTCTGTTCTTCCATGGAAACAGTCTCTGGTCGTTTCTCTTTCCTTTCCTGTCCCCATTGGCAGCCAGACCAGGAGCCACTGTCCCAGAATGGGTTGGCTGGTGGAGGCCCCTGCCGATCTCTCTTTCTGGCCCATCTTGCCCACCTGCATCTGGGGGTCCAGTGAGTCAGCCCCTATCGACCCCCGCGGTGCGCACCCTGGGGAGGAAGCTGGGAGGTTGAAGCGTGCCCTGAGGCTCCTGGCCGGAGCTCCCTCCTCAGTCAGGCTCTACTTTACTAGGGAGTCTCTGCAGACGCGAAAGGGCTCGGGCACGGCCCCTAAGACACTAACATTGATGGATGCGGTACTGCACTAGGTCCTTGTCTTTTGTGCGTGCAGTCCCTGGTCGGGAAACCCCAAGGGGAGGAGGGTTCAGCCATGGAACCCTCATCCCAACATAATGCCCTCTGCCCTCAGTTGGAGCGGTCTTTGCCTCCTCTGCTCCTGGGATACCTGAGGCCACACTGGGCAGACATGCAAATTCAAAGTCACTGTCCCTGGGCTTCAAGGCCGCTGTCCCTGGGTTGCAACCTGAAGTTATGGAGGGACTGACTCCCTTAAACAGGCATCCAGGGCTCCCTCTTCACCTTCTAGCTCACCCCCATGTCCTTGCTGCTGACTCAGAGTTAGGAACAGGGCCTCCCAACTCTTCGGGGAAGCACCCCCCACCCCCATCTTCTCCCAGATGCAGAGACCCCCGCGGGGGTCGGTGTTCGAGAGGCACCTTTCTCCAGGCCCCTCGCGGGCAGGGAGTTCTCCTGGTGGCTCCTGACAAATAGGCCTGGTCCCCTTTCCGCCCCCACCCTGTGTCCAGCTGACCCCAGCCTACTTCATGCTCCCAGGAGATTCCCAAATACTGACACAGTGAGCGGTCCTTACATGTTCGATCGGCTGCAAGCTAGAGTAAAACCCACGCAAGAGGTCTCCTGGGGTCTACCCTTCACTCAGCTGCACACTGGGTTTGCTTCGTGTGTTCGTTTGTTTTCTCAAATCCCCACCCCAACACCTGCCCAAACAAAATCCAAAGTGCAAAGGGAACATGTTTTTAAATGGAACATGAAATCAGGGCCTCCTTCCTGGTGGTGGTTGAAGACATGGGTTAGAGATTCTCTCCTCTGAATCGAGCCCACGGGGACCCGTGTGGACTCCCTCCTCTCCAGTCTCCCTGGCCGTCGTCCTGTTCCTGAATGTTCCATGTGGGTCACCTGCCACCTCACAGCCTTAGTGTGCACTGTTCTCTCCTTGCCTGGCTCCCCACGGCTCATCGTTAAGGGAGCCCGATATCCATGCCACTTCCTCTGGAAGCCCTTCGCTGACCCCAGCTCCAAACTGGAAACAGGGATCCTAACCCCTGACGCTCCTCCCTGGAATCTGAGCCAGCCAGGTGCTTGGCGGTGGCTCTAGCTGACCCCCCGCCCTGCGCACATGTAGAAATGGACCAGGGCGAGGAGGTCGCCCTGCCCCAACTGCCTGGTAGATCAGGCACCTTCACGCACCCCCGAAATGTACCATTCACATTGTGTCAGCATTTGTCTAGGATCTGGCTCCTACTCCAAAATTCCGAATCCACAACCAACGAGGCCATTTCTTCAACTCCACCCGTCTGCCCGGGACTGAGGACAGCACAGGACACAGCATGACCTCGCAGAGATGCTTGCTGAGTAAATAGTGAATAATCGTCATCTGAGGGGTGACTTGGGTCTGTTGGCTCAGGGGCTGTTGAAAGTTAAAAGGAAAAACAAAAGTTGTAAAACTCTGGTTTCCCTTGTGTATATGCATGTGTGTCCCGAATCACAACAAAGAACGCGTTTCTTGCTATGTGCTTTAGTCAGGACAACTGGGGGTCCCGGCTGTCGAGCAGCTTTCTTCCCCAGGGGTCACAGATGGCGGGGAGGCTGGGTCTGGAGCAGCCTCTTCCTCAGCACGGGACTCCGGAAAGGCTGTCGGAGGCCAGCAGCCCTCTTGCCCTGTGGAGTAGGTCAAGGCTTCCCACTGTCGAGCTCAAGCAAAACTGCTCTGGCCACCCATGTCCTGCTGGGGGTCTTTACTTTGAGACTGTCTTGACCATGGGTTTCTGTGAAAGAGGAAACCTATGATGAGAACACACCCCAGGGAAAGCCATGAGCTGAGTCGTCTAGGAGGAGCTGAAAGGGGCCAGTCCCGGGGGGTTATGCGAAGGGAGCGTGGACCCCTGGCCTTCTGGAGTGGGTAGCCTGGGTCCACGGGTTTGTATAGAGTTGATTTAAACAAGACCCATTGTCTGCTGGGCAGGAAGGTCTTCGGTGAGGTCCGGCGATGGCCTGGCATCCGAGTCACTCGGACCCCATGGTCCTTCCTGAGCCTTGGCTGTCTGGAGGGAGTTGTGAGGAGACTGGCCCGTCAGTCTTGACCGTCCCAGTAGAGTGCCGTCCTCCGTAGAGCATGTCTCTTCTTCGCTTTTGGGGGACAGTTACATCATTCTCCTCATTCCCTTCCTCGCCTCCTACCCCCCAGCATTTTCATGAACTGAAGGAAAGCGATCCTGGGCCTGTCAGCCAAGCCCCTCCACTGAGCCACTTCCCTGCGGTCATGGACAGCACACGGGCCATGCCCCAGCGCCCCTCCTCCTCCTTCTCCACTGTCCCTCCAGCCTCACCCGGAGCAGAGAGCCCGCCTCCCCCCCTCCTGTGTGGTATGAACCCCAGGCATCCCTGAGAGCAGTCTGCTCCAGGCCCGAAGCTCCCCCCACTCTCTCCCCATTGTCTCTTGGCCACATCGGACCTTCACCACCTTTCAGAGTCCCGGTGGCATAGTCCAGCCTTACTGTTGAGTCCAAACTCCTCACCACAATCTCTGAGCCCAGCGGGGTCTAGCCCCTGCCTGCCTTGGCAGCCTCGGCCACTGGCTACTCCTCTCTCTTTCTGGGTTCCAGCCGCACCAGCCTTGCCTAGGACCTGGTTAAGCCTCTCCTTACCTCACTTCAACCCTGTGCTTGACCCACCGCTTCCCTTCCCCGGATGCTCCCAGCCTCCTGGCCTCCTTCCTAGAATGCACCACCCGTAGTTGGATTCCTGAGTCCATAATGGGCTGCTCCACACCTTTCCCTCCACCTGGACTGTCCACTTCCTGAGTGCAAAGGTTATACCTGGTTCATATCCCCAGTGTCTCATAAAACACCTGGCACCAGCAAGTATCAAATCCATGTTTCCAAGTGCATGATTACTGAATGACAACCCCTTTCCCTGGGGCTGGCCCCAGACCCCCTCTAATCGTCTCAGTGTGTGGTGGATTGTGACCCGCCCAGCAATTCCGTTCCCACCGAAACCACCTTCCCACCACTTGCCTTGATGTCTGGGGCTTTCTGGACTTGGCACCACGGACTTGGAACTGTGGACTTGAACACCCCCCCCCCCCAAACTCTGCTCTCATCTGCCACTGGCCTCCCTTCCTTCCTTAGGGCAAGATTCAGTTGTGAGATGGTCGCTGTCAGGGTGGGCTAGGTCCCTTTCCAGGGACCTCCTTGGCTCAGCTTCTCCTGGGCTTGCAGTCATGAGCTCTGCTTAACAAAAAGTGGGTCCTATCCTCTGTGTGCAGAGCACCCTACGCACTTCCGCTTCCAGGGCCTTTGGGGCTGGCTCCACTCAGCTTTATGGGGGCTCACCAGTATCCTACAGAACTGTGGGCCTCTCTGAAAATCCACACCCATCCTTACCTACCAGCACACTGCCCTTCATAGCAACGGACCAATCTAAACACAGAGGGTGGTTCACAGTGTAGCCAGAACCAGGAGCTGCAAAAATGAGAAACCCCACCAGCTAGCGGGTCCCAGGAAAGGCTGCTGCGGCAGATGCTAGGGATGGCCCCCCCACCCAGCCACAGAGAACTCCTTTCTCCCTTGCTGAAAGCCAGAACCGTCACCTTCTGGAGTCCCGCGCCACTAGAGGCATGTGGGGCAGAGTCAGCCAATGTTTGGCAGGGGGGGGTGGGCTCTCAGGATGTGTCCCCTCCCCAAAGAGATGCACGTATTTCCACGAGCTTTGGCTCTGCCCCCTAATGTGGGTCCGGAACGAGGCGGTGTCTAGGGGCGCAGCCATCATTGGATGTGAGGGACAATGGCCATGTGCTAAAGGTGACAAAGTATAGGAGCCAGGGCCCTTAGGAGTAACCCAAGCAGCTTCAGACTGAGAACAGAGAGCTGGGCACTGAAGCCACAGGGCTCAGAGTCTCTGTTAGATGCCACTGGGTACATTCCTGATCAACAGTCCTTCTGACTGTGGGTCTCTAACCCTCCGGATCATTGCTCCGGGACTCTTGCTGCCTGGATGTGTGTGCTCATACCTCCCTGCTACCCAGTGGCCATGGCCGTGCCTCTACCCACCATCACTCCTCTGTCTCCATTCACCTGCACCAAGGCCAGCTGCCACGGTCCCCACGGGGCTGGAGCTGCACTCTGGCGACCAGCCTGCCCCGGGTCTCTCTTTCCCTTCCCTGCAGTGGGGGCCCGAGTCTCTGCCGCCAGCCGACTCCGGGTCCCTGGCAAGATAAGCAGAGTCTTCAAAGTTCTCCGTGTGTCCAGGCGTGGGCTCCTAAAGGCTCACTTCTCCAGGTGATGTCCTGCAGTGGAAACTCTTGGATATGTTAGGCCAAGGGAGTGGCCTGAACGACAGTAGGGACAGCAGGGCACACACCAGTGAGCTGCTGTTCTTTGCCCAGGATGAAGGCGTTTCCTGGGAGACCAGACTCTCGTGCTAAAACTAAGCTGGGTGCAGACTGTCCAGGAGGACTGGTAACCTTAGTGGGACATTGGGAGAACACGAGCTATTCTGTCTAGTGGGACCATCCCCAGTGAGGCCGGGGAGGGGGCAGGATCACGTCGCAGGGGGCTCTGGAGATTGTTCATTTCTGATTGGTAAAGGCCTCCAAAAGGTCTAGGCAGGTGTATTCCTTTCCTGGGGTGGAAATGAATTTGTCCCTGCTGTGACAAATCGCCCCAAACACAATGGCTTAGACCAACAAAACGTGCTCTCTTGAAGCTCTGGAGGCCAGAAGGTCCAAGTGAAGGTATGAGCAGGCTACGGGCTCCCTGGAGGCTGTAGGGGAGGATCCTTTTCTTGCCTCTTCCAGCCTCCAGTGGCTGGGGCGCGCCTGGGCTTATGGCCGCCTCACTCCCATCGGCCTCCATCTACACTTGGCCCTCCCGTCGTGGGCATCTCAGCACTCCCTCAGCCTTTCTCTTAGGAGGGCAGCTGTCCCTGGATTTAGGGCCCTCTTGGATAATCCAGGATGATTGCATTTCAAGATCCTTAATTCCCTCCGCAAAGACCCTTTTCCCAAGTCAGATCGCAGTCACCGGTTCTGGGGGTTAGGACACGGAACGTATCTTTTTTGGAGGTGACATGTTCGAGTTTGGGAAAGATTGCTCTGGAAGCAGGGAAGAGCATGGTGGAAGAGGGTCTCGAGGCAGCCGGGGGAGGAGCCAGGAAGAGCGGCATGGGGGGTGTGGTGGACCCCACTGGGGCGCCTTCCTTCTGCCTCCAGGGCTGTCCACGTGACGCCCGAGCCTTCTCCAACCAAACAGCCCAGGGCTGCCCCTTGAAGACTCTAGGCTCCTTCTCACCCAGACTAGTTGGTGGGGCCAAGGCATGGCCATGCCTTCCCTTGCCTGTCTCCCGCTGGTCTTTGGAGTTCTGGTTTCCTGCCCTGGGACAACTGGTCTCTCTCGGGGAGGACTGTCAGCGGGGATACTCACCCCTGCTCTGCAAGGGCGCCATCTGCTCAGCGGGCTCATCCATTCATTCAGCGTATGCTGGTTGAGTGCATGCTCTCTGCCTGCCCTGGGTTCCCAGCCCGGTCCGGGTGAGAGAGGAGGCGTGAGTAATTTCGATGCCGTGTAAACTGCACCCTGAAATTTCATAGGCAACCCCAGGAAGGTCATGGGCTCAGGCTGCATTCACAGACTGCCTCAAATGTGAGTTTTTGACATTTTGACATTGTCCCAGAACCTACTGACACCCACACGAATGGCGATTCTGTCCCGACAGCCAGCAATGGTTAAACCTCACCACTGGTCTTAAAACCCAGTTTTGGATTTTTGTTTTGTTTTGCTTTTTCATTGTAAAGACAATACCAGGAAACACCCTCACCGCATCTGAGAAGTGGTGAGGGCCTTCTGCAGCCTCTGAGATCAGGGAGGCCTCCCGAAAAGCTCGGGGCTTCCAGGATAGGCTGAGAAGGAGTTGGCTCGGAGAAGGGAGAGTGTCCATGGCAGAGGACAACATTGGAGGGGCTGAGGGGGAGAGAGAGTGTGGAGCTTTTAAAGATCTGAAAGAGTGGGGTGCCTGGGTGGCTCAGGGGGTTAAAGCCTCTGCCTTCAGCTGCCTTGATCTCAGGGTCCTGGGATTGAGCCCCGCATCGGGCTCTCTGCTTATCGGGGAGCCTGCATCCCCCCTCTTGCTGCCTGCTTCTCTGCCTACTTGTGATCTCTCTTTCTGTCAAATAAATAAATAAAGTCATATATATATATATATATATATATATATATATATATATATATAAAAAGATCTGAAAGAGCAACGTGGCAGCTTCCAGGGTTTGAGAGAACGTGGGGCAGATGGTAAGGCTGGGGAGGGAAACTGAGGCAGATGTTCATGGTGGCCTTCATCTTGAAAGCGTGGAGAAGCGTTAAGGAAGCCATCTTTAAGCCGGAAGTCTTGATGTAATGGTCTGTCAGGAAAAGGCCTGTTTCTCGTGACCTCACCCCCACCGTGAGGTACCCCTGCAGCGGGGATGGAATGCGCCTGGTTTTGGAGCACCCATGCACAGGTGAGCAGGGAGACCCACAGGTCTGAGATCCTCCCATTTCTCTCTCCTCTGGAGGGAAAAAACAGTAAGGCAGAAAGGGAGGGGGCTTGTGGAAGGAGTCGCCAGAGGAAGCTTCCAGGACAGGCACCGGAGCAAGAGGGAGGCTATGCCCCAATGCGGGGCTGTCCCATGGAACCCCCAGGCCTGGGAAGCGTGGAAACGGGCTGTTGCTCTCTGCCAGCAGAGCAGAGCAGTGGACCCGCAGCAGCCCCGCCGCCCCGTGGCCTTCTGGCTTCTTCACTCCCGTGTTTGTCTTGGCTGAGAGCAGCTCGGGGCTTTCTGAAGCTGAGTCCATCCGTGAAGGTGACGCTGAAGGAATTAGGACACGGGATCACAGAGGAAGGAGCTGGAAGAGGCCTCAGATGGGGACGTAGAGGTGGTCGCACAGTGGGTTGGTGGCAGACCAGGCTGAGAACCTAGAACTCCTCACACAGTGCTCTACCTGAGTGCCACGGAGCTGCCCACATGGGCAAGGGCTCTACACAGTGCGAACATATCCACAGACCACATGCTGTCCGCCTTCTTCAGGAAGGCATGTGGGGGTTCACAGCTGCCCACAGTTGTGTCTCCTCTTCTTGCTTTCATGACACACAGATCCGTTCAGACAGACACCAACCAGCTTCCAGGGACTTAGCGCCACCAGCAGCCCCCCGCCACCGCCCCAAAGGCCCAGTCTAAGGAGGCCTGGCTGGCCCAGGGGGTGGGGCCAGGCCTCACCATGGCCAACCCCATAATTCTCAGATCTCGATTCAGTGTTGCCTCCCCTGAGGCCCAATGGGGACCCTCCCGTGTCCCTCTCTGCACAGATGCCGGCAAGTCACGTGTCCCACAGCTGAAGGCCGCCCCTGTCCGCCTCCACCATCTGCTGAGGCCCCGTAATTATTCCAAAACCCGGTGCAGTCTCACTCGGAGGGGAGAGTTCACACAGCCCTGTAATGTAACCCAGGCCTGCGGCCGCTCAGGCAGGAGGTCCCCAGCTGGGTAATGAGCTGCCCGCTTTATTGAATTCCCTGGTTGGGGTCGGACTGATCTCTGCCTTTAGCCGAGGCAGGCTGGGCCTTCTGAGAACCTATCTGAGCACCCTGGCTGGGGCCTTCCTCTTCCCTAGCCTCCCGATTCTTTCTCCTTACATTCTTCCTCCTCCCCAATCCATTGAAATCGAGGATCAGGGCAAGGGGGCTCTTAGAGGGTTGGCCTCCCCCAGCTGTTTGGGAGAACGTGTGGCTGCCTCGGGTCTGGGGGCCCACGCAAGGTGGACCAGCACAGGCTGCTGGTCTGACTTTGCTGGGGCTGCCCCAGGCAGAAGCAGGACCCGCAGCTCCCACCCCCACCCCGTCTCCCAATCCTACTGACTTTCCCCTCACCTCCCCTTTCTGGAGGCCTGGGCCCTGCAGAGGGAAGGCCTTGGCCAAGGAGGCTGCACCGTGGGCCAGGCCTTTCCGAGGGGGAGTGGACGAAAGCGCCTGCTGGGCTCCGTCTCGCAGACTCCTGCTCAGGCTTCAAGACCCACTCCACCTCACGCCTGCAGCCCTGGGCCTCCCCCCCCCCGCCTGCCCTCCCAGCCCTCCCCCTCCAAGACGGCCTTCACTAACCTGATCATTTGTTTGCATGCTGTGCTTTCTCTGGGACAAGGACCGTCATCTCCTCTGTGTACTCAGAGTACCAAGCACATAGTAGGTGCCTTAAAAACCATCCAGTAAGGAAGGTAAGAGGTCTGGTCCATGCGTGAGGCTGGCGTGGCACCACTGCTGTCCCCTCCACACATGCGGCTGGTCTCCAGAGGGGAGAGGCCTGGCCGACTGGGAAAACGATGTCAGCTGTGTTGTCCTGTCCAGGCCCCAGTGTCTGGGAAGCTGTTATGTGAAGGGTGAACCTGAGGTCAAGGGTCACGCAGAGTCCACTGTCTAGGGTCACCTCCTGCGGCTACATCTAGAGCTGGCCTTGAACCCACCCTGGAGGGTGTGAAGGGGCCATGCTCCCTGCATGGTGGTGGGAGCTGGAGGGAGCTCTTTGGAGGAGAAGGCTGAGCCGGGTCCTCTTGTGACCACGCTGTGCCTGATGTCCCTGGAGAGGGGGAATGGCGGGTGACAGCCCCAAGGTTAGGTCACCTGCTCCGGTGACTCAGCCCTGGGTCTACGTCCCTGATGCTCATGCTGGCAGGAGGGAGGCGGGGGGGGGGGGGGCCGAGGCCCCCCCCCCCCCCCGCGCCCGGGGGGGGGGGGGGGGGGGGGGGGGGGGGCGCGCAGAGCCCCCCCCCCCCTTCAGCACCAGGGGTGTGGAACTGGGAAGGGGCCCAGGAACTGGGGGAGGGGCCCAGGAGACTTCAAAGTGCTCTGAGAACAGCTTAGAAACACGCTGGGCTGGCCGGGTGGCGGGCGGGGGCCTCTCTGGAGGTCCTGGAAGCAACAGTGGCTTGTGTGACAAGCACAGGACTGGCATCTGGGATGGTGGGGGTGGGCGGGTGTGAGCCGCAGGGCTCTGAGCAGGCCCAGCTAGCGTCTCCGTGACTCGGTTTCCTCTCTCGTGCAGGGGAGGTCCCAGCCACATCTCCCCAGCTCCCTCCCAGGGCTGGCGGGAGGGTCAGCGGGATGATGTAGGGGAAAACGCTGCGTGGGCTCCGAGCCCTGATCAGATGTTATTTATTATTCTGAGCTGTGTTTTGGTGGGAGTCTTGGAAGCGCCGAGAGTGAGAGCCGGGATGTTCTAGGCCCCTTCTTCCCCCGATGCTGTTGTGAAAGCTCTGAGTGGAATGGCCAGAAATGGGGCCCTGGGTGGGAAAGAGGCCGGTGGCTCTTGACAGGGCTGAGCGGGGTGGATGGAGGCCTTTTTCAGTCAACCCCGACGACAGAGAGAGAGAGAGAGCGTGCGAGCGAGCGAGGAGCGCGTGGGGTGGACGAGCTCCCCCTGCCTCTAAGCCCACCCCTGCCGGCTGCCTCTGCTCTGCCTGCCCCCAGCCCTCCCATCACCTCCAGTGGTCTCAGGTGACTCTCCCTGGACACTTGTCCTCACGTAACAGGGCTGTGACAATTTTTCTAAGTCCTGCTTAGAAATGTGTCACCATCCATTCCCCTTTGTGATTTCAAAGAAGGCGGCACAAGCTGCATCCGTCAAGCGTGGGGCTGAGGCCCTGCTCTGAGCAGCTGGAACACGGGTTTATGAAATTACAGGGAATTCAAAGCAGCCGGCGTCGCCCTCTGTCTGGCTTCATTACCGGGCCCCGGCCTCGGAGGGAAGTTTATTCCAATAATTTAGGGGATTAGGATCTGACACCCTTCATTAGCTCTTTGACATAAGCAGAAAAGACAGATCTCGCAGAATGACCCACACTATGGGGAAGAATTGGCAGAGGCGGGGAGAAGGCGGCACACCACCCCTGGGGAGGGGGGTAGTCTGCAGGGCTGACTTTTTACAGTCAAATGCGATGGCGGACCCTAGCCCTCAAGGTGAGAGTGGACCTGGAAGAGGAGTGGCCTGTGTTCAGGACTCAGTTTCCCCCGCTGTGAAATGAGAGCACTGCTGGGGACTTTCCAGGTCTCTTCTGGCTCTGATGTGGGCTGGGGCCACCCCATCTACTATCCCTGGGACACAGCAGTTCGGTTACTGCTCCTCAAACCCTCTGTGGTTTGGCCTTTGCGAGGTACCTGTCTCTGGCAGGGATCGACGTCCCCACTTGCTCACTCCGGGGGTCGTGCGGCCACGCAAATATGTTCAGCCAGCTCACTTTTCGGTGCTGTTTGAGGTACCTGACATTTTCTGCCATAGTGGGGAGAAATAGCTCCCACCCCCTCCAACGGGAGCTTCCGCCTCTTTCCCTGACCATTCCCCCACCCCACCACACGGCATCTGATGTTTCCACAAACTTCTTATCCCACCTGTAAAAACCGGAGTTGAAGCTGTACCTTGACCGCAGTGCTGACACCCAGGTGGGCAGGAGGGGCCTCCCAAAGGCCCGTGCCTGCACCCTGCAAGCTGGCATTTCCTGTGTTACTGGTGGCATCCCATTGCTGTGTGACGGGGTGGGGGGTGGTGAGTTGCTTAGCCTCTCTGGGCTCCTTTTCCCCCAGTCCGCAATAAAAGTCACTTATCATGAGGATGCAGTGTCGTGATGCCTGGAGAGAGCCCGGCACACACGAAGAGCCCAGTAAATATGAGGGACGACTATCCCTGTCCGCGGTGGCTGACCTCGGGCAAGTCACTGGTCCTCTCCGGCCCTGAACCTTCTCCTTTGTGAAGTTGGGGGGAACCCAGGGGACGGCTGAGGTGCTCGGCGCACAACAGAGCTCAGACACCACCAAGGGATCGTTCGGGAGAGCAGCCGCCGCCCAGCACCGTCCTGGGACACTTACCCCATGGGTTTTCTGGGAGCCGACGAGTGTGATCGAGGAGCGAGGAATGTGATACGTCCCGGCAGCTGGGGGAGCCGGAGCATATCTGGTATGTGTCTCTGGAATGATTTGGGGGAAATTCACCGAAGTGGGAACTTGAGACACAAACGAACGGGCCGGGGACCGAGAGATAGGGAGCTGTCCGTGCGCACACACCCCCGCAGAGGGCCCGGGTGCGGGGGTGGGAGGCCGCGGCGCAGCGCTGCTGCTCCGGCCCGCCCTGGAATGGCCGTGAACTTGTTGTTTTTCCACGTCATTTGCTCTCAAATGTACTATCGGGCCAGGCGATGCTAACCCTGCGGCGGCAGGTCCCTCCTTGCAACAAGCGATCGTGTGTTCTAGAGAGGTAGTCACAGGGAGGAGGGGGCCCGGGCCGAGGAGGTGGGGGAGAGGGAAACAAACGCCCCTTTACAGGGAGCTTGTGTGTCCTGCAGCCAGCTCCCCCCCCAGAGCACATGCCATTTCTGGCCCTTGAAGGGGTTAAAGGCCTCCTGGAGTCAAAAACAAGCAGGTGTCCCACCGTGCCAGATACGCCGCTAAACCGCTTCCAGCTTTTTTTTTTTCCCCTTCTGTAACAAGTCTGTGATCAGCCACGGGACAGAGGAGCCAGCAGCCTGCCTGTGACAGGCATCAGGTTAGCTCGCTCCCACTCGGGTGGCGCGCCCAGGATATAAATCCAGGCTCGGGCCCTGCTGCCGCTCTTCTTCCTGCACACTCAAGAGAGGGAGTTTGCTTGCAAAGACCTTCGCTTTATCTGAAGCCGCACAGCCCGGTGGGGCTGCGCTGACTTGGTGGAGGGGGCCGCGCGGCCGAGAGGAAGCCCGCTGGGGTGGGGAGGGCAGGTGTCTGCAGCCCAGAGAAGGAGAAGGCCCTGGTGGGCCCCAGACCCTGGCCTCGTCGCAAGGGAGGTCTCGAGGCACCGCAGACCACACATCATGTGGGCCCCGGGGTGCAGCCGGCTCTGGTCCCGCTGCGCGCAGGCGGCGGTGCTCCTGCTGCTGTTTGGGGCGCCCCCGAGGGGCCTGGCACTACCGCCCATCCGCTATTCCCATGCTGGCATCTGCCCCAACGACATGAACCCCAACCTCTGGGTGGATGCCCAGAGCACCTGCAAGCGGGAGTGTGAGACGGACCAGGTGAGTGGGAGTCCAGAAGCCTGACATGGACCACGTGAGTGTGTCAGTGAGGGCACATGGGAGCCTTGGGGTGGGGAGACTCAGGAGCCCCCCCGGCAGGATCTGGGAAATGAGAAGGAAGTTGGGTCCCAGGCCACAGGAATAGGGCATGATGTCTGTCCAAGTCCAAGGTCCGGACGAAGAGGTGGGTGTGACATCCAAGTTCATCAGGGACATGGAATCCTGGGATTCCTGGTCTCATGTTTGTGGAGAGCTGCTGCCAGCCAGCACTAAGCCAGGCACTCCCTGGGGACAGCCCCGCCGCGACAGGTGAGAGCAGACATTCAGGGCATGTCGGCAAGCAGCACGTGGTCCCATTGCCAGGGATGGGAGGGTGGGCTTGGCACCGGCGTCTCTCTGGCAAAGCTGAGGCCTCCAGGCCACCCCCCCCCCGCCCCACCCAGGGGTTCGCACCCTGACCCTGAGATCAGGCCAGGCTGATGGGGAGAGTGGGTGGGAACAGACTCTCCGGTTGTCCCTGGGAAGGAAGTGGGCTAAGTTTCAACCTGCCAGATTCCTCCGTCCTCTCTTCTGCTCTCATCAGAGCAGCCTGGGGCAAGCCAGGCAGGCCTGGCGCTGGAGCAGTTCTCTGCCAGCTCCCGAATCCCAGGGCCGTTCCAGCCGCTCCCCGTGGGTGATGAAGACAAGCCTGCTGGTACCCAGCTCCTGCCTGGACACAGGCACGTGCTGCCGGCTCGGCCAGTTCCTAGGTATCCGGGCCAGGCAGCACCAAGGAATACGAGAGCTGCTCCCTTTGGCAAACACATGCACTCTACAGAAAAGCCCAGGACTGCCCCGCGGTGAGTAGTGTCTGGCCCCACGGTGTCCAGGGGACAACTGTCAGATCTCTCTGGCCAGATGCTGCCCGTGAGCAGTGGTGGTGCTCAGGAAAGGGAAGATGGGGGCAGAGCGCTCCCACTTTGCTGAGGTCATGAGGTTCTTTGGCTACATTTGCAGGGAAGTCTGTTCCCCTCGCACGGGCTGGCGGGATTAACCAGGTAGGGTAAGGGATGGTGAGCCTGGCAGATGCTGTGTGTCTTGCGGAAAAGGCTAAGGACTCATTCGCCTATAGGTACATTCTGGGCCCTCAAGCAAAAACTTATAAGGATTCCTTCTAGGTTTCCTGTGCCCAGAGAATCCTTCCATCCATCGACTCTGGCGACCCAACCTTTCATGGACCTCGGGATCCTAAAGAAGCTTCCTGGGCCCGTCTTTCAAGGAATTTTATGACCCTCAGGCCGAAGAGCAGGTTCTCCTCGTCTGCTCCCCGTTCCTCCTGCCCTCCACCCCGTTCTGTGTCTCTCGGCCTCAGACCCCAGCTCTGAGATCTGCCCATCCCTGTCCCAAAGCCTGCCCTGGGTGGCCTAGAAGCTTATGCCAAGCAAGGACGGCAAAACAAAGTCCCCATTCTGAGCCGAGAGGGGGAACACAGTAAACAAACCGGGCGGGCAGGCTTCACACGGCTCCGGTGGGGCATATTTCCCTGCTCTTAGCTGATGAGGAATGTCCAAGAGGCTGGGATATAAAAGTCAGAGCCACAAGAGGCCAGCGCGAATGCGGAGCAATTCTCAGAGCTACTACCAGGACGCAGGATTAGGACCGTTGCCCGCCTGCCCAGTGGGGACGAGGTGTTATTGTCGAAAACACCACGTGAAGTCCTTGTTTGTGCCTGTCCCAGAGCACGCTGCTAATTTCGAGGAATTAAACTAATGCTTTACGTGGCCCCACAGAGAATCAAGGGGAATTACAGCCCTAGCAAGTCCTCGCTGACGGCTTGGCCGACCTTTGCCACCCAAGGGGCTGTTTTCCTTGTTGTTGCTCCCCCATGAAATGCTGCACACGTCAGAGTGGAGCCCCTGGGCCTGGCACAGCCCTCCGTGGTAGGACCTGGCGTCCCGGGCCTGTCCCGCCTGCCCTTCCCCTTGGCTCGGAACAAGCATGGGCCCGCTCTGTGACGCGTGTGTGGCCGGCCTCAAACTTCTGTCCCAGCGCTGTCCCGTGTTCCCTTCTTAGGGTTTGGTGTGAGCTCTTCAATTCGGCCAGGGCATCTCAACCCCAGGGGAGAAAAGAGAGAAAGGCAGACTCCTTTGTTCCCACCTAGACCTCCTTTGTGGCAACCCTATGAAGACGTGGAAGAAGCGATCTCCTTTCAGAATCCCACCCTCCTGGAGCTCAGAGCCCTTTTCTGTCCCTTGCCAGCTCCTGGGACAGCTCCTGGGGGTCTCTTCTCTTGAGTCACTGCATTTTCTTCTGTAAAATGGTAGTCAGAGAAATGTCCCCTCTGGGAGGTGCATGGCCTGCCTCCTCTCACACTACCAGCTGTGTGACCTTGGGCAAGTTCCTGCATGTCTCTGTGCCTCTGTGATCACTACCTGTGAAGTGAGGCTGATGGCTGTGCCCACCTCCTGGGGCCTGCCATGAGCAGGAGAGATGCTGACAGGTGCAAACGTTCTCAGAAGAAGGCCCGGCAAATAGCAGGGCTGCATATCTGCCAGCTCCTGTCATCATCCGAATGTGTGGCTGGCCACAGGCGGTGAGCCTGTGACCGTTCCTTCCACAGACACCGGGGGTGGGGGGTGAGGGCTGGAGGGGAAATCTGGGCCCATGTCCTGCTCGCCCTTGCTCAGGCCTCTCCATCTGGCTCCCCGCAGGAGTGCGAGACCTATGAGAAGTGCTGCCCCAATGTGTGTGGGACCAAGAGCTGCGTGGCCGCCCGGTACATGGACGTGAAGGGCAAGAAAGGCCCGGTAGGCATGCCCAAGGAGGCCACCTGCGACCACTTCATGTGTCTGCAGCAGGGCTCCGAGTGCGACATCTGGGACGGCCAGCCCGTGTGTAAATGCAAAGACCGTTGTGAGAAGGAGCCCAGCTTCACGTGCGCGTCCGACGGCCTCACGTACTATAATCGTTGTTACATGGACGCCGAGGCCTGTTCCAAGGGCATCACGCTGGCTGTCGTCACCTGCCGCTATCACTTCACCTGGCCCCACACCAGTCCCCCGCCGCCCGAGACCACCGTGCGCCCCACCACGGCCTCCCCGGAGACCCCGGGGCTGGATACGGTGGCCCCGGCTCTGCTCAACCACCCTGTGCATCAGTCGGTCACCGTAGGCGAGACCGTGAGCTTCCTCTGCGACGTGGTGGGCCGGCCCCGGCCGGAGATCACCTGGGAAAAGCAGCTGGAAGACCGGGAGAACGTGGTCATGCGGCCAAACCACGTGCGCGGCAACGTGGTGGTCACCAACATCGCCCAGCTGGTCATCTACAATGCCCAGCCCCAGGACGCCGGCATCTACACCTGCACGGCCCGCAACGCCGCCGGGGTCCTGCGCGCCGACTTCCCGCTGTCCGTGGTCCGCGCGGGTCAGGCGGTGGCCGCGTCGGAGAGCAGCCCCAATGGCACCGCTTTCCCCGCCGCCGAGTGCCTCGAGCCCCCCGACAGCGAGGACTGCGGGGAGGAGCAGACCCGCTGGCACTTCGATGCGCAGGCCAACAACTGCCTCACCTTCACCTTCGGCCACTGCCACCGCAACCGGAACCACTTTGAGACCTACGAGGCCTGCATGCTGGCCTGCATGAGCGGGCCGCTGGCCGTGTGCAGCCTGCCCGCCCTGCAGGGTCCTTGCAAGGCCTACGCGCCCCGCTGGGCCTACAACGGCCAGACCGGCCAGTGCCAGTCCTTCGTCTACGGCGGCTGCGAGGGCAACGGCAACAACTTCGAGAGCCGGGAGGCCTGCGAGGAGTCCTGCCCCTTCCCTCGGGGCCACCAGCGCTGCCGGGCCTGCAAGCCGCGGCAGAAGCTCGTCACCAGCTTCTGTCGGAGCGACTTCGTCATCCTGGGCCGCGTGTCCGAGCTGACCGAGGAACCCGACGCGGGGCGCGCCCTGGTGACCGTGGATGAGGTGCTCAAGGATGAGAAGATGGGCCTCAAGTTCCTGGGCCGGGAGCCGCTGGAGGTCACCCTGCTCCACGTGGACTGGAGCTGCCCCTGCCCCAACGTGACGGCGGGCGAGACGCCGCTCATCATCATGGGCGAGGTGGACGGCGGCATGGCTGTGCTGCGGCCAGAGAGTTTCGTGGGCGCGTCCAGCAGCCGGCGGGTCAGGAAGCTGCGCGAGGTCCTGCACAAGAAGACCTGCGATGTCCTCAAGGAGTTTCTGGGCTTGCACTGAAGCCCCGCTTCCCCTCTGCCCCTCCCCGGTCCCCTTCCTGGCCCTCGTCCACCTCCCCACCCCCCACGCTCCTCAGTCTGCAGACTGGGCAAGGTCAGGCTAGACAGTTGGAGGCCAGCAGGGAACAATCCACTGAAGATTCTTAGAACAATTTCTAGTCTTAGGCTCAAGAAGGGGTCTGTATCTCCTGTAGCTGCAGGGGACAAAAGGAGAAGCCAAGAGACACCTGCAAACCATTCCTGATGACTAGCTGGCTCGGGCATTGCAACCCTTTCTCTTTGCCGGCCAGTCCCTTCCGGGGGCTCTTCAAGCCCCCAGCTGGCTCCCAGCCAGGCAGCCAGAGATGGCATCTGCACGGTCATGGGAATCACAGAATGAATCGGTTTGCAAACGGGGTAGGTGGGGAGAGAAAGGAGGGCCCAGGGACTCTTTGGGCAAATTTCCCAGAGCCCCCTAGATCATTAGGAACAGAACCACCTTCATGTTAGGGCTTGTAGGAAGTGGGGGTGGGGCATGGTCTGACCCAGCACACACCTCGCCCTGAGGTGGTGGTCAGCTTGTGCTTCGGTAAGGGTGCCCCGCGGTCTCTGAGGCCACCGTGGCACCACATTCTTCGTGTTTCTCCTTTGGCTTTATTGGTTGGTTTATTGATGGTTTTGATTGTTGATGTATTAATTTAGCTCTGTTCAGTCCGACTCAGTGGGCATTTTCTGAACAGTTACTGGGTGCCAGGCGCTAGGACACAGAGTTAGGCACTGCCCATCTCCTAGTGACTGAATGTGAGTGTCCAGATCCCAGGGTCCCACCCCCTGGACCCCCATTCCCCAACCCTGGCCCCCAGAAACAGACCCATGGCTGGTCTTCCCAGCTGTCCAATGGTCCCGTCTGATGGACAGTGAGCTTTCATCTGCCACCGGCCTCTTTGGACAGAAAGCAGATAGAAGCCCCAGATCCCACCCCCAGATCTCCCCAGGGAGATAAAAGGAAAGTCGGGGTTGGGGTGTGGAGCGGGGTGAAAGGGAGGGAGGGAGGGAGGAGGGGAGTCAGGCTTGGGAAGGAAAAGGAATGTTGCTCGATGCTTCCATCTGGTGGTGGCCTTGGGAGCTGCAGGGACCTGAGGCAGGCTCTGGGAGAGACGTGGGAGGGCAGGTTTGGGGATGTGGCACCTTGCTGGTGACTTCTTGATTATGGACTTCCTGTGCAGGTGCAGCCACCCCCCCAACACACACACATACACACACACACACACACACTAGATAAAGGACTTGGGAAAGCCACTGTCAGCTCTACATCTGCGCCCCCCCAATTCCCTCCTCAGCCTTTCCTTCTGTCCAGGCCCCTCCAAAGTCGAAGAAGGTCATTGTGGGGCATCCTCGTTTCTTCCTCAAATGTAGGGAGGAAGATACCAATTAAAAGTTCATAGTATCAACAGCCCTTCTTGTGTGATTTGTTTGGGTTAATTAATGTAGGTGTGCGGGGGTGAGGGGTTTACTGTCATTTGCTCTGGTGCCCAGGAGGGAAGTCTGGCCAACAGGACCACGTCTGGGTGATGGAGGGACACAAACCTTCATCCCACTTTGCAGCTCTGAGGCTCCTTAACTGTGGTACTCCCCACAGCTAGGAAAGCTGAGGCCAGAGAGATAAGGTAACATCCCCAAGAATACAGAGGCAGGATGATGGGGGACTTAGGCCCACATGTTCTAACTTATGTCTCAGGCCCCCTACCCATCAGGATAGCATGGCTGACCAGGGGCAGACTCCAGTCCCTGTCACTGATGGCACAATGGGAAAGAGGTGGGCCACCCAGCTATAGTTCCCTAGGGGGGGCCTCTGGGTGAGGCCTGGTCCCAAAGCCCTATGTGTGCTCTGAGCACATGGTTCGGTTCCCAGGATGGGACAGCAGCACCTTTGGTCTCAGGAGTTGGGGATGATTCCAGAGATGTGTTTGGGAGCCTGTGACCAGGGTGGCATGCCACACAGCTTACCTGTCCCTCAGGGTGCAAGCCAGCCAAGCTCCAGAGACACCTGTCCCCTGTCCACTTCCCTGGGTCTTCCAGGGCCACACCCCAAGGGGGGAATGCATAGCCAGCCCCGCCCAGCCCAGCCCATCTAGCCAATCTGTTTTTAGAGATAGTTCCTGCAAGAAGGAGGGGGCTGGATCAGGAAGACAAGCTCCTCCTGGGGCCAGAGGAGTGGGAGCTTCTCAAGTCACCTTTGGGGAAATGCTGAGCAGAGCACTTGGCCACCAGGAAGGAATGAGTTCTGACCACCGGCCCTCCCTGCTTGGGTCAGGGAACCAGGGAGCTAAGACTCAGCGCCTTACCCGCCTTAGAGACGTGGGGACATCCTGTTGCCCCAGATGGGCCAAGTGTCCGTCCACATGCTAGCTCCTGCCACCTCCCTTCTTGCACGGCCATGGGGCCTAAGCCCTGTGGCTGCCTGGTTGAAGTGTGACATTCAGGGGACACCAATGGCAGGACTCTCTCTCGTCAGCTTGCAGCACACTCACAGCCCCAGACCCCATTCCTCCCACTCCAGCCCCAGTCTGGCAGAGTGAAAAAGCCCAGCCGGTGCCATCAGACCCACCTTGGTCTGCATCTGGTCTCCGACACTTCCCCGGTGTCTGTCTGCACCTCTGTGTCCTCACCTGTAAAACAGAGGGTAGGAAGTGCACTTCCTGGAGACTTGGGGAACGTGGCCCTATTAACCTTGCCAAACTGAAAAGCCTAGGAGACAGAGCCTGGCACAGAGGGCTGCCCCAGCGGCCCCTCCGGGCCCTCAGCAACCAGCTGGGCGACAGCGGGGCCCCAGGACTCAAACCCCTCGCCTCTTCTGCTGGGTCCAGGATCTCACAGACTCCATGAACATATACGGCTACAGGTATTTTATTCTGTTGCTCAAAGCACATTGAGACAGATCACCCCACGTGTCTGGGGGGGTGGGTGTCAGAAAATACAGGCACTTAGGGAATGGGCACTTATCATAATTTTGGACCTACTACATGGTATGTATTTCTTGGTCCTTGAAACCACGTGTGAGTCTCTGGTCTGTGTTACTCCGGTGTTTCACAGTAACTGACCTCTGGCAGGTGTTCTGTAGAGGTTGGACTGAATTCGCAGGGCCTGGTTGCCTGGGAACTTGGGAGGCTGCCCACTAAGTTTGGGAAGTGTGGCCCCAGTCTGGGCCCCAGGACACAGGGGGATGGAGCCCCCCCTATAGGTCTGAGGCCAGACTCACCTGCCTTCCTATCTACACTGGACACTCACTCCTTCCCTCCTTGCATCTGTTGTCTGCCCCCGCCCCTGCCCCCCGTCCTCCTCCCGCTCCAGTCCATCTCTGTTGGCCACTTCAGAGGCCTGCTCTGGCGCCGGCTGTCTCCGGGCCGGCCCGAGGCCTCTGGGGCAGGACAGCTTGGCTTTTTCCACCCTCCGCCTCCCCCAGCACCTCCAGCCTCCTAGGACACTCTGCTCCATTGTCTGCCCAGCTGCTCCATAGTCTGATGTCACCCCCTGGACAGCGGGACCAGAGAGCCGGGACCAGGGGCGGAAACTGAGGAAGAAAGGAGGAGAACAAACACACAGCCGCAGGGCGATTTCCTCAGGCGGGGGACTGGCGGGGGCGGAGCGCCCAGTGTCCAGCTCTACTGTTGGAACATCAACACTGAGCAGCTTCTCACCATGGGACAGGCACCAGTCATCACCTCTTGTCTCCCGTCAGGACTCTACAGGACAGAATGCTGTTCTGTGTTTGGGGAAACTGAGGCTGGAGGGGACGTGAAACTTACCCGAGATCACCCATCACATGGCAGAGCCAAGACTTGAATACAGGCGGTTGGCTTCTCTCAGTGTGTGACACACACGTGTGCACACATGCACGTGTGCCCAGACAGCCCACCCATACTCCCCGCTCCGGGCTGGGCAGTGTGGAGTCCCATCAGGGCCCCAAACCTCTCCCAAGAGCCTGCCTCCCATCAGCCTCGCTGGGGCTGGCTTCTGACCTTGTCCTGTGACATATCTTGATCACACACAGAAGCAGTCATGGCCTACATTCCTGAGGGAGACATCAGCCTTATGCCTACTCATCCTCCTGGACCCAGATCCCCCGGGGGAGCCTCTGCTGTCCCCTGGCCGCAGCAAGACCCTTCCGTTGTCTGTCTGCCTCTGCGCAGGCGCCATCCAGGCCGGAAGTACTGCCGGGGGGCGGGGGGGCAGAGGTCTGCGGGAGCCCATTCCCCCACGGATGACAAGGGACTCTCTGGATGAACTGATGGTCCTGGGACCAAGGGCCACAAGGTGCCCTGGGAGGGCGCAGGCTGTGGAGGGGTTTCTCCGGGGTGTTCCCTGCTTTTCCCCAACTCTACTTCCTGATGCCGTCTCGCCCTCCTCCTCCCACTTCCTCAAGGAGTCTGAAGTCTCTCTCCCGCTCTGGGGATGTGTGATTAATATAGGCGGGATGGGTGGCAGGGTTCCTGGGTCCTATTCTTGGCTGTGGCCTCATTCTGGAATGTGCCCTGAGGTCAAGTGACACTCATGTCACAGGCTGTGTCAGGAGGAAGGAAAGACAGCCCTCCAGCTGGCGGTCTCCTGAGGGAGAGGGAAGGGCTGGCAGGTGGGTAGGCCTATACCGTCCCTCTCCTTCCCGCCTCTCTGGCTCCCAAGTTCTTCAGCACTATTCCAGGGGTGAGTAAGAATCAATATGTCCACATCCCCAGTTACCCAAGGACAGGGACCTGCGTTATCCGGGTCCCCCATGACACCCTGGCCACACTCAGCCCCACTCAGGTGACGGGGAAATAGGACTCCGGTCTGACACCTCCCAGACTGGACCCTCCTGAATGAATGAACAAAGCAAGCCCTGTAGACCTTACGAAGGAAGAAACACCTCAAAGAGATAATTTTCCTCCGTCTTTTACAGACACTGAATCTGAGACTCTAAACCTTTACAGGAATCTTGCCCCCCGGTTGCTGTGTTCACAGATGGAAGAGACAAGAATCCAACCCAGGCCTATCTGACTTTAGTGCCTATATCCTTCCCAGGGTGACATATATTTTAATCATAGTGGCTAAAGGCTAAGGACCCCAAACAGCACTTCTCTTGAACTTTTGTAACCCCCACTTCTAACTGGTCCCTGACCTCCGTGAGTCTCAAGGCTTCACAGAAAGCTTATAAGCCCTCACTCGCCCATATAGTGAGTACTGAATTCATGTCAATGAAGTCACATGGAATAAAATTTTAAATTCGGTTCATCAGTCCCACTAGCCCTATTTCTAGGGTCGTGTTCCATGTGGTCGATGGCCCCCGTATTAGACAAGACGCGCCCAGAAATTTTCCATCACCACAGAAAATGCTCTTGGCTGTGGCTCTCTTATAAAGGATTAGCACATAGTTCTTGTTTTCTCTGGAGCAAGGGATCTCTCTGAGGTGGCCCCTGACTCCAAGCTCCTGGCCCGACAAGGACTCCAAGGGCAGGTGCTGGTTTTGGTCCTGCTGTCCCACAACAATGACCCCACTGTCTCCAGACTCTGAACTCCGCCTGGAAATCTCAGCTTATCTCGCGGAAGGCTCACAGGCTCTCGTGCTGATGAAGTGCTTGATCTCCCTGAGCTCCTCAGGAGGTGTGTGGACTGCGAGTGTGGGCCAGCTGCCCATGGCCCCAGTGGCCTGACCTCGCCTGGCCTTGCTGCCCCTGCCTGCCTTCGACCACACCAAGAACGCGGCGGTGGCCTGACGGTGGCTCCCGGGCTTCCCGGGCCGCATGTCCACGAAGGAGGTGGACCAGCAGGTGCTGGGTGAGCTGACCCAGCAGAGCAGCCTTCTCCGGTGTGTGGATCCCAACATCTGTGAAGATGGCCGTGACGACATCCCCTCGCCCCTCGTGGCCTCGAGGAGGCGGCCAAGGTCAAGGTCGAGGAGGAGGCCAAGCTGCTAGGCCCCTGACCCCAAGCCCCACGGGGAGCCCTGCTTCTCTTCCTGTCTGAGCCCACGAACCCCACTTTGTCTCAAGCCCTAGCTGACTGCTGACCCTTGTGCCCCATTCCATGTCCAACCCCCTCGAGCTCTTCTAGCTTGGACACAGCACTCCCTCTTTACCGGTGACCTAGCAAGCCACACGTTTAACCCCATGAGCCTTTCTTCACTCTGACTTCTCCTTCACCTTTGACCTCCCCCATGAACCCCAATGTGCCCCCAAACCTATAAGTCCCAGTTTACCATCGACCCCTTCTGCCGGGCCTCCCCTCACTTCTGACCTTGCCTCACCTTTGACACCATGAGCCCCACCTCCCCTCAGACTGCCTTGTCTCTGGCTCCCACGAGCACCCCTCCCCTTTTCCCCCCAACTCCCTCCCCTCAGCTCTTGCCAACCTGGGTTTTCCAGGGGAGCCACTACGGTAGAAAGCAGGATGTGAGCAAAAGACACTTCTCTCTCAATAAATAAACTGTTGTCCTGCTCCCCACCCTAAAGAAAAGAGGCACACAGATTAACACCCGCACACACAGCCCCATCGGGTGACGACACCAGGGGACACTGGGTTTTTGCTTCCAGCTAAATGTGATGGAGAGGGGCGGCCCACGAGGAGGAGACAGTGGGAACTAGAGGCCACATTCTCTCATGGCATGGCACGGTGCCCATGGCAGTTGCTGCCGCACGCCTCCCAAGAATTGGTTTACCAGTAAGTCAGTCACTCCACAGCTCTTCAGAGACCCATGCAGCAGCCGCCATCTTGTTTCCTGTGCGGAAGAGCTGACCGAAGGTCTAAGAGTTGTTTTGTTATGGTCATTGCTGCTCTAATTTAATCGCATAAAAGGGCACCATATATTTTAGGCCTCAGGGTTTCCAAATCTCCTTAGTGTCTAGGGTGGGTAGCAATGAGGAAAGGTCAGAGTGCTGGAAGGGCCTGGGCGCTTGAGTCAGACTGCCTGGGCTCACACACGGCTGTCCCTGGACCTCAGCATCTTCATTTGCAAAATGGAATAATAATAGCAAAGTCAGTCCCGGGCCTGGCTGCTCCAGTTGGCTGTGGATACCAGCTATTTCTTGTTCCTGCCCATGGCTGGAGCAAGAACCTGGATGTGAGAACAGGCTCCTTTCCCCAAAGCTGCCCTTGGACAGCAAAGTAAGAACAGATGCACTCTCTTCTGCGGACAAAAGAAGAGTCCAGGATGAAGGCGGCTGGAGAGGAGGGGAGAAAAGAAAGAAGGAGAGAGAGAGACTCTAGGTTGTGCAGCCAGAGACCAGAAAGCAGAAACAAAGTCTAGTAATGGTGTTGAGTAATGGTGTCCATGGAGGCCCTGGGAGCGTTTCCCAATCCTTCATTCCTGGCTTCAGAACCTCAGGGCATGGAGCTGGGCTCCCACCGACCTCCTGTCTCAAGCATCACCCCCCATCCCAATGCACCACAAGGGGCAACAGAATAGAAGAGTAAAGGCCGTGGAGTCTTGATGTGACCAAATGACTCAGACTTGAAGCAATCCTTACAATCATCACAACCAACAATTTCACCTCATGACCCTAAGAAGAGGAAAACACTGGTCTTCCTGGATGAACAGAATGCAGCCTTAGGGACACTTACACACCTGGTGACCCATGCCCTCCCCACCCCAGAAGGTGTTACCAATTAGATGCCTGGCGACAGGATGAGTCATCTCTGTCACTAAGCGTTAACAGCACCTAATATGTGCTCGTACAGAATCTCACTAAATCTTCACAATCTTCACAGTATCTCACTAAAGCTTCACAACCCTGGCAGGTGTGTATTATTTGCGCCCATTTAGTATTCTCTCCATTTCAGAGATGATGAAATTGAAGCTCACAGAGACTGAATCATTTGCCCAAGGCCCCTGGCCAAGCAGCGAACCAAGCCTAGGCCGGTGTATGTGACTCCAAAGCCCGTGCATTTAAGCATCAGGGCGCCTGGGTGGCCCGTTGGTTAAGTGTCTGCCTTTGGCTCAGGTCATCATCTCAGGGTCCTGGGATTGAGGCCCGCATCTGGCTTTGCTTCTCCCTTTGCCTCTCCCCCTGCTTGTGTTCTCTCTCTCTCAAAACAAATAAAATCTTTTTTTGTGAAGATTTTATTTACTTATTTATTTGACAGAGAAATCACAAGTAGGCAGAGAAGCAGGCAGAGAGAGAGGGGGAAGCAGGCTCCCCGCCGAGCAGAGAGCCCAATGCGGGGCTCCATTCCAGGACCCTGAGCTGAGCCGGAGGCAGACGCTTAACCCACTGAGGCACCCAGGCGCCCCAAAATAAATAAAATCTTAAAAAAAAAATAAATGCACAGCATCTTCCAACACAGAACAGTGCCTATGGTTTTCTCTCACTTCTGCTTCCTCTCTTCTCCAGGCTAATCCACAGGTCAGTGTCACTGCGTAGGATTCTCCTGCAAGTGCATGTCTTAAGGCCAGCTGTCCTCTGCTAAGAAGGCTGAGCCCATGCCCTTGAGGCTAAGCCACAGGAAGGTGGGGGGAGCACAAGGGGTTCAAGCCCCATCTCACAGAAGAGTAGAGAGTTCCGGTGATTCCCTACAGGGAAGAGGATTAGGTTTAATGCGCTCTGTAGCTCTGTATCTTACATAATCCACACACTGCCCGTAACAAGCAGGACTTTTCAGATAGGAGATCTGAGGATGAGTAGGTTTAGCAGGACATGGCTATTCAAGGGTGCGTTGGGATTCAGTTCAAAGTGTTCCTCCAAAGCCCATTTTCTTTCGTGCGCAGGGTTACTGGGAATAATTTTATTTGGAGGCTTAATGAGGCCTCTACACTACTCTAGAAAATTCTTACTTAGTTCTTAGCAGTTACCAAGGATTCTGTAGGGGAAATTGAGGGGCCCAGGCCTCCGTCCCTGCTGGGGAAAGTAGGGTGAGACAGGGATCAGACACTGGTGTTTTCTGTTTCAAAGCAAGATACATCCTCCTTTTAGAGAAGTGAGGCTCTCTGAACATCTCAGGTCACGTGAAGGGGTTTGGCCAGGTTGCAGCAGTATTTTCAGAGGATGACAGAGTGCTCAGCCACAAAGGAAGCCCGGGGGAGCCTGGGGGAGCCTGGGGAAGGGCATTACCCAGGGAAAGTGACCCAGGAGAAAAGTTATTTGGGGCTGTTCATTTCTGGCTTGGATTTATATTAAGCTTTTTCTTCAAAGCCCCATTCTTTGATTTATGCTCAAACTGGAAGATACTGTAAGCGTCCAAAAAGCCAAACTGGAAAACGGAACCGTTGAGCTCTGAAAAGACTGGTTCCCTTGGCTAGGAGTAGAGTGTGGTGATGGCAGACGGCAGGTGGGAGTGCCCGGGGGTATCTGAGTTTCTGCAGTGAACACGTGCATTCCACCAACACCAGCTTCTGGGAGGGTGTTACCTGCTGTGAACCCTGATACTTAACAGAGTTTTGTCTCTAAAGGTAGGAACACAAATGCAATGACCCCTAGAGGGAGCTTCTAGCCTGAGGAGGTTTCCAGGATAAGCATCTTGAGAAGATAATAAAAAGAACCGCCCCTCCCGGGCTGCCGCTGACCACCACCCCTCCCTCCCTTGGACTTCTTACCTAATGTCCCCATCCCACCCTTGGGCTTGATGAACAGAGTTCTAAACCAGCTCTCTCTCACAGTGTCTTTCTGTTCAAAACTCGGAACAATTAAAAAAAAATTAAAATACCCAAAGTCCAAGGCAGTTTCTCCTGGGAGTGATGGGTTGGCAGCCGAGCCTCTCGTTCTGGTTTCCTCGGCTTTTTCCCTCAAGGGTTAGCACACATTCTTCCCACTGTGGACACATCCGATGGAGAAAAAGAACCAGGACCAGGTTTTTCTGCTACTGAGGCTGGAACTGGGAGGGTCCACGGGCTTCCCTGCACGACCCCTTCTTCAAGTGGTAACTCCCCCTGCGATCTAGAATCCCTCAGACGGGCACATGCACTCCTTTTTTTGTTCATACCTCCACATTCTCCTGTGTCTGGTCGTTAGGGCGTGTGGGTTATCTTTCCTTAGAACGTAAGCTGCTTGAAAGGTCCTAAAGGTTTCTATGCATCACCACGAGTTCCTAATCCAGTAGATACTCAATAAATGTACTGAGTGGTTGACACGGGGATTGGTTCAAATGTTATCTCCCTCTGTCTGAGGCAATCCAGGGACCTGAGTGGAATCTGACCCCAGAGCAGCTACTGAGTCAGCCTCACCCTTGTGCCGCCCTAAGTAGGAGGAAAACCGAGGACTGTAGACCTCGGGTGTGGGTAGTGCCGGTGGTGATTTTCTGCAGAATCTGAGTGCCCAGACGGCAGCAGTGATGTGGATAAACACTACCAGCCCGTGACCCTCCAGTTCTCACAGTCTCTTCCACTGGACTTTCGCAGCACAGGCGATATTAAAATGAGGTGGGGCCTGCTGAGCAAACCACCCCTTTTAGGACCACACTGGGCGTGCCCAGGGAGCTCCGTGCAAAGTGCATTTTGGATAACGTCCCCTGAGTAATTGAGGGCCATGCAGGGTAATGGGGAAGGACTGAAGACTTTGGAAACAGAATCCCACAGCTCAAGTCCTGGCTCCCCTAGCCATATCCATCACAAGCTCCCTGCTTCCATTTCTTTATGTATAAATGCGGGAAACAGCACAGCCTTCAGAGGGCTCTTGTGAAATTATAGGAGTTGAAACGTACAAGTGTTTAGAACACTATCTAGCACGTAGTAAATACTACAAAGCGTTGGTTGTTATTACTGAGCTTCTGACTTTGGTTGTTCCCTCTGGACTCCTGCCGAGTCCAGATAATGCCAAAGTCATGATCACTCAAAGAGGCAGCATGCAAGGTACCGGTACAGCCACCCTCCTTCCAAGTCTGGAAAAAAAAACCCACACAGCTGTCAGGAAAGTGGTGTGTCCGCACTAGGGGTATTGTCCTGGGTCTCCGGACTTCTGCAAAGCCTCCACTAAGGGGAACTGATCTCCAGGACAAGTCCCAATGCGGGGTATACAGAGGCTCCCCCTGCCCTCTTCTCTCCCCTTTCCCAGATCCTGTTGGAGGGACAGATAGAGGAGACACACCCTCGTGTGTCCTCACAGACCACCTGCTGCCAGATCCTTCTCCTCAGGCAGAGGCTCCTGGGGGACGTAAGGTCTCACCTCCATCTGTCTATTCCCTTTACACAGAATCCAAAAAGTTCTTTGAACTTTTGTGGCTCAGATAATAAACAAGTCTCCTCCCAAAAAACATTTCTTCCTAAGCTACAAAAGAAAATAAACAAAAAACAAAAGAAGTTTCTCTCACTCTATCACAGAATTCAGAAAGATGACATGTCCCAGGTAAGATTCTTTTTTTTTTTTTTTTTTAAGATTTTATTTATTTGACAGAGAGAGAGAGATCACAAGTAGGCAGAGAGGCAGGCAGAGAGAGGGGGAAGCAGGCTCCCTGCTGAGCAGAGAGCCCGATGTGGGGCTCGATGTGGGGTTCTATGTGGGGCTGATCCCAGGACTCTGGGATCATGACCTGAGCGGGAGGCAGAGGCTTTAACCCACTGAGCCACCCAGGCGTCCCCCATGTAAGATTCTTTATAGCCCTCTGAAAACTGGGTAGTTCCTCTGGTGACACCTCAGTTTCTAGAAAGAGTGCCCAGGGACTGCAGCTGTCTTAAGCTTTGGACTGAAGTGGTTTGGAGATCCCATCACGTTTCCTGGAAATGGAAAGGAGTTAGCAGAAAGGAAGCCACTGGAGCTCCACTGGAACTTCCCAAGTTCACAAGTAGTTTAAAAGACACAGAGTGTTCTTTTTGGGAACAGAGCTCTGGGGTCAGTAGGCAAGATCTGGATAATCAGAGTGGGAAAAGACCAGGCGTGCCCATTACAGAACAAATCAAAATCCAACCTTCATCCTTTCTAGCAATGAACTAACTGATGGATGGTTGGGGTGGGGGGGGGGGGAGCATGGAAAAGCCAACTGAAAGGGGCACCTGCATGTAGAGGAGGGGACGTGTCCAGAATGACCAAGCTGGTGTCATGGAGCATCCGGGCTAAAACGGACAACGTGACTCCATTTCATAACCCATACCGACAGAAGGGATAATCCAACATTCCCTTCCATCAGTATCCAGAAGGCATCAATTTATACCCATTTGCTATAAACCAACGTAGCGTGCTGCCATGTCCATGCTTGTCACATTTCTTCCCGCATGCTCCAGAAGGGGCCATGGCGCCATGCTCCCCCAGCTCTCTCCACAGTGCTCAGGAAGGAAAAGGAAGCTCCAGATCTGTACAAGGGCACACGGAGCCCCAGTGTTTGAAACCGGCTGCAACCTGGTGGCTGGGAAGGAAGCTTATGTTTAGTTTTAACATTAGTACCTGAAAACCATAAAAGTAAGGTCTAGCTTATTTGGTAAATGTGGTTTTTCCACAATTATCTTTGAAAGACTTGGGTGTATAGACAGAAGGGAAGGGACCTACAATATATGCCAAGGTTTGTCTAAAAATATTTTACACCTGTTCTCTGTTCTGCACAGTGGTCATATTTTATCAGTGAAGTAAAGTACTCATAATGCCAGGCAGAATGTGTTTTTCCTTCCAAGTTCTCAATGTTTTTCCCTTCTGTAAAGCAAACCTCCTCTTCTTTTCTACCTGCACTAAAATAAAGCTAGCACCATTCTCTGTAGTAGGACACACCTCTCACCAGAGCTACCTTTAACTCCTATGCCCGGGCCAGTGTTGTTTAAATAGCAACCACCATTTCAATACTTTTCACAACAGCATGGACACTTCGGCCACGTTTTTGGCTGCTCTCAAAAGGAACGTTAACTTGTGTTCTGGGTTTAAATCAACTTGCTGATTGGATGAAAAAGAATGCTGAAACACGGTTTCCCCACCAGTGCCTCAAAACCAGATACACACACTCAGTGCTATTTATCACTGAAACATGGATAGAGTAGCTTTTAGGATATTGCTGTAGAGTTTTTAATTCTCTGTGGATGCAAATAACAGCCTGGACAACAAAATGTCACGATAACAAAGGTGGTTGGGGGTCTGCATTTACATTTCTGATTTCAAAGGTCAACAAACTGAGGGTCAAAGTCTGGACTTGATGGCTTCTAACTACTGTAAACCCCTGAGAACATATGTTCCATGACCTCATTGACAGCTCTTCATAGCTAGGGGTTTAGCACCTCCCGAACTGCCTAGGGAAATACACGGAACCCACCCTACCCATTCTGCAGATGAAGAAACTGAGTCATCAGAGCCAGATCACTTACTATGCTTAAGGAAGGAATTAGACTCCCTTTCAAATAGCCTCCACACAAGAACTGTCCCCTCACAGTTTTCTTCTAGGATTTGTGAGGTGATCTCAAAGCTCCACTTATGGGTTCTATATAAAGCAAGTCTTCTAAAATATAAATCTTAAACCCCAAATATTAAGAAATGGTTAGTAGACATTTACTACTTCACATTCCATTAAAAAGATGACTTTTAGCCCAAGCTAAAGTTCAAAAGGCCCAGACAAGGGTTCAGCAAATACTTGGTCCAATCAAATTCTAACTACCTCCAAATCTAAAAGATTGGCACCCAGTATAACAAGATTTAATCCACATCGAAACTACCAAAATTATTCGGAGCCATTAAAAAATGGGTTCTTCTGTTTACTGTGCAGTTTTTGTTTTGTTTTTTGAGATTTATCTGAGAGAGAGAGAAAGTGTGTGTGTGTGTTTGTGTGTGTGTGTGTAGGGAGAAGCAGCGGGAGAGGGACAAACAGATTCCACACTGAGCACAGAGCCTGACTTGAGGCTCTATCCCATGACCCTGAGATCATAATTTAAGCCCAGCCAAGAGCTGGACACCTAACCTACCCAGCCACCCAGGTGCCCCCACTGTGCAGTGTATACATGTCCCCAGACTCATAGCAACACCAATGGGAATGTGAGTTCACCCACAATAGCTATGCTTTTAAAATGTGACTTTTTAAACCAAAATTTATTTTTATTTTTTTCAAGGAAGGCTTTCAGAACCAGTTTGAAATAAGAGGTCATTTGACGTCCTTAATGTTAGAAGACCATGTATCACATCTATACATACAGAAATCATGTATTTTCAAGTAACTTAGAAACAGATCATAGGTACTAGGGAACACATTGTTGGAAGACTATTTTGGTGACTGACTTGACCTTTCCTTTTGGTGTTTATCAATAGCACAGGTGAGAAATGTATGTGAAAACAGCTCTAGGAGGCCAACAATTACAATTTTACTTAGAAGGAATGGGGCCACTAAGTCTACAGTCCTGATTGTCAGAGGGAATCATGCAGTGGTTCTAAAAGGAGAGAAGTAATTTACACAATTGAATTAAGAAAATCAACAGAATTAAAGCACTGACTGAATGATTTCTATAAACATTTCCATGTGGCCACCAGAAATATAAAAGATCTCCCCCAATATATCATCATGACTTCTAAGCATGGCCAAGAGCCTCTCCCATTAGGCTCTTCTCACAAACGCTCCTGTAGATTTTACCAGTCATGTGGCTAATACATCAAAAATAGTCTTATTCCCCGGACTTCAAACCAGAAGAACAACTAATCCCAGGGAACAAAGCATTGACTTGAAGAGCATAAACTCTGGAAGTTTACTGAGTTGGAATTCCAAGTCTGCCACTTACTGGCCATACAATTGTGGGTGAGTTAACTGTCTGAGCTCCCCTTCTGTAAACTGTGTTGGAACTGTGCATGGTACATAGTAAGTGCTGTGTGAGTATTTGTTAACCAAATGATTAAAAGCATTTCTTTAAAAACGGCTTTAATGGAAGTGTTGGACTAATTTTCCAGTTATATGCACAGATATCAATCTAAGTTTCATTAAACATGAAGATAGTATCTTCCTAAACTCCTATCAAAAAACAAAAACAAAAACAAAACAAAAGAGGGGCACCTGGGTGGCTCAGTGGGTTAAAGCCTCTACCTTCAGCTCAGGTCATGATCCCAGGGACCTGGGATTGAGCCCCACATCGAGCCCCACATCGGGTTCCCTGCTAAACCGGAAGCCTGCTTCTCTCCCTCTCCCACTGCCCCTGCTTGTGTCCCCTCTCTCGCTGTGTTTCTCTCTGTCATATAAATAAATAAAATCCTCTCCTGGGACAAAGAATACATTATACGTTAATAAAAATAAAAATTTTTTTAAAATTAAATACTTTCAACAACACTAAATAAATAAATACAATCTTTTTTTAAAAAATGCATGTAAGCCATGTATATGAGAATGAAATTAACCCAACACAGAACATTTTAAACTCAGGGCACCTTTAATTTCACCTTCAAAAACTAAGAAGTTAATCACAGTAAATAAAGATTATCATTATTTTTAAGGGGGTATTTTGACTGAAGGCCTACATTTGTTATCTAATATAGGTTGAAGCTATTCAAAGGAGATTTGACAATATACCTGATTTTAGAGAAGATGGTCAGTAAAGGAATATTTGAAACCCAGAGAGCTACTTTTTATTTTTTTAAATTTTTTTTTCAAAGGACCATTTAAAGAAAGAAGAAGCCTTTTTTACTCTTTGTTTCTTTAGAAGAACATTTTAAGTCAAACTAGCAATGTATAAGAGCTACTTTTTAGTACCAACTTATTCACTCATCAACAACCTATGCCATCTGTAAGGCAGTATTTGGGACACCAGGATCGGGCTGCCGTAGTGTCCATATTTACAGAAGTGAAAACAATGGGAAAGACCTATGAAGATAATTAACTCATCAGGGGCACCTGGCTAGCTCAGACAGTAGTACATGTTACTCCTGATCTCAGGGCTGCTGGGTTTAGAGATTATTTAAAAATAAAATCTTAAAAAAAAAAAAAAAAAAAAGATAACTCATCAAATCATCAACCAAAACATTTTCCACAAAGGAACCAAAACATGGTAGCAGAGTGAGAAGCAAAAGATTTGGGGCCAAGATATAAGTAAGCTTTTCTAAGGCTCTATTAAGGAGTGCTAAGCAAATCACCTTTTGACTCTTTTTTTTTTTTTTTTAAGATTTTTAAAAAAATTGTATTTGACAGAGAGAAAGAGAGATCACAAGTAGGCAGAGAGGCAGGCAGAGAGAGGGAGGGAAGCAGGCTCCCTGCAAGCAGACAGCCCTACGCGGGGCTGGATCCTGGGATGCTGGGCTCAATGCCAGGACCCTGAGGTCATGACCCAAGCGAAAGGCAGAGGCTTAACCCACTAGGCCACCCAGGTGCCCCACACCTTTTGACTCTTAACTACAGGAAAGAAACTGAGGGCTTCTGGAGGGGAGGTAGGTGGGTTATGGGGTAACTGGGTGACAGGCATTAAGGACAGCGTGTCATGTGATGAGCACTGGGTGTTATATGGAACTGATGAATTCCTGAATGCTACTGAAACTAATCTGAAACTAATGATGCACTTTATGTTGGCGAATTGAATTTAAATTAAAAAAAAAAAAGCAGCACCTTTTTAAAAAATTTCCATTCCTGAGGATGCTTCGCTAGCTCACTCAGTAGTGGAGCTTATGACTCTTGATCTCAGGGTTGTGAGTTCGAGCCCCACGTTGGGTGTAGAAATTACTGAAAAGTAAAATCTTAAGAAGAAAAATTCCCATTCCTGGGCTAAAATCAAAAAAACACATGAAACAAGTGTTGGCACATATGTGGAGAAAGGGGAAGCCTCATGGTGGGAATGTAAACTGGTGCAGCAACTCTGTAAAACAGTATGGAGTTTCCTCAAGTTAAAAATAGAACTACCCTATGATTCAGCAATTGCATTACTAGCTATCTATCCAAAGAATACAAAGTCAAAGGGATACGTGCACCCTGACTTTTATAGCAGCATTATCTATAGTAGCCAAATTATGGAAACAGCTCAAGTGTCCATCGATTGAGGAATGGATACACACACACACACACACACACAAAATATGGAATGTAATTCCTCCATAAAAAGAAAGAAACCTTGCCATGTGCAACGACAAACATAGAGCTAGAGTATAATGTTAAGTGAAAGAACTCAGTCCTGAGAAAGACAAAGATGATGTGATTTCACTCATATGTGGAATTTAAGAAGCAGAACAAAGGGGGAAAAAAGAGACAAATCAAAGAACAGACAGACTCTACTTAACTGTAGAGAGCAAACTGATGATTATCAGAGGGGGGATGCAGGGTATCGGATAGATGAAATAATCGATGGGAATTACTGGTGATAAGTACCAGTAATGTATGCAAATGTTGAGTCCCTGTATTGTACACCTGAACCTACTAATTCACTGTATGTTAACTGGAAATAAAACTTTTAAAACACCTTCCTAATGAGCAAAAAGGACATGAAAACAGTTCATTCTTTAAAAAAAAAAGTCCTCAAGGGGTGCCTGGGTGGCTCAGTGGGTTAAGGCCTCTCTGCCTTCAGCTCTGGTCATGATCCCAGGATTCTGGGATCGAGTCCCACATCGGGCTCTCTGCTTAGCAGGAAGCCTGCTTCCTCCTCTCTAGCTCTGCCTGCCTCTCTGCCTACTTGTGATCTCTGTCAAATAAATAAATAAAATCCTTTAAAAAAAAAAAAAAGTCCTCAAGAATACCAAGCTCTAATTAAATGGATTTTTTTGAAACCGAACAAGATTCAAGCACCAAGCCAACAAACATAGCAATATGACATTTCTCCAATCTTTTGGCACTATGCACATCCCTAAGACGTGGAGGATATTCATATTTACATTAAGGTCAATTGTTTAAAATCTGATTGTATTAGTGTTCCAGACTGTTACAAATTCTGTTGTGTACCTACTAGCTAGCTGCTTTAATTCTGATTTTCAGAAAGAGCATGTTGTCTTTCTAAAAAGGCAATTATGGGATGCCTGGGTGGCTCAGTGGGTTAAGCCGCTGCCTTCGGCTCAGGTCATGATCTCGGGGTCCTGGGATCGAGTCCCGCTTGGGGCTCTCTGCTCAGCAGGGAGCCTGCTTCCCTCTCTCTGCCTGCCTCTCCATCTACTTGTGATTTCTCTCTGTCAAATAAATAAAATCTTTTAAAAATAAATAAATAAATAAATAAAAATAAAAAGGCAATTATCTGTTAAGCCTATGATAACTTCACCCCGAAGTCTCTAGCAGAAACTAGTGCTTAAAACCATTATGATCGTTCTTACAGCCATTCAGACTTGGGGATCACAAAAGCACATAATTGATAATGCTGGCAGACCAGCTCTCTGCCTGTTCCACTCACTATCCCAGTACTTCTTCATAGTCTCATTCTGTCCACTCAAGGACAAAGGCCTCACCATGGAGTGGATGAACAACTCAGCTCGGTTATTCCCAGTGCTTGTTTCCTTAAAACTTTTTACTGCTCTAAACTGCATGGATAGCAGACAAAAGGCTTTTGTACACTGGTGTCCAAAAAACTCATTTAAGACCAAATTTATTTCACCAGTATCCTAGACAGTGCTGGTTCCTTACTATAAATGTAGTTTCCTTCCAATTCCAGGCAATTTTCTCACCCATACTATGTCAACACTACCAATGGACATTTAAACAGTGACTCATTTTACTTTAAAAATAGTTGTCTCCTACTTCCAACTCATCACTTTTTAAAAATTCCATCCCTACCAGGCCACTACAATTTGACACATTACAGGTGAGTAACCTCTGAACCTTCCCCTCTTCTCCCAAAGCAGCAGGTTGGCAGAACAATTGTATTTAAAAAAGAAAGAAAAACTTTCTTACTGGGAAAACACACACAAATACCAACATTTAGCACCGTATCCTGAGCAGATTTTGATCATAAATTCTCCAGCTAAATATGACTGAACTTTAAGTGTAAGGATTAGTAAACAGACCTAATCTTTTTAAATTAGTTAGGTCGGCGGTTTTGTCCTAGCAAGGTTTCTGAGCTATTCATCTCCCATGCAGAAACAGAAAACCGATCCAGTGGTCTCCCCATATACATTTCAAATAAATCCTCTCTGGTTACAGGAGTAAATTTCATCATCGGACTTTTAGATGTCAGCACAACACAATTTAACACATGCTGTAAAACACGGTTGCCTAGACTTAGTCTAACCATTCCTTTCACAGGGAGACAGATGTGGGCTGAATCAAGTCGCTTAAAAATATGTAAATAAAGCCATCCCAAGCATTGGTCAGGCTGCGCTGTTTTGACAAGATGTTTTACGTGGCCAACTGCTACTATCTGGTGCAGTACAATGGCTTTTCCACCACTACTTCGTGATTCTGGGAGTCAGACCTCTCGGCAACCACTAGCATTTACATCGTAATTCCAGAGGGAGCTCCTGGCCAAGGCTTCAAAACAAAGACCACGATAAGCGTTTTTAATTTTAAAGAATTTTAATACAAACTTAATATAAACTATTTCAGTCCCTCTTAACATGTAAGACACTGACTCAAAATACTTTTATACCGTTTTTTTCAAGTATTGCACAATATAGGTACAAAATTAATATTTACGATTACATTTTCTTCCATAATATATAGCAAAAATCTTTAAACCTTTAACAGAAAATACATTTTTTTGAAAAAGCAAATATTCGTACATTTTAATTCCACCACTAAAGGAATATCCTGTACACAATTTTGAGAATAGTTGATGTCTTTAAGATGGATATTTTACAATTTCAGTAAAAAAAATACATGAAGCTGCTGCTGTCACAGGTCACTGTAGTAAAAAGATATAAATGCAATACCGTGTCGTAGAAACAATATATATATCCTCTGATATTTTACAAACTTTGTACTAAATTAAATTATACAATTAGAAAAGACCAATAAACCCACTTATTAGTGCCAATTTTTTATAAAAAAAAAATCAGCCATGTCCTTGCTATATCTTAAATACTGTAAAAGGCCATATCTGAGCGTATACTTTAAAATATACAGTCAGTATAAAATAACTTTGTGCTTGGTTGGCAAATGAAAAATGATGCAGGTTTTATTTTTGTAACCAAGCTTGAATGTATCCTTACTATAAGCTTAAAAAAAAAAAAATCTCAAGGAGGTGAAAAAAAATCCCCCTTGGGCCCGTGCCTTTTAACTTGTAGGATTCTTTTTTTTTTTTTCCTTTTTTAGTTAGCCATGACAGGCTGGAATTGCTGGTTAGAATACTGCATGTTATTTAAGCTAAAATTCAAGCCATCTACAAAAGACTTCTCGTTGAGGCCTCCATAGGCCGCAAACACATCAAAGGCATTACTGTACTGGAGAGGACTGAGGTTTAGGGGGCTGTCACCTGGGAACATTCCATTGGTACTACTACCTTGACCCTGCATGTTAGGAAAAATAAATTCCTTGGCATTGGGAGAAAGAGCAGAGGCTTTCTGCTGCGGCTGCGGCTGCGGCGGCGGCGGCGGTGGTGGCTGGGAGGGCTGCTGCTGCTGCTGCTGGGGCTGCTGCTGGCTGCCCAGGCCGAGCCCGTACAGAGAGTGCATTGAGGAAGAGATGGCTTTCTGCTTCAAGAGGTCATTCACATTCAAGCCGAGGTTGATAGGAGAAGTACGTGCAACCTTGTTGCTGCGGCCACTATTCTTCATTTTGGTAGAGCCAAACTTGGTGGCAGCAAAAGTGGCAGTGGTAAAGGTTAAAGGCTGAGTGGACCGGGGCATGAAGGTAGGGCTTACAGCAGCAGAGTGACCAAAGGGAGGCGACGGAGAGCTGGACACTGATGAGGCTGGGTCACTGATGGGCATAAAAACCTGGGCCTCTGGGTTAAAGCTGTTTTTGATCTCCTTATCCAACTCACATCCATTTTCATTATTATCATCCACATAAAGCACCTTCACTGGTCCCTTTTCACCAATTTGGTAGGAAACCTCAAATGGGTCGATCCAAACACTAAGATCCTGTGGCAGATTGCCACGAACATCATCAATGTCCAAACCACTCTCTTTGGATGCTTGTTCAATCACTGGGTCCACTTTCTCCCCTATGTGTATACATCTAAACCCTGATCCTTTGTATGGCTTTTCAGGATACCAGTGCCCTTCATATTTCTTCTTAAGAAGTCTTTCAAGCTCTTCACCAAAAATGTTGACACGTCTCCTGGGAAGCTTATTGTACAAGTATGAAATAATAAAATTTAGTGCTACTTGGATTTCAAGCTGCATAGCTGCTATGCCACAAAGTGAGATTTGTGTTTCAACTTCCCCCCACACACGCACACAAAAGTGTTCAGTTTGTGGCAGAGAAACAAATTTTCATTCAAAGTGCTGGTACTTTGTAGATTATCCTTCACCTTCAGTGGTCTTGCTCCTTAAAGAAAAACAAAACAAAACAAAAACAAACATGTCCAAATAAGAGAAATCTAAGTCCCACAACCTCTTCTTACCCCCAGAGTAATTTTACTTTTGAAAAAAGTCTAACAGGCTGAAAGTCAGAAAAATAAAATCAGCACAAAATAAAGGAACATACAATAGAAAATTGTTTATTAAAGTTCAAAATCTCACAGGACAATTTGGGATTTACAGTTAAAACAATGTATTTAAAATCCTATTATTTACTTCTTTTTTTCTGAATACAACTCTAAAAATAGATAGATATAGATATATATCTGTATCTATATATCTCCAGCATATGCAGTGTGTTTCTTCCCTCAGTTCTCAAAAGAATATTTATTGGAAACTCTACTCCGCACACCCATCCACCTACCTCCACACACATTTATACCAGTTTTAGAAAGCGATCATATTCCTATTCACTAATTTAGGAGTGAATTCTGTATTTCAGTTCATCCTGTATATATGCTCCTTAGATCTGCACTATCATTAAACCTTCAGACACTGGAGAAGTTAGGAAAATTAATTTCCAAAGTACATGATGCTAAAATTAAAAATACTAAATGCTAAATGAATTGCCATCCTAGTGAAGGATAATTATGAACCAAATTATCCTACATAGCTGCCGTCTTAAATACACATATAAGGGCATACAATGTAATAATCGAGCTTCTCTCTTCTTTTCAGTGTGTATTTTTCAAAATCAGAAAATACCTCTTTGGCAGCAAATGTAACAAAGGCAACAATTAATTTCAAAACTCTATTGATTCTTCTCTTTAAAGGCCAGGGTTTCTGAGTTCTATTCTGATTTTCAAAACCACCTCCCTCCTTCACGATAAGAGGACCGCCGGAGAGGCTTGTACGATAAGGTCGACCTTTAAACGTTTGCTGGATCAGCACTGGGTGGGGATAAGAAAAGATCAAGGGCAAACAGAAGATATTTGCAAAAGGGATCTATTTGTACACTGAGGTTGATTTACAAGGACGTTTTAAAAATCAAGTTGGTATTAATCCATCTTTTCCATTTTCCATATTCGTGGTGACAAAGGGAAAAGGATCCCTGGCTGCCCTCAAACTACACTTTGCAAGCTCGAAGCCTGAGCGCCGGCAGAGGCAGCTGATTTAGCCAAAACGCTTGACGGTGCCACCGAGCGAAATTCAGGCTCCGCCGAAGGTAGTTTTAAAGCAACGCCTTAAGACAGGAGTGTGAAGAATTACATAAACAGCCAGTTGGGTCTCATTAGATTTCTGCTCACAGCCCTCGGAGCCCAAGCGCTGGAGCAGCAGCAGCAAGAGGAGGAGGAGGAGGAGGAGGAGGAGGAGGAGGAGGAGGAGGAGGAGGGGGGGGGGGGAGGAGGAGGAGGAGGAGGAGGAGGAGGAGAAGAAGGAGGAGACGGAGAGGGGAGAGGAGAGTACAAGTCTCCTCCAAAAAGAGGGAGGAGGAGGAAGGCCACGAGAAATGGCAAAGCAACTACTCGGGGCCGGGCACCGGGCAGGTCGGGGCGCCCGCTGCTCCGGGTCAGCCGCTCCCCTCCCCCCGCCGTAACCTGACCCGCCGCTCCCGCTCCCGCCCCCCGCCCGAGGCTCCTGGGACCCGGCCAGAGCCCGGGGAGCACCGGCTCCCCCGCACCCTTTTCGGTCCCGGCGGCCACCAGCCCCGCGGACCCCGCGGTCTCCCTCGAGCTCGCCGCTCCTCCCCGGCGCCCCGACCCCCGGTTCCCGGTCAGCTCGGCCAGGGCAGCCCTTCCCCGTTTACCCTCCCGGCCCCGGCCGAGCCCGACGCGCCTGCCGGCCCCGCCTCCAGGTCCCGGGCGCGCTGGGGGCCCTCGGAGCCGCTCCCCTCGGAGCCGCTCCTCTCTGCGCCCGGGCCGCGAATCCGCCGTCCCCGAGGGCCCGGGGCTCGACGCCGCCGGAGCCCCTCGGTCCCCGGACCCCGCCCGCCGCGACTCGATACTTACGGGCTGCTTCCACCACAGAGCCGGCCGCGGGGCGGGGGAGAGGGGGCGGCAGGGCGGGGGCTCGGGAGGATCGGCAGCGGCCAGCAGGCTGAATGCAAGACGGCGTCGCCGGGCGGAGGACGGGGGCCTCGGCGCGGGCCTCGGGAACTCGCCCCCTGGGGCTCGGGGTGACGGGGACAGGTCAGGCGAGCGCGCTCACTTCTCCACACAGCCCGGTGCCCGGCCCAGCATCCCCGTAGTACGACCACTGCGCGCCGGGCCAGAGCTTCGCTCCTTCTGCCGCGGCGCGCGCCCCGCCTCTCGTTTTATAGTCTCCTCCCCGCCCCCATCCCCTCCCGTAGGGGTGCGCGCGCGCCCGCCTCGCGTCACACAGCTCGGGACCGCGTAACCATTCCCCGCCCTCCCGCCCCTCACCCCAGACCCTCCGCGGCGGCTCCGCCCCTGCCCTGCCCCTCGACGCCATTGGCCAGGTCCCGCCTGCCCATGTCCCCACGGGCGGCGGAGGGCCCCGTACGTAAGGCCACACCCCTCGGGCTCCACAACGGCCAATGAACCGACGTCCTGGCGGCACTGTGGGCGGGACTAAGAAAAAACTAGGAAAGGGACTGGAGGAGAGAAGTGCCAGTGAGGGCGACGGTGGTGGGTGGGGCAGCTGACGCTTGGTCTTGGAGGAGAGCCCCGGAGAGAAGGGGGGAGGGGAGCGAGGCAGGTGGCGGAGCGGCGGGGAACAACGGGGAGAAGAGCCCGAGGCCTCGAGAGGGAGGGGACAGTTTACAAAAAATGCCCTACTCGAGTGGGACTGTGGCCCAGGAAAATCCCACTCGTGGACGAGCTACCAAATCGGTCTCCAGTGCACCCGGGAGAGCCGAGAGAAAGGGCGAACTGTGTGACAGGGACTCGTGCACCCGCACCCGGTTAATTGAATATTAATCACCTCCGGGGCCTAGGCCAACTGCCACCCAGAGAGTGGCAACAGCAGAACCCAAAGCGGCCGTGCTAGGCTGGGGGTGGGGAAGGGACTCCACCTGGCCACACCTCCCGCCTGGGTGACAGTTTAACTGCCTCCGCATCCCACATCACAACCTCCCCGTGCGACCCGGCAGCAACTCGGACGTGGGGGTGGCCTGAGACTGTAAGAAGAACCACGTTTTGTTCCCAATGTCCTAGCCTAGGCCTCCGTGCCAAATTGCGTACGTATCTAAGTGTATATATACATGCGTGTATTTCAAGTGTCCTTTACCATCAATACACACAATACACACGGTGCCCTCCTGGAAGGTGCGTTTAGGATGCTCTTCGGTTGAACTACGAGCGGGTAAATAGGGAGCGCGGAACGAGAGGGACTCAAGGGAAGCCGGTAAGCGCCCCTTTTCACAACCTGCGGCGGAGAAAGACGCGAAGTTGCCTGGGCGTGGAACCGAGCGTCCCTCTCTGCTAAAAATATTGCTCACAGGTAGCAACGACGCCTGATTGGCCGCGCTTCTCCCGTAGCAGCTAGGCGATTGGCTGTCTGGTATCCAGGAGACCGACGTCAAACGCGCCAGGGGAAAGGGGAGACAAAGTCTAAGGGGAGGGAAGGGTGGAAGGGGAAAGAGAGGAGCAATGAATGAAACGCCCAGCGCTGGCCTTCTCCTCCCTTTGCTCTGCACTCCAGAAGTGCTTCCTGGAAAAACACCAGTTGGGGCTCCGCCTTCCTCTTAAAACTGTGGGGCCTGCACTCTCAACCTGCTCTAAGGAAGTTAAAGCGCAACTCCCCGCGGAGTAGGGTGTCCGCGGAGCCGGCTGTGTAGACCAGCTGTGCTTCTTGCACACGCACCCGCTGTAGGTGTTAGGCCTAGAGGCTTTGCGCTTTAGGGATGCGAGATCCGATCGTAGCCTTTTTCTCCACCCTTTCATGCCCTCTGCCTCCGCCCCCTCTCCCTGTTCCCCTTTAGAAGGAACCCAATCAATAGGGGATATATCTAAAGTCCCCGATGTGTGCCGGAGGAGGAGGGAAGGGTGTGTGCGATGGGTTGAGGGTGGGAGTGGTCAGGTGGCCGATTTCATGTTTATTGCACGGATTCCTAAAGCTCAGGTGGCGTGTTTTAAGAACATTCAAGTTTTACTCAAAGACTCTTTAAATTCCAATTTTTTTAGTCTTTGGATTTTTTTGTAACAAGGAAAAGTGGGATTTGATTGCGAAAGTGTGGATGTGTTTTATTTTATTTTATTTTTGGAAACATTTTAAGTTCAATGTTTCTCTGCATCAAGATATATTCTTTCAGGGGCGCCTGGGTGGCTCAGTGGGTTAAGCCGCTGCCTTCGGCTCGGGTCATGATCTCGGGGTCCTGGGATCGAGTCCCGCATCGGGCTCTCTGCTTGGCAGGGAGCCTGCTTCCCTCTCTCTCTCTGCCTGCCTCTCTGTCTACTTGTGATCTCTGTCAGATAAACGAATAAAATCTTTAAAAAAAAAAAAAAAAAGATATATTCTTTCAGTGTTTACTACTATTTGCTCAGTCGGGTTTTTTTGTTTGTTTGTTTGTTTTCTAAAATGAATATCCACTCCATTTGTTATTAAAAAATGAGTTATTTTTAATTTTGTAATTAGTTGAGGGCAGTAATTACAAGAAGAAAGATAGGATATTTGGGGAATGGCCTATCAAGAGAAACATTTCATCTTTCCTGTGCCCCAAGGCATAATTTCTCTTACCATTAGGCAAATAATATTTGCTGTACCAAACACCCAGCATTGCAGGACCTTGTGTTTGGCCATGTGTCTTGATTTGTAATTTGGAAAGTATATCACTATAATTAGAGGAGTATATTAGGCTCAGCTGAGATTAAAATGTCTAACCAAAGATAGATGAATTGTAATTTTGTCAACCTTATCTATACTTTCCACAAATTCTCAAAGGGAAGGCACAAATTCTCTTTTCTGAACGTCCCCAATCTATAATCTCAGGCTTAAAATTCAAGAGCAGACATCTGATAGGTTCTGATTAATTAGCAATAGCGGTAAATTGAATTTTTAAAAAAAAATTTAGACGTCAAAAATGTATGAGTTATTGCAGCTTAGTCCAAGGGTATGAGAATGTTTCAAAACAAATATGAACACACACACATACAAACACACAAACACACAGAGGCCCCATGTCATCTGAAGGGCAGGTGTTGGAAGATCTGAATTTTATCCATTTCTATCAACCTTCAGTTCTCTCACCTACAGAAAGGGGTTGGATTATATAATCTCTAATATCTCTTTCAATTAAAAAATTCCACGTTTAAAACTCAGTGCCCCTAAGGTAAACAATGTAGTTGTTTTAAAGATATAGATTGCAAGTAAAAGGGAAACCAGATTCATATCCTTCCAAGTCACAAGGGATAAAACTCCCTTTATCCAAGTTTTAATCTTTAAAGGCCCCTTGATGACTTGTTACTATTTCACATTTACTTTGAAACTGCACAGGGGACTGGATTGCCAAATGATTATTTTGACTTATGGAGGGGGAAAAAAGCATTGATATGAGGCTCTGAGTGGTATCACAACAATAGGAATTCCTCTTTGTGGGCAACTAATAGTCACTGAAAATCACAGTCTTTACCTTTCCCTGCCTGTGTTCCACACAATTAATTACTAGAGCAGTGCCTCACACCGAAGCTTATGATTGTTTGGTAAACGAATGTGTTTCAATATTATTGTGAAACACGATTCTTGAAAGTGCTCTGAATTATTATCTCATTCACACACAAACACACACACACACACACACATATTCACACCTGGATTTCTGACAAATGTATCCTAAACCTAAACCTTCGAATTTTCATTCTGTTTCTTTGTAAACTGAGGATTATAGGAGAGTCACCATCACCTAATGTGTCCCTACTAAGGGTTGTTTCACTTCTAGAGAATCAGCCCTGTATCTTTACTTGAAAGATGACATAACAAGCATAATGTTTCTGTCATTAATGTCGTTGATTTCTTGTGGACAGTCATGTAACCTGAACTGTAGAAAATTTTAAATTATTGGCAAGGAACAATTATAAACTAATCACTGACTTATTAAAAACCAAGTAAGCCCACTTTTCCCTAAACACTTTTCAAAGAAAGTTGCACATTTATGACTAATGGAACCTCAGTGTGGTTTCCTATGGCTTCTCATAGGGGTTAGTGAAGGAGGGCCACACATTCTCTAAAAGATGGGTACACAGATATTTGGAATTGAAAAATAACTAGATAACACTGAATAAACCCACTAATCTTTGGAGCAAGCATTTCCACTGAAGGAATTGGTCGGATAGGAGAACATGTCCTTATAACTTGCTTACTCCTTATTATTTTTTTTTTAACTCCCTATTATCTCCGTGAACAAAAATCCAAGCCAAATCTTTGAATTTCTTTCCATTAGCCAAGGAGGAAGAGATCGTAGTTGCAGATTCTGGGAGTGAAACAGTGTTCGCAACAGTCTGCATGCCAAGAACATTAATTGATTTACATTGATTAATAATATCAGAATGCTTTAACTATATGAATTCTAGATCTCACCTATTGTGCACTATGTTAAGAAAAACTGAAAGTGCTCTATTGTAATAATACATAAACTTAAAGCATAGATTGCATCTGTTATGCAGCTGTGCTTACTCAGTGAATTACATACACCAAATTCTAGTTTATACAATAGATACAAGGTCCAGAAATATATATATATGGTATTTGAGAAAGAAAATACACGCTCACACCCACACACACACAAACACACACCGACCCATGCACAAAACCGTAAGAGCCAACTCCATGTTTTCCCAGCCTTCACTGCAGCAGGGTGACATTGTGACACTGCTGTACCAATGTGACATAAACAGAGGTTAGCTGGGATGGTTTCTGAGAAAGCTTTGCTCTTCTTATCAAAGGAACTTATTCCAGTTGCTACTACTACATAACACACTATCCAAAACTTAGTAGCATCAAACACCCATTTGATTGTGTTCTGGGATCCTATAGGTCAGGAATTCAGACAGGGTGCAGGGGACAGATGGCTTTTCTGTGCCCCACAACATCTGGAGCTTCAGCCGGCGGTGGGGGAGGGGGGGACTCAAGCACTCAAGAATCATCTGGAGCAGATGTGTCTAATAGAACTTTCTCTAATGATAGAAACTTGCTGTACCTATATTGTCTAATAGGATAGCCACCAGTCACATGTGACTATTGAGACCTGGAAAGGTGGCCAGGGTGACTGAGGAACTAACGTTCTCATTTAATTTTAATTAAATGTAAATTGAAATAACCACAGGTGGTCAGTGGCTCCTGAGTTGAACAGCATGAATCTGGAGGCGTTTTTGCTTAATCTGTCTAGCACCTGGGCTGCGATGACCAAAGGCTGGGCTCAGGGCACTGTCCACTGGAACATCTGCAAATGGCCTCTGAACTCTCCCTGTGGCTTGGGCTTCTCACAGCATGGCAGTTGGTTCTGAGAGGAGGCATCCCAAGGGTGTGTGTGGGGGGGGGGGGGATCTCTGAAGAGCGAACATTCTAAGAAAAGGACATGAAAGGTCCATGGCCGTTTATTGACCAAGCCTTGGAAGTCACAAAGCACCACTACTGCCATATCCATTGGTGGAAGTAATGATAAGCCTGTCTAGAGTCAAGAGGAAATCACAGAGACGCCCTCCCCACCTCTAAAGGGAGGAATGTCAATGAATTTGGCACCATTATAAAAAAAAATCACCACTGGGAAATTTCCACCTTTTTTTCTGCCTTAACATGAATCTGATAGCAGGAACTACAGCTGCCTTTTTAGCACCATGAAGAGGATGCAAGATAATCACAGAGATATAGGCTCTGACCAAAGCTAGTGACTACCTAGCTCTACTCTACTTTTTAACCCACATGAAATGCTCCATGACTTACAGCTGAACATATTCTCATCGAAAACACTGATTTAACATCTTTTAAGGAAACCTGAACTTGGGATTCTTAAAAAAAAAAAAAAAATGAAAATTTATCTAGTCTGAATATTATCTAGACTTTCTCCTTATAAAACCTGGAGGGGTGTCTGGGTGGCTTATTTGGTTAAGCATCCACCTCTTTTTTTTTTTTTTTTTAAGATTTTATTTATTTATTTGACACAGACAGAGAGATCACAAGTAGGTAGAGAGAGAGAGAGGGAAGCAGGCTCTCCGCTGAGCAGAGCGCCCGATGTGGGCCTCGATCCCAGGACCCTGAGATCATGACCTGAGCCAAAGGTAGAGGCTTAACTCACTGAGCCACCCAGGCACCCCATTGGTTAAGCATCCAACTCTTGATCTCAGCTCAGGTCTTGATCTCAGGGTCATGAGTTCAAGCCCTGCACTGGACTCCATGCTGGGCATGGAGCTTACTTGAACAAAGAAACAAACAAACAAAAAAATGGTCATTGTAGAAAATTTGGAAAACACGGATAAAGAAAATAGTGATCACCTTTCATCTCTCCATGCTGTGATGATAACCACTGTAAGCATCCTGCTCTGATTCTTTATGAATGAATTTCTACCACATTTGTAGATCTGTATCCTGCAGCGCACTCAGCATTGTGTTATTTCTATTTCCCCCTGACACTCAACATTGTCATAATTATCATTGATTCGGATTGCATTAGCTGATTTAGAATACTTTGATTGTTGCTCAGCATGTGGGTTCTTAACAATTCTTCTGTATAAAAACAATTATATTTAACAAACATAAAAAATATTTTAAATCTATTACCGAAGTAGATTCGCCATATAATGTCATATTAGTTTCAGGGGTAAGACATAGTGATTTGACGGTTCTATCGACATTACTCAGTGCTCATCAGGATAAGTGTAGTCACTGTCTGTCACCATACAATGTTATTACATCATTGACTATATTCCCCTTGTACTTTTCATCCACCTTATTTATTTATTTATTTTTAAGGTTTTTTTGTGTTTTGTTTTGTTTGTTTTGTTTTGTTTTTTGGGGTTTTTTTTTTTGACAGTGATCACAAGTAGGCAGAGAGGCAGGCAGAGAAAGGGAGAAGCAGGCTCCCTGTTGAGCAGGATCCTGAGATCATGACCTGAGGCGAAGGCAGAGGCTTTAACCCACTGAGCCACCCAGGTACCCCAGAAGCTTTTTATTTTGACGTCATTCCAACAGTTTATGTTTGCTTGTGTTTTCCTTGTCTCCAGAGACCTATCTAGCAAAAAGTTGCTACAGCAGATGTCAGTGAAACTATTGCCTGGGTTTTCTTCCAGGATTTTTTATGGCTTCAGGTCTCACTTTAGGTCTTTCATCCATTTTGAATCTATTTTTGTACTTGGTATATGAAAATGGTCCAGTTTCCTTCTTCTGCATGTTGCTGTCCAGTTTTCTTAACACCATATGTTGAAAAGACTATCTTTTCCCCATCTGATATTCTTCCCTGTTTTGTCAAAGATTGACTGGCCACATAATTGTGGGTTTAGTTCCAGATTTTCTATTCTGTTCCATTGACCCGTGTGCCTGTACCATACTGTTTTGATGACTACAGCTTTGTAATGTAACTTGAGGTCCAGAATTGTGATGTCTCCAGCTGTACTTTTCTTTTTCAAGATTGCTTCAGTTAGTTGGGGTCTTTTGTGGCTCCATACAAATTTTAGGACTGTTTGTTCTAGTTTGTGAAAAACACTGTTGGTATTTTGGTAGGGATTGCATTACATGTTTAGATCACCTTGGGTAGTATAGACATTTAACAACATTTGTTCTTGCAAATCATGAGCCTGGAATGTCTTTCCATTTCTTTGGGTCATCCTCAGTTATTTTATTTATTGATTTGACACACACACACACAGAGCACAAGCAGAGGGAGCAGCAGGCAGAGAGAGAGAGGGAGAAGCAGTCTCCCTGCAGGGAGCCCAAAGCAGGACTCGATCCCAGGACCCCAGGATCATGACCTGAGCTGAAGGGAGACGATTAACCGACTGAGCCACTCAATGGCCCTCAATTATTTTCATCAATATTTTATAGTTTTCAGAGTACAGGTCTTCCACCTCTTTGCAGAACCTTGATTTTTTTGTTTGTTTGTTTGTTTTAAGATTTTATTTATTTATTTGACAGAGAGATCACAAGTAGGCAGAGAGGCAGGCAGAGAGGCGGGGGCGGGGGGGGGAAGCAGGCTCCCTACTGAGCAGAGTCTGATGTAGGGCTTGATCCCAGAACCCTGAGATCATGACCTGAGCTGAAGGCAGAGGCTCAACCCACTGAGCCACCCAGGCACCCCTAGAACCTTGATTTCTTATCTATTGTTTGACTTTTTAGCATTTGGCTCGATTTGAAGGTTATCAGTGCTTTAAAAAAGCAACAACAACAATTCTAGTGACTTTACTCAATTTTCTTTCTCCTTGATGTTTCTGCCCCATCACCCTGTTGAGTGGTGACTACTTGAAATAGTCCCTCTCGCCTTTGCACACTCACATGCGGACATAGGATATATCCAGCATTGCACCCACCTTGTGGCTACCTCAGCGGTAGCCAAGTGCAGTGGAAACATGAGGAACTGGAAATGAGAGCGTCTGTGTTTAAGTCCTGTTCTGCCAAGGATGAGCCTGGTGCGGCTGCACAGAGCCTTGGCCCTCAGTTGACATATGGAAGCAGTAACTCTGGCTGAGCTGTGTCAAGATCGAACCAGATCATGCCTGTGAAATCGCTTGGAGAACAAGCAGGGTCCTGCACCTCCATGTCAACTGGGAAGTCTCGAGGTAGCAGGCCAGTGACACAGGGTGAGCTGGGAAGCTGTCCGATTGAGCGGCGAGAAGTTAGCCAGAGCTTGTGCGGCGCCTGGAAGGAGACATTAGAAGGAAAGAAGGTGAGGCCAAGAGAACCTAAGGGTGCCTAAGAGGCATCTAAGGGTTTTTGGCTATAAGCAGCTGGGGTAGGTTTCTACATAAGCAGTCTTGTGTTCACAGCTTCCATCTGCCCTTTCCCTGGACTGTGGTAACACTCGATGCCTGGGCCATTCATTTGGCAGGGAAATTTGTGCTGTCTTTTGGTTACTGCCCTGTGTGGCCACCAGGGCAGGGCAGAACCTTCCACTTCCCTGTGCCTGTGCCATTCATAGAACGCTTCGTAAATATTTGGCTGAACTGACTTTTTCCACTTCATAAATTTCAGCCTTCTGCTATTCGGCCACTCGCACACCAGCACGTTTCTCCCAATGTATGCTGTGTTTTTTTAACTCGTTAAAAATGTGTCGCTTGGGCAGTACTTACACAATGAATCACCACATGACTTCACATGCCCAGTGGCATTTGGATTCTAAAGTTAAATCACTGTTCTTCTAGTCTCACTATGGTTAATATGAAAAAATACTAAGCAACATGTAGAGCTCTAGGAGATTAAATAATGACCAAAATTGGAATTCCGGAAGTTAAGAGTGAAGAAAACAATCAGAAGGAAATAATTAAATCATAAGCAGAAATTGATTTATTAATTAGATAAAAAGTAAAGGTTTGAGTTACACGCTTGATTCAGTAGATACCTGTATTCTTTTTTTTTTTTTTTTTTAATTTTGTTTGACAAACCCTTGTTTTGAGGGCTGACTTTCAATAGATTGCAGGGAGGGAGCTGCTCTGCTACGTACGAAACCCCGATTCAGAAGCAGGTCGTCTACGAGATAGATACCTGTACTCTTGTAGGACTTGCCAAGGACAGGCATTCTTTTCAAGCATCCGTGGAGAAGTTTAAATTTGCCTGTGTAGTAGATCGCAAAGAAGATTTCTATAAATTGCCAGAGTAGAAACCTTCTGACCCAAACAGTCCACAGAGCCTTAATGTGAGAAATCAACGAAAAATGTAGCAAAAAAAAAAAGAAAGAAAGAAAGAAAAAGAAAAAGAAAGAAAAGAAAATCTATCCATTTGCATTTTTAAGGCACTTTTTGCAGTAGTTTTTGCATTAAAGAGGAAATCAGAACCAAGACTTTTGTGATCTGTAGCGAAACAGGAAATCAAAGCTGAAACATGGATCACTTTAGAGTAATGACAACATGGACACTACATGCCAAGTTCTATATGATGCAGAGAGTGGAAATTGGAGGGAAATTTATTACCTTAAACATTAGAAAACAAGAAAAACTGAAACTAAGTCATCTAAGCATGCAGTTCAGGTTGCTGGAAAAAAGAGAAGTGAAAATAAACCTAACTCAAGTAGAAGATAAGAATTAATAAAGACAAAATGGACAAAATAACAAATATCAGTTTTCTCAAATCAAAAGCTGATGTTTGATACAATAGATAAGATTTGTATAAGTCTGATTAAGGGGAAAGAGCCCAAACTGATGATTTTAAAGAAACAAGAAGAGAACATGATTATGGAAACAGAGGTTATTAAAGAATTTAGAGAATCCTATGTGCAACTGGATTAAATTGGGGTGAATATTACAATTCTCAGGGAAATTATAAATGATCCCAACTGACTCAATAAATAGTGTCAGGTTCAAGTAGACCACCCAGAATGGAAGAAAACAGTTTCCGATCTGCCCACAGTGGGGCACCTGGCTGGCTTAGTTGGTGGAACATGTGATTCTGGATCTCAGCATCCTGACTTCCAGCCCCAGGTTGGGCATACAGCCTACTTTAAAAAAATTTAAAAAGTCAAATCTACCCATGGAAAAGAAATGAGGCCAGTGTGCTTTTTTTTTTTTTTTAAAGATTTTATTTATTTATTTGACAGAGAGAAATTACAAGTACACTGAGAGGCAGGCAGAGAGAGAGAGAAGGAAGCAGGCTCCCTCCTGAGCAGAGAGCCCGATGTGGGACTCCATCCCAGGACCCTGAGATCATGACCTGAGCCAAAAGCAGCGGCTTAACCCACTGAGCCACCCAGGCGCCCCAAGCCAGTGTGCTTTTATGGTAAGATCTCATGACCTCATTCCATGAGGCTGGCATAATTCTGATACCAAAGTGGACAAGCACAGAACCACCAAGAAGGAAAGCAAAAGCTAAATTTGCTTATAAACACAGATTTTTAAAATCCTAAATGAAATGTTAGCAAATTGCACCAGTGTATTCAAGCAATGCAAGGATGGTTCAACATTAAGATATTTGTTAATGAAATTCACTACTTTATTATATCAAAGAGAGGAAACTTCTGATCATTTCAACTGACACAAAACAAAAAAAACAAAAAAGCCCAGAAAGCAAAAATAAAAAACCTCTACACACATTTAATAAAATACAATACCATTTCATGATTGGAAAAACAAAACAACACAGAAAACCTTCTCACAAGTGAAGTGGGAAAGAAAACATCTTTGGGGTGCCTGGCTGTCTCAGTGGGTGGAATGCACAGCTCTTGATTTCAGGGTCATGAGCTTGAACCCCACACTGGGTGTAGAGGTTACTCAAATAAATAAACTGAAAAAAGAAAGAAAACATCCTGAACTTAATAAAGTCTCCATCAGAAACCTACAGCTACAGAAAATGCTAAACTTAATGGCAAGGTATAAGCATTTTCTTAAAAGGCAGGATTGAGACAAACCAAGTTGAAACGGTTGTTATTTTTTTTAAAGATTTTATTTATTAACTTGAGAGAGGGAGAGAGAGAGAGCATGAGCAGGGGGAGCAGAAGATGGAGAGGAAAAAGCAGGCTCCCCATTGAGAAGGGAGCCCAAAACGAAATGGGGCTCGATCCCAGGAACCTGAAATCATGACCTGAGCCGAAGGCAGACACTGAACCGACTGAGCTACCCACAAGCACCAATACCATTGTTATTAGTACACTTGCCTGGAGTACCCAGTCATTGCAGTAAGATGAAAAAATAAGAGGTAGGGGCGCCTGGGTGGCTCAGTGAATTAAGCCTCTGCCTTCGGCTTGGGTCATGATCCCAGGGTCCTGGGATTGAGCCCCAAAACGAGCTCTCTGCTCAGTGGGGAGCCTGCTTCCTCCTCTCTCTCTGCCTACTTGTGATCTCTGTCTGTCAAATAAATAAATAAAATCTTAAAAAAAAAAAAAGAAAGAAGAGGTACACATCAACATGGAAAGAGACTAATGGCATTATTTCTAGATGTTATGATTATTCCTGTAGAACCTCCAACATCAACACCTCGAAAAATAATTATGGCTTATAGAAGAATCTTACAAGGTGGCAAATTAGAAAGGAAACACACACACACACAAAAGCCAGCAGCTTTCGTATATATCAGCATAATGAATTAGGAAATATGATAGAAAAGAGATATAACTCGCATTAATAATAAAAACAAAAAGGTACTTAGGAACAAATTGTCAAAAATGTACAGGAGTTATGGAAAAAAAACTTATGAACTTTATGAAAGGATTTACAGATATAGACTCTAAAGAGAAAGAACTTATCTTCTGAAAATGATGAAAAAAGTCAGAATTAAAAAGATATTAATTCTCCTCCAAATTAGTTCCTATTGACATCCCAGCAGGACTTTTTATGGATATGCTGATTCTGAAATTCACTGGGAAGAGTCAACATACAAGAATAGCCAAGAACAGGGGCGCCTGGGTGGCTCAGTGGTTTAAGCCTCTGCCTTCAGCTCAGGTCATGATCTCAGGGTTCTGGGATCGAGCCCCGCATCGGGCTCTCTGCTCAGCGGGGAGCCTGCTTCCCCCTCTCTCTCTGCTTGCCTTCTCCCTACTTGTGATCTCTATCAAATAAATTAAAAAAAAAAAAAAAAGAAAAAAGAATAGCCAAGAACATTTTGAAATAGAAGAATAATGAGAAGAGCACCTCCTGTTATATACAGCAAGACATACAACGAAGATACCAAAGATGATAATAATAAAAAATGAGGTATTGTTGTAGGAACAAAGAGTCCGGAAGTATGTCCTGTATAAATAGGGACTTAGTTTATAAAAATGATGGCAATCACAATTTAATGGGCAAAATGTTGTTGGGACAACTGGTTATCAATTTGAGGAGGAAATTCAAGGTGGTTTAAAAATCAAAACTTTTAAAAAATTTTTATTAATTTATTTGACAGACAGAGATCTCAAGTAAGGCAGAGAGGCAGGCAGAGAGGGGGAAGCAGGCTCCCTGCTGAGCAAAGATCCTGATGTGGGGCTGGATCCCAGGACCCTGAGACCAGGTCCTGAGCAGAAGGCAGAGGCTTTAAGCCACTGAGCCACCCAGACTCCCCTGAAATCAAAACATTTTTAAAGCCTTTACACAAGAGAAATGTAAGAACATGTTTTTTAAATCTTAACTTGCTGTAGGCCTTTCCAGGGAAGGCTCCAATCCCGAAGTCCATAAAGAAAAGATTAACAGATAGACTACAGATAAACCAATTTATCCATTAATAAGCAAATTAACAGATAAACAAATCTCCGGTATACCTAAAGAAACCATAAACAATACTAAAAGACAAACACCCAAGAGAAACTATTTGCGACTTAAGCAAAGAGCAGATTAATGCCTAATATAGAAAGAACTTCTACAAATCAACAACTGAAAGATATAAACTCATTGGAAATTGCCCAACATTAAAATGGAATCAATTCACTGAAGGAGAAAAAAAAGCCCCACAACTTATTAATAAACATATAAAATGATGATCTCATGAATAAAATGGGCAACACAAATGACAACAAGGAGATATCCACCCCCCACTGGTTTGATGAAACCTACCAAAACTTGCTGATTGGTAGCAATGACAAAAGCGTGGGGAAAGGGATCTCTAACAGGAATTCGAATCGGCTCAGTACGAGGGTAGGAGTGAACATTGATGCCATTTTGTAGTAAGAACACGAATTCCCACATGTTTGCAAAAAGACACATCTTTTCTTTTCAATTTATTACTTTTTAGAAAAAAATTTTACCAGAGAAAATTATTTTACTATGAATTTCAGTGTCTAATCCCAAGGATTAGTTTTTAATCCTCCATACTGCCATTTTTCAAAACATTTTTGAATTTAAATTCAATTAATTAACATGTAATGTATTATTGGTTTCAGAGGTACAAATCTGTGATTCCTCAGGAAAGACACATCTTTAAAGATCCTTTACAGATAACAGATAATTGCAGTTTAGAATTACAAAGGAGACGGAATCCATCCCCAAAGGAGAGGTGAATAATTTCGATTCATCTTATACTTGGAAGCTGTCCTGATGCGGGAAGATAACATATGTACCAAGCACTGTTCTCCAAGCTTTTTGTCTATTTAATCCTTCCAGAAGCCCAATGAGGAAGATACTATAATTTGTGCTATTTCACAGATGAGGGAACCAAGGCACAGTGGGGTGACTCACTCATCCAAGATCACACACGTGGTTGGCAGAGCTGGGACTTGAACCCCAGTGATCTGGCTCCAAAGTCTGTGGCTTGACCATGACCCTAAGTCATGCTTCCACATGACTATGATATGGGGAGAAAATCATGTCACAGAAAGGTATTAAACAATCTCATATTTATGAAAAGTGGAAACATGTTTTGGTTCATAGGAAAAAATGGTGACATTTGATGAGAGAGAGTTTGGGGGGTTGGAGAAATGGACCTTCACTTTGACAACATTCTTTATATATTGCTGGAATTTCTCACAGCAAGCAGGTACTACTGCAATTAAAAATAGTATTGTATTTAAAAGAATTTAAACAAAGAGGGGCACCTGGGTAGCTCAGTTGTTAAGGGTCCTGGGATCGAGCCCTGCATTGTGTTCCCTGCTGAGCCCGAAGCCTATTTCTCCCTCTCTCACTCCCCCTGCTTGTGCTTCCTCTCTCGCTGTCTCTTTAAAAAAAAAAAAAAAAAAAAGGATTTAAACAAAGAAAAAAATATAATATCATATTAAATATATTTAATACTTATCATATAACATAGTATATCTAGTTTATATCTTCAAATATCTTAATATTTAAGGCTTCCTTCTTTGTTAATGTAGTGTTTTTTTTTTTCCAGAAGCTTCCTTTAGTTCAAACTATTATCTTGAAAAATGAGAACAGAATGCTTATGCCCCACCTATCTGCCTACATTCCAAAAGCATTAATTTACCACTTTGGAAGGAATCTGATTTTTGTGCATTTGGAAGTACCTGTTTGTTACCAGGATTCTGTAAAAAGTGTGGCTAAAATGGCTTGAAGTCAACACCTGACATTCTCCCGAATAGAGAGATTTTGCCCGTTTGTTCTCTGGTGTCTGGATTTCCCTTCCACAACCTCTTCATAAGATGCTATGCTGGGTGCAGAGGCTTGAAAACTTAGCAAAGCCCCAGGCTAGCCGGAGCACAGACCCTTCCCGATGCAGAAACCAGGGAGCCATCTTGGACACGCCCTTTTGTCACCTTGTCCCTCTTGCCAACCTGACCATCAGTCCGACCTCCCACCTGTTGATCTGGTCCACCCGCCAGTGTCTAGGACACAAGCGCCTCTTTCCTCCACTTTTCCAGCGGCCTCCTGCGGGCTCTCCTGTTTCACTCCCGCCCCCATCACTGACCACTCCACGTGCAAATCAGACATGTTCCCATCCCTCCAGCCCCACCAGGCTAAACCTCTCAGTGTCTCCCATTTCTCCCAGGAGGAGGCCCAGAGTCCTCACTGTGGTCTACCAGGCCCACAGCCCAGAGTCGACCCAACCTTCCCCCCCACCACTTCTTCTACTTCCTGAAGTATATATCAGGTTCCCTTCCACTTTGGGGCCTCTCACCGCCCTCACCCCTACCCTCATTAACCTCTATACCGCTTTCAGCTGTTAATTTTGCTTCTCCGTGGGAGGCTGTCCCCGTGCCCACTTCGAGCTCTTTACCCCCATGACTCCACACCTGTCTCTGAGGGGGCCCTGTAAGAGAACAGTGTCTCTTTTGTGGTATCCTTGTAGGACCAGGCACAGAGTCTGGCTCATGCGGGTGCTCACTGAGCACTTGTTGAAGGAAGGAAGGAGGAAAGGAGCGGGGGGACCCTGTTGTGTCACTAGAGAGAAGGGGCCAAGGCGGCAGAGGAGGAAGACATGAAGAACAGAAGGAGGCCTTGAAAGGTGGGAGGGGGAAGGGCCTTTCAGACTCGGGCCCTGTGGGCTGGGCCTGGTATGGAGCCCTGCGTTGTCAGGTCCAAGGGAGGAGGCAGAGATTAGACTGAGCTGTGGGGCAGCCCACCTGGCAAGAGCTCTGCACACCATAAAAGGACTTGAAGTTTATGCCGTAGGTAATGGAGGAAGCTGGGTGGGTTGTGAGGACTCCCTTCCCACTGCCTTACCTTTGCCGTTCCTTCTTCCTTGCTTCCCTTCCTTCTGCAGACCAGAAACAATGTCTCTGAGGGCCAGAGAGCATGCTCTTGGTTTCAAGGAAGTGGCAGGGGATTTGGAAGGGACATTGTTCGAGGGGCCCCTTTACCTGGCTCTGTCCCCAGATATACAAACCAGAGCTAGAGTAGTAGAGAGAGGGAGAGACGCTCCCCAGAGCCCCCACATTCACCCAGAGAGGTTCTGGGGAGCCCCCAGGACCCCCAGGGCCCTGTGCCCCAAGGGTGCAGGCAAGAGGGAGGAGATGGGTCAAGGTGAGACCTCTCAGGGAGAATGACAACTTGCCCGCTGTCTGGGGGAGGATGCCTGGGGCTCTCTGCCTTCCAGGGTTTCTTCTACTCTCTTGGCTTGGCCTCAGGACTGTGGAGGGGTTGACTCCAGGCTCCAGGTCTTGGCACAGGTAGGCTCCACTCTGCCCAAGGCCACCTCTTTCTGGACAAGGTTGGTGAGTAAGGGGGCTCAAGGGGGCACCAGGGTCTGAGGATTTGCAGTCTCACCTGGAAGTTCCCAGGGTCCCCAGGGCAGGGCATGGACTTCTGCCAAGGGTAGTGCTGGGGAGCCAAGTGCTTGCAGGACCCTGCCTGCAGCCATTTCCAAGGGCCCAGACCTCTGCTCTCTGGACTCCTCCGCAGACATTTCAAACCTTTCAAAATCTCAAAACCGTGGGACATACTGGCTTCTATGTTCCCCACCCTGTTCTTTGGGCTCGAATTTATACTTCACTGTATAAATTCACTGTGTGTCTGCCCTGTGCAAAGCCCCATGCTAGGCTCTTCGTCAAAAAGATGAGCAATTCATGATCCCTGCTTCCAAGAGGCTTACAGTCTAGGGAGGGAAAGCACATTGAGAACGATGTCAAACTCTAGCTTGATCTACCTGGCTTTTTACTATTTTTTTTTTTAAGATTTTATTTATTTATTTGACAGCGATCACAAGTAGGCAGAGAGACAGGCAGAGGGGGAGGGGGAGACGGGTTCCCTGCTGAGCAGTGAGCCTGATGTGGGGCTCGATCCCAGGACCCTGGGATCATGACCTGAGCTAAAGGAAGGGGCTTAACCCACTGAGCCACCCAGATGCCCCACATTTTACTATGTTTATGTCACTGACATGTATAGGGCACGACCTATGTGTTTTGCCCCCACGTTCTGTCATCTTTCCAATCCTTGTTTATTTTTTCCCCTAGGACTCTTTTGGGATTTGAAATGGTTTTGTTTGGCTACAAAGAAGGTTGGACGTGCTTCAGTGTCCCCTCACAACTTCCTCTACTTTACCAACCAGCTGTCTCCTCTGAAGTAGATGTGCCCCATCACCTTTGCAAAATGAGCTGAAAGCTGTCAAAGGATGTGCCTTCTGAAGAGCAGGCAGGAGGCTCCCAGGCCAGAAATCTGTCCTTGATAAGCGCCTGCAGTCCCGCGGTTAAAAGGTTATTCCTTTGAAGGTGCAGGAGCTCCGGGGAGGGGAGGGATAACAGCTTCAATAAATCCTGGTCATTTAACAGCTCTAGTGGGGATTCACTTATAGATGGGGGGAGGGGTCTTGGGGACATCATCCTTCCAGGCCCACTGGTGTCTCTAGATTCCGAGGTTGTTTCAGTTAGCTATTGCTGCATAACAAACCATGGTGATTTGCTGCTTCTCACAGCGCTGTGGGTTGGCCACGTGGGCAGTTCTGTTAGTCAATCCCGCGAGAGCCCATGTGGCAAAGGTCATCTGACCGGGGTGGGGGTGTCCCAACATGGCCTCTTTCGCGTGTCTGGTGGTTGAGGCAGCTTGCCAGTTTTCCCAGTGGTCTCTCAGCTCCCAGTGGGCTCAGGGAGTTTCATCAGGGCATGGCGGCCTCAAAGTTATGAGAGGGAGATGGAAGAAGCCACAAGACCCCTTTAGACCTAAGCTCCAGAGTGTGCATGTTCTTTCTTTTTATTTTTTAAAGATTGTATTTATTTATTTGACAGAGATCACAAGTAGGCAGAGAGGCAGGTGGGGGGGCGGGTGGGGGGAAGCGGGCTCCCCACTGAACAGAGAGCCCAGTGTAGGGCTCCATCCTTACATCGGACCCTGAGATCATGACCTGAGCCGAAGGCAGAGGCTTAATCCCCTGAGCCACCCAGGCGCCCCTGTGCATGTTATTTCTGACGCATTCTGCTGGCCAGAAAGGTCACGAGGCCAGTCCAGACTCAAGGAGATGGCAAAGTAGACGGGACTGCTCAGTGAGGGGAGCAGCAACACCCCCACAGCAAAGGGGTGCAGACACAAGAAGCTGCGGCTCATAGGGGCCACAATTCTAGCACTCTCCCGGGGAGGTCTACAGGATGTAACGTTATCGAGGGTTTGCTTCAGGACAGCAGGCTAGACGGAGGAGGCGTAAGTCCCCACTCTCTGCCAACATCTATTTCCATGATCTTGCCCGGGGTTCTGTCATCCTTTGCCAGCAGAGACATACCTACAGATGGAGTTTGCTTGACTCCACAGAGCCCATCAAACTACGTAGCAGCATTTGGCTGACCCTTCCCCCTACCCTGAGTTGTCAAAGCCCGTTCCTCACCCACCACCCCTCCCCCAACCCCTGCCCCGGGATGTGCCAGCAAACTTGATCCTGGTGGGGTGGGGTCCTGACTTGTAGCATCTACCAGATGCAGCCAATTGCAAGCTACCAGTGTGACATCGCTGAATGAGTTTGGAATAGCTATGAGTCATTGATTTTTGGCTCTGGACAAGCCAGCTCCACACCTCTTCCTTATCTTTGGAATTTTCTAGAAAAAGCGAATACAGATTAAAAAAGAAAAAAACAAAAAGATGAAGAGGAAGAAGCAAAACCTTTCTTAGTGCCAAAAGAATAAAACGTGTTGAGAAGGCAGATTCTTGTTTTGGAAAATGGGGGAACTCCACAGCCACTAGGCAAGCCGTGGGAACCCTGGACTCGAAACAGGGCCTGAGCGTACCCAGTGATAGCTTTGTGTGGGCAGGGAGCATTTCTGAAAGGGTGCTCCCCTAACAAACAGTGGTTATTTCTGGAGCTGGTGGTGGGTGGGGGTGAGGGACCTGTCTTGAGATATTTCTCTGCTACCTTTGCTTTCTTACAGCGAACACGCATTCGATTGAGAATTACATAACTAAAACTGAGGAAGTGGGGGCACCTGGGTGGCTCAGTGGGTTAAAGCCTCTGCCTTCGGCCCAGGTCATGATCCCAGGGTCCTGGGATCGAGCCCCACAGCGGGCTCTCTGCTCAGCAGGGAGCCTGCTTCCTCCTCTCTCTCTGCCTTACTTGTGATCTCTGTCTGTCAAATAAATAAATAAAATCTTTAAAAAATAATAATAAAATAATAAAATAAAACTGAGGAAGTGGATATTCTAGAATCCTTGAACATCACAGACTCCCTGAGTCAGATAAGTCAGGGCATCTGCCCTGCTCAGGGGCCCAGCCAAGACTCCTAACTTTGGGTTCAGGATGCTTCCCCACACCCTTGGGCTGCCCCCACTCCACACAGGTACAAATTGGGAAGAAAGTGATCACTGTACCCCCTCAAAGCTCCTGGAAGTTTGGAGAGCCTTACCTTGGGAGACTGGAAGGAGATCAGAAGGCAGCCTCCTGGGAGTAGCTTCCAGAACCCCTTGGGGATGTGCCCCCGGCCCCCATAGGAAGTCTGAGCCACCATTACTGTCAGTGAGCAGTAAAGAGCAAGAAAATCGGGAATCCCTGCCCTGTACCATCGGCCTGATGGGTCCCCCCATCCCACTTACTTTTAGACTCTCCTCTTGGGAAACCTCATCACTGTTCTAAACCAGTTGATTGAATATTCTTTTTTTCTTTATTTTTAAGATTTTATTTATTTATTTGAGAGAGAGAGAGTGAACGAGAGACGGCACAAGCAGGGGGAGTAGCGGAGGGAGAGGGAGAAGCAGACTTCTCACTAAGCAGGGAGCCTCATGCGGGACTCGATCCCAAAACTCCAGGATCATGACCTGAGCTGAAGGCAGATGCTCAAATGACTGAGCCACCCAGGCACCCTGAAAATTCTTTTTTTTTTTTTTTTGGTTGAGAATTTAGTGTTTCTTTGATTTGTTTTCCCCTTTCTTGCGTCCTTTTGCTTAAACAAACTTCGGCCTTCCACGGTCAGTACAAGGCCAGCCCAAACTCAGCATGAAAACAAGCGTCAGCAAATTAATGGAAACACGGAAAGGGCACCCTTATCTTGCAATGGGAGACATTTGTTTTTCAGGAGAGGCTTGTCGTGTTCAGGATAAGTGTGGGAGGGGGTCAGGGAGAAAAACACCAGCAGACCAAGGTGGGGACAAAACCTCTCTGGAAACAAAACAAGGTGGTTGCACGGTTGCGAGGCTGACTCGCCCTTGGCTCAGAGCTGTGTTCAAGGCTGAATGGGGCATGTTTGGGGCCCCAGTGGGGAGATTGCTTTTCCAGGCTGGGCTGACCCGTATGGGCCAAACCACCCAAGCACTTGGAGGCGAAACCAGTTCAGCTCAGCCTTCAGGCTTGTTTTGGAAATATTCTGTATTTTCTATTTCATTTCCAGTTCCATGGCCATGGGTCCTCCTACTCGGGAGGCTGAAGGCTCCTTGAAGGCAATGCCGTTATCTGCTTTGTCTTGGTATCATTCTTGGCAGGTGGTCAGTAAATGTGTATGGAATGAAAGAATCAAATTCAAGGCAACACATATATTTCGGATGACCTTCACTAGCTGGTTTTCGGGGAGGGGCGGACATTGGGAATTGAGGATGAGTAGGAAATAAAAGAGTAAATAGAAGATGATCAGGGAAGGTTCCCACCGCAAAGAGCTTACAGATATCCAAGAGACAAACGGACACAGTGGTGGGTTAATTATGCATTTAGCTCCTTGCCCTGGGCCTATTGATTTCTCTAGGTTGTGAGCAAACCTGAGACTCAGCCTTCTCCCTCTGTCCCTCACCCGCACAGGGAGAGCAGGAGCACCAGAGTAGAAGGGCTGGGTCCACACTACAGTGGCTCTGAGGGCTGGTCTTCACTCTAACATTCCGTGTGGATCCTCAGCCATCAAGGACAAGGGTTGAGGCTGAGGTCCAGGGGTGGGAATGAATGGGACAGGGTGTCCCTTGGGCAGGCTGGGCAGGAGCAGGAGGGGCAGAAGGCAAGGTTCCTGTCAAAGCCCTTAAAAAGTGCCAACGGTCCAATGGAAGACAAGTTCAGGTGTCACGTCCAAAGGGGAAGTGGAGGGCTGTAAGAGGAAGAGGACCCAGGTGGCCATGGAATGGAGTGGGGTCAGGCTGGCCCAGAAGCCAGGGGCCTGGAGGGCCTGCACAGGACAGCAGAGACCCAGCTGTGAGCATGAAAGCTCAGGGTCAGGACAGACACCTTGTACATGGCTACAGAGCCTTTCTCATGTTCCTCGAAACTAAAGTCCATAAGGCAGCCCAGGGCCCAGGAAGGGGAGCCCTGGCAGGGAGGAGTACGTCACCCAGTCTGCTCTGCCCAGTAGCTGTGCTCCAGACAAAGTTTCCCTCCATCAGCTGCACCTGACAAAAAGACAATGCAAGTGAGCCTTTGGCACAGTTAATTTTCATTTCTAATTTAAATGTCTATTCTGAGATTACTCCCATCTTCCTTTTGGCAAGAAGATGGCTCTTCTTTTATGAAATCGTGGTGATGGTAGCTGATGCATTTTTTGGTTGTTTAAAAGGTCTCATTTGGCTAAATGAGAAAGTAGGCAGTATCGGTCCCATATTCATGGAGGGAAGTAATAAGATATCAAAACCCCGTCTGGTTACTTCTGCTCGCAGATCCTGACCATCAAAAATAACAGCATCACCACCAACACATGCATCGCATGGCCTTTGAACCTGGTGCTGTCCTAAACTTTTGCATGTGCTAATTGCCTCCTCCCCTTGGTTTGACCCCCTTGGCCCCCCTGTATCTACTTAACATCTGGACTTGGCCTCCCCAATGTCAGCTGAGCCCCGGTTCTGGTGGCTTCCTCCCACAGGCTTCATGATCTGTTCCTTAACCCCCAGCCACCTGGAGAGGAAAGTCCTTTCCAGGTGGCTGCCTCCACTCCGTGCGGCCACATCCTTATCTTTCGCTGACTGCCTGGTCGGGCCTCCTGAATACTGAGCACAGGTCCTGGAAAGAGGTTACCCAGCTGCCTAGCTGTGGGTCCCCCCAAAATAACCACCAGTCCAATTAGACCCTTCTGCACTTACCTGCCTTTCAGCCTCCTAGGACCTCATGCTACCCTCCTACCAGCCTGAAATTACCGTTTGCTTCCGTCTAGAATCTTCCCCAGACAGACATCCCACCACCCTGTCAATCTTCTGGTTTCTGGGTATAGCCCTTATCCTGCCTCCTCTAGGCAAAGCAAACCTTGAGTCAAATCCTATACTCTTGCCCCCAGCCTGGAGCTGTCACTCTGATAGCCATGGAGAGTACTCCATGAGCACCTCACCATAACCTTCCGAGGTAGGTAGCCCTGGACCTCCATTGTACAGATAAGCAAACCAAAGCCAAGAGAGGTAAAGTCATTTGCCCAAGATCCCACAACTGGGAAATGACAGAAATGGGCTTCGACCTCAGGTTCTAGAGGCCTTGCCCTGAGCCACCAAATTGGCTTCTTTTCCAAGAGGTCTGAGAAACCCTGCACTGGGAACTTTGCCATGAGATGAGCCTCTTGAGCTTCAGAGCTCCATGACTGTGGGAGGTCGCCGGTTCTCTGAGTCTCCCTTCCTGTGCCTTCCACGGGTTTGTAAGGACCCACACTCAGCGGACACACCTGTCACTCCCATCCCTTCCTGAGGCAAAACCCCGGTGACCACGGCACGCTGGGAGTGGGGCCTGAGGTCTTGAACTCAGCATTCTGGGGAGGTCAGTCATGACTGAGAAAAACGCACCGGCATCTGTTGGTAAAGGATTTCTCAGCTGAGGGAGGAGGTGAAGGCGGCGGGGGTCTGACATGTGGAGGTGTGGAGTGTGTGAGTCTGGCTGCACAGGGGTCTCCATCCAGACTCTGCCATTTTGGGCAAGCCCCTTCACTTCCCCGTGCTTCCGCTGTCTCATCTTTAAGGGGGCTGGCAGTCATGGTAATACCTCATGTAGAGCCATTAATGAATATAACACAATATTCTCTAGGTATGTAGAGCCTTTCGAACAGAGCCTGGCACCCACAATGAGCTCTTCATAAGGGTCCACTTGTAGTAGTCTGAGTGCCAGAGAGCGGGTATGTCACCACCATTTTGCAGTCAAACTAAGACTTTGAGGGGTTGAATGAAATGCCCAATGTCACACGCCCTCTGCTGAGGGGAGTCTGACGGAAACCCAGAGGCCCTGAGGAAAGACCTCTCGGCTCCTCGGTTTCTTCCAGTAGGTTCTTACTTCCATTTCGGATGTGACAGAAGCTGGCTCTGGTCGCCACGCTAGCCACCAGTTTCCAACCTCATGAATCCACTCCTGTAAAAATCAGGCTCCTCCTAAGGACAGGGCGGCTGCCCCCAGCAACCCTGCCCCCACCCCACCCACCCCACCACCCACCCCCGCCAGCTGTCCACCTACACCTGCTCAGCCTGCAGAAGGCGGCTGTGGGCGGGGAGGACACTCACCTCCAGCAGGTGCCTGATGATGCAAATCCCCCAGCTCCCAGAGAGGAAGCGGGGGAGGGGACCGTGGTTGGTCAGCCTGGGACGCTGCTTTGTCCCAAGCCCCGGGGCAGGGAAAGCCCAAGGGGGTTAATACAGTTCTCCTGTGACTCATCCCAGGTGCAGACCACCATGGGTAATTAAGCCATCTTGGACCTACTTTCAGGCCCACGCCCCCAGGAAGAAGGCTCTCAATTTATCAGGTCTCCAGCAATGGGCCACTATTATTCTCCTTCTCCACACCCCAGTTACGTAATCTTTCCCCGTGTCTTTCAGCCACCTACTGACACATCTGTGCGCTGAGCACTGGCTCCCCATCCCTCCAGCGAAGGCCAGGGTATGTCCTCTTGGACACACTTCCCCACATTCTGAAGTTTATCTCCATGCCCTTCCCTCCTTGCTGGGGCACCCCTGACCGTTCCCCCGACCCCCCAGCTTGGTATATTAGAAGTAGGCAGATGCCATTTTTTAAATGAGGATCTACTACAGAATAGGCTCTATTTGTTCATTTCTAGACTGTGGCGCTAGATGGTGAAGTCTGCTGCTTCACGGCAATGTCTTGCCTGCATTTCTAGAATGGCCGCTCTTCCCCACCCCCACCCCAGGGTCTCCTGTCCTCCAGCCTTCAGAGTGAGCAGAACAGCACACTAACATCACCAGTTCATTCCTCTGCTTTGCCGCCTTCAATGGCTTTCCATTACTTTCAGGATAGTCTCAAGAGTCCTTAACCTGGTGTCGGTGGCTCTTTGTGACTCGAGGCCACCTTGTTTTTCCCATCTCTTCACTTGCCTCCACAAGAAGATACACCCCCTTCATCCTTGTCAGGCAATTTGCTCTTCATAGAATGCCACTGCTTCTTTGTGTCCCAGGATCTTTGCATCTACTATTTCCTGCTCCTGGAATGAATTTCCCTTCCCCCTCTTTTGTCTGGATAATTTCCACTCTTCCTCCAAGACTTGGTTGAAGCATTACCTCTTCCAGAAACCTCCCTTAACTACCTCATCTGCAGTCTTGTCCCATCTCAGTGTAGTGCTTTCCCTCTGTGGATACATCACATTACCTGGAGAACTTGTCTTATGACTAGAGCTACGTCCTGTCTAGACTATGAGCGACATGAGGACAAGGACCCTATTTTTTTTAATTCTGTTTTTCTAACTGCTCACAAAATGTCTGGCCCATACATTCTTGGTTCAAAAGTTGTTTTTTTTTTTCCACACCAGAATGTAAGAATGAGGAAGATACCCGGTAGCTGCCCAAAGTTATTGTTGCTCAAGAAGTGAGTATTTTTATCAGCTCTGCGTACATACGTTTCAAAACTGATCCAAACACTAAATTTGCACACACCAACGATCTCATGCTTTACTTTGCGTAAATTATCCCATTTAATGTCATTTCAGCCTCACTACGATCATGTGAGTTAGGGATTATCTCCACGTCACAGGTCAGTGAGAGCCGGGAATGTCTCAGCATCTCGTAAAGAGTGAATAACAGGATCAGAATTTGAACCAAGGTCAAAATCATGATCATTCTCCAAAGAAATGATTGGGATTCGATGGTCTTTAAGGTTTTCTGGTTGAAGAGATTTGTTTCCCTATCTGGTTCCTTCTCTAGCAGCTGAGCAATCGTGGGTCCACATGCCTTCTGCAAGGTAACCAGGCGATTTGTGACGGGATTATTAGTGAGGAATTTTTTATCAGTTATTGAAATAAATTTTTATGTAGTAGGTACCTCAGAGGAAAATATAATTGATGGATGACCCCAGCACCGCCTTCCTGAGGACTTCTCACCAGTGTCACGCCGATGCAAAGGTCCTGTTCTTTCCCACTCTTCATCTGACAAGTATGACAAGCTTACTCCAGTCATCTTTCCCTTTTTCTTTTTCAGGAACTTATTTATTTGGGGGACACCTGGGTGGCTCAGTCAATGAAGTGTCTGCCTTCGGCTCAGGTCATGATCCCGGGGTCATGGGGTCAAGTCCCACATCTGGCTCCTTGCTCCACAGGGAGCCTGCTTCTCCCTCTCCATTCACCTGCCTCTCTCCATGCTTGTGCTCTCTCTCTGTCAAATAAATAAATAAAATCTTAAAAAAAAAAAAGAACTTAACAGAAAGACTGATACTGAATGTTCTTTGTCGCTGGAAAGTCCCTTGCTAGACTGTGTAGGCTCTTATGCACTCATTCATTCAAAAAACACATACAGAGGGCCAAATAATCCCAGTTAATAACAGTAGCTAACCTTCACTGCGGGCTTAATATGTGAGAAGCATTGGCCATAAGCTTTACAGATAGTAACTCAAGCTATCCTCATTGTTGGGGATTCCCCTCAGGCGGGAGCTATTAGGACAGTTTTACAAATGACCAGACTGAGAGACAGAGAGGGTAAGTGAGAGGCCCAAGGCCACACAGCCTATCATAGAATGCCTCTTCTACCATGGCCCAGGCTCTCTGCCAGCTTTGAGTACAGGGAGGTGAGTACGACCACAGGCTCTGACCTCAAGTGGCTTCTGTGTTCATGCAATAGAAACGTGGAGTGAAGGACTGCAAAACTCTGGTCTTCCCCTGTGCTGGACGAAAAGACACATCAGAAAAGGCTGTTGGATGGCCCGCTGACGACATCGGAGGAGCCACAGAGAAGATGATCAGCTGGGTCTTAAAGGACTATTGCAAGGTCCATAGACCAGAAAGGGTGGGGTTTCTGGGGAGCACAGCTTTTGCAGAAGGCACAGATGATGCAAAGCAGGGAGTGGAAGAACAACATGCTAGAACAGTGAAAAGTTACGAGGAGTTGGCTGGCTCACAGCGTCACAGGGGAACAGAGCAAGAAATGGGCTAAATAGCAGGTTAGGCCAAATCATAGGGGACCTAAAGGAATTTTTTTTTTTTTTTAAGATTTTATTTATTTGAGAGAGAGCACAAGCAAGGGGGGGGGGGGGCATGGGGCAGAGGGAGAAGCAGACTCCCCGCTGAGCAGGGAGCCTGACATGGGATCCCAGGATGCTAGGATCATGACCTGAGCCGAAGGCAAACGCTTCACCGACTGAGCCTCCCAGGTGCCCCAGGAACTGTAGTTTATTTCGTGAGGAATGGAGAGGTAGTGACTGTATTTAAACCGAAGGAGCAGCGGAAAAGAGGGACGGGTGGGGGAAAGAGTTAAAACGGAAGCCAGGAATCAGTGAACCAATTCTGGTTGGAATTAACCAAGCGAGAAACGCACAGTCCCCCCAAAAGGAGGCATTGGCTGGAGGTGTGTTTTAAGAAGTCGATCAATGGGACCTGATGGGCTAAAGCTTCTCCCTTGGGCCTTATGTAAATAGGCTGATGTCAGCCTCAGCAGGGAATAAAGGACGCAGAGCTCCTTCATTCATCCGTTTCTTTGTTCAACAGAGACTTGGTCAGAGAGCCAGAACCCGGACCAGGTAATGGGCATCCAGTGGCCAATCAGACATAAAGTGCACCCCCAGAGCCACGGTCTGGTGGGCGGGCCCACCAGGAAACAGACGGATCGCTGTACAAAGGGGTGGGCAGGCCACCCATGGAGGCGAGTCTTTGAAGTCTGACCTTGAAGATCTTGACCACAGTCTTCACGGCATGACCCACCCTTGACGCCCTCGCCAGTTTCCTCTCTGCCCTTCTGCTGGTCACTCTAAGACGTTCCCCTGGATTGTCCAGCCTGGCTTCCCCAGGGCAGAGGTCAAGAGCCTCGGCTGTGAATATCTGGGGTTGGCAGAGCCAGGGGATAGCTCAAGTTACAGCAGGTGGAGAGACCGGGGGCGGTCCTACTGTGTGACCCCCATCAATGCCCATTGAGGAAATGCAAGAGCCAAACGCCAGCAGGACTGGATAGAAACCCCTCATCCAAAGGGCCAGGGCTGGGGAGGCAGAGCCAAGAGTCAGCAGTTGGGCTGATAAGGGGCAAAAACAAAATCAGAATGGGGCGCCTGGGTGGCTCAGGGTGTTAAAGCCTCTGCCTTCAGCTCAGGTCATGATCCCAGGGTCCTGGGATCAAGCCCCACATCGGGCTCTGCTCAGCAGGGAGCCTGCTTCCTCCTCTCCCCTCTCTCTCTCTGCCTGCCTCTCTGCCTGCTTGTGATCTCTGTCTATCAAATAAATAAATAAAATCTTTAAAGAAAAAAATCAGAATGAATGGATGAAACCCTGGGTGTGGGGGGATGTCCGGCTTCCCCACAGGGCTGGTATGCATGGGATGCTTGGGTTCTAGGAGCTGACAAAAAGGGTCAGAGGTAGGACGTAAGACACCAGCCGTGTGCCTTTCCTACACCCTGCAGAGAAATGGCTCTGTCCCAGCCGGCTTCCCTGCGCTTCCTGGGTAAGCCACCCATTTTGTGTGCTGTCATCAGAAGGAACGAAGATCGACTCTAATTGTTCAGCAGAAGGCAAGGAGAGATAGAGAAGCCCCATGGCCCAGACAGCTGGGCCTGTGAGAGACGGTTGTCCCCCACCGTCCCTCTCCAGTTTCCACTCTTTACAAAGAGAAAAGGAATGAACGGGGTCAGCAAAAGCCAGAGGCTGTGTTTAAGCTGTCTGAGCTGCTGAGCCAAGCGGACAGTGCCTGCCTGACCATTTGGGACACCCACAGAATCCAGGGCCCCTCTCGGAGCATTCAGGGCTGATGGCCAAGGTCAGCCACAGGGTGAGGAGGTGGGTAGAGAGAGAGATCAGGGGAAACGAGAGACGGACCAACAGCCAAGGGAGCAGCGAAAGGGAACAAAAGAGATTGGGGAAGGAGGGCAGAAGAGGAGGCCCTGCTTCCTGTGTCGGCTTCTTGTAGCTCTGTCTGCCTGGCAGCCTCGGTTTGCAAACACCGCAAACACCGTCACCTGCAGAGGAAGTGGCCCCCAGGCCAGGCAGTGGTGGAAGAGAAAGCCTGAGGCCAGGGCTAGTGGGGTGGGAGGTTGGGGGAGGAGACCCACCGGGACCACCTGAAGCCTGCCAGGCCTGAAGGGAGGCGACCCCCTGTGGGCAGGGACACCACTCGGGGAAGGAAGGGGCCTGGGCAGGATAGGGAGGTGTGCGAGGGGACGGGGCGGCCAGCAGCCCTTGATGGTGATCGTGATCGATCACTACAGGCTTCTCAGCATTTGGCTGTGTTTGCTGGATCGGCTTTTCATTTTATTAACTTTAATTTGTAACTGGGTCGATCAGTTGTTCTTCCTGGAGGGTGTAATTAGGATTATAAATAAAGCCAAGTGGAGGGTTTGGACGACCCACAGCTGTGCATTCTGTGCGGTAGTGGGTCCCCCTCGGCACCCTCCCCGGAGAACCCATTTTCCAACAATAGGTATGTTGCTTCACAGGCTCCAGGGGAAACCAGTCGCCTCAGAGAGTCCTCACACCTCCCTGTTCGGAAGGAATCCGCTTGGCAACCTTGATCTTCTAGGGACCTGTCTGCTTGGGGATTTCCTGGAGGGGAGCCCTTTGAATTTGGTGCCCAAAGCTCTACATCAAGTCCAGAAGTCACTTCTCCTGCATGAAACTTCCCATGTGCCTAACACTTCCCATCTGCCCCGTCGGAGCTGGACCGGTGAGTCCCTCAGACCCGCCCCTTCTCTCCAAGCTCAATGTCCAGTCTTTAGTTTGGGGCAACTTGGTTTTCACCTATGTCATTGCCCCCTCCTCCTGGCGGTTCCCCATGGCCTGCGTTTCATAGTCTCTAAAGCAATCTTTCTAAAATGCAGATCTCTCCACGGCTTGCCACTCTCTGTATGGCTTCCGGGAAAATTAGATTCCCGCCCTCCCAGCACAGCACAAAGCCTTCCGCAGTCTGGCCCGCGGGACCCCTACACTCCTACATTTCAAGGCAATCCCCAACGCGGTCAGTCTCTCACACCTCTGTGCCTTTGCACACCCAACTCCCTTCTCTTTGAATATCCCTCTGCCCTTTTCACGGGGAAAACTTCTTTCCACCCTTCAAGGCCCAGTCCAATAACTCCTCCTGGACATAGTCAACTACGGGAACCTCTGCCCTCGGGTTCACTTCTCTCATTGCTGTTTTGCGCCCTTATATGTCTATCTTTGCTTCGTCTAATATTGGTCCTCTGCTGTCTTAAATTAAGTGTCATTGTGTCCTGGAACCAATGCGTTTTGGGCAAGGATCACTATCTCTGAGATTTTTTTTTTTCTTAAAGTCTCACCCAACATAAGGGCCCACTGTAGATGGTGCAAAAAAAAAAAAAAAGTTCTAGGGACACCTGGGTGGCTCAGTGGATTAAGTATCTGACTTCAGCTCAGGTCATGATCTCAGGGTTGTGAGATCAAGCCCCATGTCCGGCTCCCTGCTCAGCTCAAGAGTCTGCTTCTCCTTCTCAATTAAGAGAGCTACCCCTGGAATGGGCAGTGGTATTTTCCCAAGCAAGGGAGAATGCTTTCCCAGGTGTCCTGAAATCTGAAGGAGATGAGAGCCCAAGCGTCATACAAGAAAAAAGATCTTAATTTATCCCGAAGGAGCCGCTTGTGGGCCCAGACCTAAAAACTTCAGGCAGGGATGGGGGTAGGCCCAGCTCAGGACATGCGCAGCCCAGGCCCCTGGGTTTCCTTAATTCCTGCTCTGACGGAAGAGCCTTTGTTCTCTTCTGTACTTACTTTCTTTTCTTTTCTTTTTTCTTTTTTTTTTAAATTTTATTTATTTATTTGACAGAGACAGACACAATGAGAGAGGGAATACAAGAAGGGGGATCGGAAGAGGGAGAAGGAAGGTTCTCGCTTAACGGGGAGCCCCATGTGAGGCTTGATCCCAGGTCTCTGGGATCATGACCTGGGCCAAAGGCCGATGCTTAAGGACTGAGCCACGCAGGAGCCTCTCTTCCCTACTTTCACACCTCTTGGCAATTAGCAAGGAAGCCTCACCACTTCTCTCCGGGCAGCTGTGCCCTTTGGCACTAGGGGAGCCCAGAGCGCTCTGGTGACCGATGACAGTGTGGAGCAAGTTGACAGGGGCGTGAGAACCAACGCCGGCCACCAACTTGGCAAAACAGCCAAGTTCCTGGAGTCACATATATCGTCTACCCCACTGGAGAGAAGGGGGTACCCAGGCCAGGAGCACACAGATTCCCTGGGCCTTGGGAAGAAATGGCTTTACCTTGGGGCAGGGAGGGAGTGGCAGGCAGGGGATGGGGTGAGGCTGCCTGTGTGGCCCGTCTGTTTGAAAACACTTGCATAGAATGGTGTGAACGAGGGAAAGGAAAAGAATTAACCGCATTTTAGCCAACAAAGCATCTGCTTAAACTCAGGTACTGAGCCCTCCTCTGCTGAGCACTGCCCCTTGAATCTCAACTGTGAGCTGCCTCGTGGAGGGGGCAGGGAAATGTCTTCTGGCAAGGCAAGGGGGCCCTCCCCGGCCCCTTGGAGTGCCAAACTACCGCACAGCTCTGTTCAGTCTCTGGGGACGAGAAAAGGCCAAGACAGGGAAGGGCAACATTCCAAATCACTCCCCACTCACGTGTTGTAGAACGGTCCAGCCGCTCCCGGAAGCAAGGCTGGCGGGGGTGGAGGGGGGGCGAGGGGGTCGGTTCTTAAGGAACCAACAAGCTTCTCTGCTGACCCAGTAGTTTCCCTCCCCCTCCTAGGTACTAATGCAGAGAAAGGAAAACCTACATCCCCACAAAGACCACAGAAGTTCGTGGCAGCCTTACTCACAATAGCTGCAGGCTGGAAACAACCCGAATGCCCCCAAACAAGGGAACCGGTCAACAATCTGTGATTTAGCCACACGATGGACTATTACTCAGCAAGAAAAAGGAAAGAACCGCCTACAGACACAACGATATGGCTGAATCTCGAAATTATGGGGCAGAGAGGAAAGACATGAGGGTCCAAACTATATGTTGATATAGATGGGCAAATCTGGTCTACGGAGACAGAAAGCTGATCGGTGGCTGCCTGGGGCATGGGAAGAAGACACACGGGAACATTTTTGGCCGATGGAAATGTTCTCTGCCTTGATTACTGTGCTGGGTACACAGCACATATGTTGAGGACTTCTCAAGCAGTACATCTAAAACGGGTGCACTTTACTGTATGTAAATCAGTCCTCAATAAAGTTGATTTAAAAAGTCATTCCTTCCCAAGGGCCTGGATGAGGGGCTGGAGGCTTTGTGCCGACTGAAGTGGCCCCAAGCCAGCCAGTCCCTCCTACAAGGTGAAGACAAATACCTTTCCAGAAAGCCCAATCAAAGATCAGGGAACTCACCCTCCAGGCCTGGTGATACCACCAAGCTGGAAAAACAGCTCCCTGGCAGCCTGGAAAAGGTCCCTCTCTGGCCCTTGATCCTTAAAAGGCTGGAATTTCTGGCTGAACAAGAGGGCCTGGGCTCAGTTCCCTGGGCAGGATGCCCAGACACCCTCACACAGGTGCAGGCCTGCTGCCCAAGCGCAGGACCCGAAGGCCCCGGCGGGTCCCCACAGCCCTGCTGGGGGCAGAGGAAAGAGGCTGCCCGATGCCCGGCCCATGCTCTGCCCCCACCTCCTGTGACCAGCAAAGCCTCTGCCCACACAGCAAGCTCGCAGGGGGAAGGAAGCAACACCCCAACTCCCACCCAGCTCCCCAGCCAAGTTCACTGCTGGGCCAGGGAGCCCGGAAGTCACTTGAGACCTTTACTCTTGAATGGGGACGGCTGAATGAACCCCAGAGTGAGTCGGGGAGTTGGGAGTCGGTGACAGGACAAAGCCTGGAGCCTTGGACTTTGAACTCTTAGCCCAGTGCCCTTTCCCCCACACCAGACTGGCTTCCCAGTTAGTTGCTGGGGAGGGATTTTTTAATGGGGCTGGTTCTGAACAAGAGTTCTCCGGGGCAGGGCCTCTGAAACAAAGGGACCATCAGTCCCCCAGTGGGGCTGGTGGGGGGGGTGCATGGGTAGGAGCGGGGAGTACTGCTGCTGCTGGTTTGTCAAAGGGCCTGGTTGACTTCAGGGCCCTACAGAGAGGGCGGGTCTGAGACCAGGTCCTGCTCACTGTGGGATCTGCCTTCTAGGGCCACTGACCATCAGGGGGCCTTGCCTCCCCCTCTGTCTGGTCCCAGCCACCTTTCTTTGTCTCTGTTTGTTTCCCCTCCCCCGTTTACCCGTTATCACCTGCACCTGTTTTTCTGGTCTGGCTCCATCTCTCCAATCCACAGGCTGTGTATTCCCAGGGGTCCCCTCCCCTTCTCTTCCAGGCAGCTGCGGGCTCTGGCCTCAAGGTGCAAAATTAGCTAGCCCCTCCTCTACTCCTACACTCAGAACCTCCAGTGAGCCATCAGCCCAGAGCTCCGGGGGAGCACCCAGGGCTCAGGGCTCGGGAAGTCCACTCTCTGCACCCCCGTTCTCTCATCTATAAAATAAGAACATCTTCACTGTTATTATCTCAGCTCTGCCCTTCAGCGCGGGCACACGCACACACGCACGCGCGCACACACACACACACTCCATGCTTTTTAAAGTTTAAGGCTATTAACTTACATGCATCCCATTATCATTAATTCGGGAGCAGATGTCATATGAAACAGAAGCAATCAGAGTTTCTGAGCAGCATACCAGGGTTTTGTTTCATACAAAACAGAGTTTTGAATTAGCAATGACTGAAGAAATGTACATTTATCGTGTTCCCCGTTATAATTCCAGCAAAGAAACTTGACATTTTAGTTAAGCCTGTGTAGCCTTCGCGCAGATAAATGTTCTATTTCTGCTAGGCTTTTCAAAAGATAAAAAGTCAGCCCCAGGTCTGTTCCTCCCCACTCTTTTCTGGTCTGATGAGAGCGGTGGGGGTGTGGGGGTGGGGAGCCAAGGCCAGGTGATCTTGGAGACCCCTTGGTCACTGGATTAGGAGGCCTAAGTGTGTTCCATTGGCCAGCACATCAGTCGCTCATTAGGCACCTGTCTCATCGGTCCGGCCTACCCAGGCCAGGCCTCTCATCAGGTACCAAAGAAAATGGCCAGCAGGACAAGGGCCTGGGCCCCAAGACCTTTTCCAGCACAAAACTCTGTTCCTTGCCTGCCTGCCCAACTCACAAGAATTCAGAGCGCTGACATGGAAGTAGAAGGGGCCAAGGTGAGGCACCTTAGGATTTTCCCAAGGGAAAGAGAACAGGTGTCTAGGCAAGGACTGCATTTGGGAACAGAGGCTGTTCTCCAAGCCCATCTCCCAGGGTTTCAAGCCAAGGTGCAGGACAGGTGGTCCCCTTACAGCCCTGGTCAAGACCTCTCATGTCACAGAAGGGGGAGAGCGAGGCCCAGGTCTGTCACTTCCATGTCATTCTCTTTTTCTGTCCCCTCACCCCACGTCCCCATGGAATCAGTCAAAGGCCCTGAGCTGGACGGGATAACCTGCGTTTCCAGTCTTGGCCCCATCTAGCAACAACCAGACCAGGAACCTTGTTCCTAACTCCCTTCCCGACTGAAGACCCCACCACCTTGTCCTACAGGTGCTTCCAAGTCAATGTGCACTCAAATCCCCGTAACTCCGTCTCTGGCGAGGGGAGCTGTTCCTCTGGTTGGGTTCCCCAGCTTTGCAGCTAGCCCCCAGTCACCCAGACCCTGCTTCTGACCAGGGAATCCCTGATTCCTCCTCCTCCTGGTCCCTCCTCCAGACCTCCAGACCAGGGTTCCAGGCACAAATAGTGTTTTCTCCTTCGTGGCTCTCAGCCCACCCACCCCCACCCCTGTAACCACCACACCCCACCCCACCCTTCCACTCCCTTAGCGCAGGCCCCATCTAGCCCTCCTGGACTACGGTGGGGCCCTCCCATCGTCCCACCCACCTCCACCTCCACCTCCAAGCTTTGGGGGCTTTTGCATTCTGCCTGGGACTGATCATTCACAGCCATGGTCAAAACCTTCAGTGACCTCATCACACAAAGACTCAGCCTGTGTGGGAGGGAGAATGAGAAATATGAAGGGGGTAACTCAAGTTCTCAGAGGGAAAGATGGGGAGCCATCCATCAGGGGCAGAGGCAGGAAGTGACTGGCTCAGGGTCACCAAGTAAAGCAGAAGCAGACTGGCATGTCCGTGGGGGCAGTAACACTCTCCTTCTGACCACTCTCCTGGGCCCCCACAGGACACCGAGCTCCAGCCACACAGAGCTTCCGGGTGCCCTAAACCTCTTTCACAGCTCTGCTTCCTTCCTCATGCAGTCATGCCCTTCCTCTCTCCGCCCACCTCCACAGTCTTAGCCACTTGCCCAAGCCCAGCTGAAAGGCTGCCTCCTCCAGGAAGCCTTCCCTGAATGCCACTCCAGCATACCTCCCTTCACGTCACTCAGGGCTCTCAGACTTAGGTTATCATTAATCCTGCATATGGCCCCTAGGAGAGGCGGGACTCATCTTACTCACCTTCATAGCCCAAGAGCACCCTGCGCAGGGCCTGGCCTGGCGCAGGTGCTCCACAGGTATTTCCGGAAGGAATTATCATAGTATTTATTGTTGTTATGAATGGCTGACATTGACAGAGCCCTCATTTGAGTCAGCCACTGGGCTTCACATGCGAGTCAGAGTACACGCATCTTCACAACAGCCCAGCTCACAAGCCCCATTTCGCAGATGGGGAAAATGGGACTCAGAGGAAGTAAGTAGCTTGCCCAGAGGCTCACTGCTGGAAGGGGGCAGATTTAAAACTCAGCCCCAAGTGTAGCCCAGATGCGGCCCTGTGACTCTTGATCTCTGTACCCTGGTCAGTGCCCAGGAATCCACCTGCCCCAGATGTCCCTGCCAGCCCCAGTGACCCTGGTGGCCCTGAGGACTAGAAGCCCCTCCGGGGGGGGGGGACACAACAGCTTCCACTCAGTCCTGCTTTGCCGATGACCCTGATGGTTTAGACCATGCTCTGGAATCCCAGCCCAGCCAGCCGGTGACAAGAGTTCCCTGCTGGCCCCCTGCCACAGGGACACAAAGTTCCTTTGCACATAACCTCTCTTTGTCCCCCTGTTGGTCACGGCAAATAGGTCAGGCCCAGGGCAACATGGTAAGGTGGCAGAAGTTTGTCTTGGACTGTGCTGGCAGGCTCTCTCTTCTGTTCCCTTTCCACCTAGGGTTTCCTGCTGGCTGACCCATCCCGGGCCTCAGGCTGGACGCTGGGGGCTTAACCCTTTGTACCCGAGAGCAGCATACAAGGACTACAGATTTTTTGGGGAGATATGCAACAAAAGTGGGGGTTCTCCTTGCTCATGAAACCTGAGCTGACCTGCAGTGAGTCCCCAGGACAGCCTGGGACTGTGTCGCCCCCTGAGTGCCCCCCAGATCACATAGCTCAGCGGGAAACCTGCTTTCTGGCTTGTTTCCCTCCCTGGATCTGACACCTCCCAGGTAGGGGGCTGGGCAACCCTGGTTCCTGCCACCACTCCTGTACCCCCCGGGACTGGCCTGCTCCCTTTCACCCACCCATGTGCGTGGCCCGCCCTGGGCCTTTATCAAACCTGGTGCCCGAACCCCTCCCCACCTGACTGAGGAGGACACTGCTGACGAGGCTCAGAGGGGCCACACGCCCAGTGTGTGAGCAGCTGGGATTTGAACTTTGGTCCACGTGGCTGCCAAGCCTGTGCTGCCCTCAGCCCCCTCCCCTCCTCCTGCGGCCTGTTGCCCTCAGCTGCCCATCACAGGGTGTCCCCCGGGGAGCCCCGGCCAGCCAGGGGCAGGGGAGAAGGGCTGTCCGGCACTGTGCTTCCATTCCAGCCACCGGCTCAGCCTGCGTGGGTTGGTCCATTCCTGCCTCTGTGACCGAGACCGTGGGCGGCATAACATCCTGAACCTCCCTTTTCTCTTTTGTGAACTACTAGCTAAAAATACCTATTTCTGGAGATTCTTGGGAGGATTAAACAGGATAATCCAAGCTGAGCGCTTTGCATGGTGGCACATGGTAGGTGCTCAAGAAAACCTCGCTGTCGCAGTTGGGCCTGTGCCCCGTGTGGGGGTGGGGCAGGCAGCGACACCCACAGGAAGCTTCATCACGGAGACCCACAGCATATACACGGGAAGTAACAAAACCAGAAGGAAAAACCTTAAAATTTTGGCTGAGTAAAGGCAGCGGTATAATTACCGCCATTTGTAAAAACTGCTTCCCATTAATGCCTAATTCCCGTGAAGCGCAACAATGATTATCTCATTAACTATGTGTCAGATCAACTTTGTTGTAGGTTTTATTTGATTAAAACAGTGAACTCTCAACACGTATGCTCATTCTTCATAGTCTGTGGTTTCTGGAGCACAGGGCTCTGTTGATGACTTTTTTTCTAAATTAGAAAGCAGATTTCCAGGGACGTGTCTTGTAAAATTCGGTTATTTGGACGACCCAGAGCAAGGAGGCCCAAGCTGGAGGGAGAGTCCCCAAAGCTTGCTACCAGCGCCCACCCCTGGGTTTCCAAAAACCAGTGATAAAAGGTGAATCATGTGTCAATCTTTTTTTTTAAATAAAGATTTTTAAAATTTATTTGACAGAGAGAGGGATCACAAGTAGGCAGAGAGGCGGGCAGAGAGAGAGGGGGGGGAAGCAGGCTCCCTGCGGAGCAGAAAGTCTGAGGCAGGGCTTGATCCCAGGACCCTGAGCAGAAGACAGAGGCTTAACCCAGAGTCACCCAGGTGCCTCATGTGTCAATCTTTAAAAAAAAAAAAAAAAAAAAAAAAAAAAAGCGGCTTTGGTATCATTTGAATATTTTACGATGTGCATATGCATTATTTTGTAGTAGTGGAGGTTGCTGGGGGTTTTTTGTTTTGTTTTTTGTTTTTTTTTTCCCCCAATGGGTTGAAGACTCCAAAGGCGTTACATCCTGGATTCTGTTTCCCCCGTTGGGAGGAAAGGTTGCTATTTGTCATATGCACTTAAGTGCCTGATATGTTTCTCATTTTCCCATAGGCGGTGCCGCCCCACACCCGCCGCTCCTCACCCCTACCTTAACAGAGAAAAGCTGCTGGCTGACAGCTCCCAGCTGCACGGGGAGATAGCTGAGAAGTTCCAATAGGGAAGTGTCATGCTTTGCCAACTCTGGGGACGACAGAATAATTGGCTGGAACCACAGACCTGGGCGATGGTGCGGGGGTTGGGGGAAGATCGTCCTCGGGGAAGGCGTCCTGGGGGAGGGCCGGGCGTCTCCTATGATGCCAGATGCTGGGGTCCTTCAGTGGCCCCTTCTCACCCCCAGGAGCCCTGGAGTGTGCCTGCTGCCATGGGGGGCCGGGCGGGGGGAGGTTCTGCATCCCACATTAGAGCCTGGGGTCCCTCTCCTGGAGGTCAAGTGGTGCGTGTGGGAGGTGGTTCAGGAGGGAAAAGTCTGGTTCTAGCACTCAGCTTCCATGGGGAAGGGCAGAGGGGGTAGGGACAGCAAAGACCCCCGTCGTCATTACAGGAAAGAAAGGCGATCTGCAAGAGGGGACTCACACGGTCCCAATTCCCTAGAGTCGGCGCAGCCTGAGGTGGAAGGTGGGAACGCCAGGGCTCTCAAGAAGGAGAGGGCAAGCCTGGCTCCCGGAGGACCAGGGCAGGAGGACCTCAGAGAGGGGAGCCCCTGACCGCAGAGCAGACGGGCAATTGCATGTTCCATTCCCTCCTGATCAGAATCCTGCCCCTGGGGTGGGTTCTGTGCAGATCCCCCAGCTCAGGGCTCCCGGGGTCCGTCCTTCTTCAGTTCCAGCCTCGCTCTCCAGTCTGACTGCTCTGCCTTTGACCACAGGACATACGGCCTAGGGCAGCGCTGGACAGCAGAAGCAGAATGCTAGCATATTCATAATTTTAAATTTGCCTATAGCCACGTTTTTAAAAGTGCAAAGAAACGGGTAAAATTAATTTTAGGAACGTATTTTGCCTAACCCAACGTATCCAGAATATTATCATTTCGACATGTACTCAACATAAAACGAATGAGATCTTTTCCCTCCTTTTTCCGCACTAGATCTTTGAGAGCCATTGTGTAGCTCACTTTCGCAGAACCTTTTGGTTTGGATTAGATCCCTTCTCAGGGCTCAGCAGCCACAGGGAGCTTGAGGCTGCTCTATTGGGCACACGCGCCCCAGGCTTTCCTTGTGCCCTGTGATTCTCCAAAGGGGTGGTGGGTTGGCGTCCTCATAGGCCCCAGTCCAGACTGCTTTTCCTTTCCCCCGTGTAGGAGCAAATCAAACTTTAAGGCTGGGGACTCACCTATCCTTCCTTTGTTTAACAAGGGAGGCCGGTGGGGAGGCTGAGAGCCCTGAATTGGGCATCAATGGGCACTGCACTCAAGCTGCTGTGTGACCTTGAGCAAGTCACCTGCCCTCTCTGGGCCCTAGTTACATCCTCTGTCAGGAAGAGGGGTTTCCATTACACTTGTGATTTCAAGCAGCGGAACCTGTTTTTCCAAGGAAATTTCAACCTATAAATCAGAGGAGAGAGGTGCCTCTGTTTGAAGAGGGTGAGAGCTTGGGCCCAGCCTCCTGCAGCCCCAGCCCTAGAGGTAATTCATAGACCAGGCCCCAGAGGACCAAGGAGGAAAACCCTGCTCTCCCATTCCAACAGCATTTCATCAGAACATCAGAACGGCACTGTGAGTTGTTTACGGACCCTTACCTGTCATAGAAGTATGAAAACGCACATGGAGAATGTATCCGTTTCAAGTTCAAGGCCTCTTCTGAAGAGAAAGGAAGGACATAAACTAGGGACGACACGTGGGTTCAAGTGTCAACATTTAACTTTTCAACCGGAGGAGACCTAAAGAAAATATAGCATGATGTTAACATTTGTTCAAGCTTAGGGTTGGGTCTGTGGCTCTCTGCTCTTCTCTGTATGTTTGAAATATTTCATAATTCAAATGTACTTAAAACATTAAAAAAGGTAAACATATATATAATCTGATATCACTTTAGGCAAAGAATTTTTTTTTTTTTTTTAATAGTAAAGGAGGGGTACCTGGGTGGCTCAGTCCGTTAAGCATCTGACTCTTAACTTCAGCTTCAGTCGCGAGATCTGGGTCAGGAGTTCAAGACCCCACTTGGTTAAAAAAAAAAAAAAAAGTAGAATACAATGTAAATTCCTTCCTACACTCTCCTCAACCAAAGGTTGGGGCTTTGGGGAGAAGAACTAGAGCCAAGCAATTATTCTATAAGCACAGATTATACTTATGGGTATAAGACATGGAGGTGGGGGGGGTCCTGGGATGATTAAGACCCGACCCTGCTTCAGGAGGAACCCAAGGGGGGAGACCTCCCAAGGCCGACCTGGCCTTGGTGCTGCAGTGGGAGGGCTGAGGGAGGAGGTAGGATCTGTACCTTCTCTGGCCCCCACAGCCCCCAATCTGTAGACTCTGGGGGACCCCCTTCTCTCTCGTTCTTGCTGTCTCTCCCTCTCCTGTCCTAGCCTATCTCTCCCAGACTCTTAGATTGCTCTGGGCTTCCAGCAAAGTCTGGAGAACACTGCTTCCTTCCCCCCTAGATATCTGTGTGTTCCCCACAAGCCCCATGTCTGGTTCCTCCTGGCGGCCCCTCCCCCCATGTCCCCTGTGACACATGCTAGATGCTAGGGAAGGCCAGGATACTTGGCAAGGTCACCTTGCTGGGCTGGGCCCTGCAGGAGGTGGAAGGCTGTAGGAGGGCAACCACGGACCAGGTCCAGTGGGGTTACTGCACCCCAGCAAACAGGTCCTGCTGGTTTGCCACTTGGTGAGTTTGGCCTGGTTAAATGGTAACTTGCCTTTGGTTGTGCAAAAGTGACAGGGAAGGAACAGCCAGCTGTGACGAGGCATGGTGTGAGACCCAGCTAGCTCTGAGTGCTGGACTGCGAGTGAAGCTTATTTTCTTTATTTCTTATTCTTTTCTGGACGCCCCGCCTTTCACACATCTTCCTGGGTCCATGAGGAAGCCCGAGGAGCATGGTGTGGGTAATAACAGAGGCCCATAGCCATCGGGGCCTTTCATTGGAGGATCGTTTAACCAAGAGCTGCTGTGCCCATTTTACAGAAGGAACCACAGAGACCAAGAGGAGTGAGGTCACCATGAGTCACTGGCCTTCCTGGCCTAACTCAGGCCTGGCTCCACAGGGCTGAGTCAAAGGAGGCAGACCAGGCCAAGGAGGGGAGAGAGGCCTCACCTTACAATCTCTGGTTCTTCCAACAGAATTGAATGTCCTCGTCGGCCTTTGATCCCCTCAACTGTGTGGTCAGAGGGAGGGGGCCGCCCTCCTCCCTTTGTTCAGCGCCTCATTACAGGGCCGGGCCCACAGGATCTCATCTGCCCCCGCAACAACCTTCTTCATAGGCCAGGCCCGGTTTTACGCACAAGGAAATGGAGAGTCAGCGAGATTAGGGCCCTGGTTCAAAGTGTCCCAGCTGGTCAGCCCAAGGGAGAGCAGGCCTCCAGACGCCAGCCTGGGACGCACACCTGTCTGCGGTTCCCTGGCTTTGCCTGAAGGAGCCCAGGACACAGAGTCTCTGGTCTGAGGGTTGGCTGACAGGGGCCAAGGATGTGCCACGGTGGGTCTCCGAATGGATGGTCACTTTGAGAGCCAGGATCCAGAACCGCCCTTCATTCGGCCCTTACAGGCTGGGTTAGGCTGCCTCGGGCCTCGGGCCTGGGACGGTCCATGGGCTCACTCCCTGTAGGCTGTGAGCGCCGGCTGAGTCCCCGGTGGTTCTCATGGCCACTTCCAAACCAGCAGAGTCTCACCTGTCATCATGTGCTCTCTGGATGGCAACACTCCAGTGAGAAGGAGGAAGGAGGAGAACAGAGTTTTCTCCAGCTTTTGGAGACCTTGGGGAGGCAGAAGCCCTCCCACTGACTCTCAGGTGGTCCGTGTGAGCCCTGGGGGGCCCAGGGCAGGCCGTGCTCCCTGGTCAGAGATGACATGGAACACAGGACAGGCCTGGGGCCTCCGGTCTCCAGGCAGTAGTAGCTGGGGTACCCGGTCCTTCTTGGTACCCTAGAAAAAAGGTACCAGGTCAGCGGCATGATGGCATGACGTGTGTGAAAGAGGCTTCCAGAAGCCCTGGGGACTTCCCCAGGGAGGGAGCCTGGCGTGCTCACCCTCGGCAGCTGGTTCCAGCTCCGTGCAGGCCACAGGATGCTACACTGGGGCCAGAGGTTAGTGAGGGGTCTGTGGAGGTCAGGGAGAGGCGGGAGCCAGGGTCACGGGGAGGCGGGCCAAGGCCAGCCGCCCACCACAGGCTGCAGCGGGGCTCTCCCCACACTGAGGGCAGACTCGGTTTTCTCCTTCAGAGCCATGTGGTGTAACTCAGTGCTGGGCTGAGCAGACTCAAGTCGAAGAGTCCAGAATCCAGCCCCCTAGGGTGTGTGAAGGCCGGGGCCAGCTGTGGGAGCCTCGCGAGGCAGTTCCCCAGCGGTTCCTGGGAGCTGGACCTCAGGCCCCGGGCCTACCTTCCCCTGCGGAGGAGGCCACAGGAGGCAGCCTTGGAAAGCCCATTATTTGGTTTGGGAAGAGCTGGCCTCCTGTCAGCTGCTTCCAACTTTTGACCCAATTTCTGTCTCCCTGAGGGAAAGTCAGACTGGGGAAAGGTGTGGCTGGTGTCCCAGGGGCCCAAGTCCAGCCCCAGTCCCCTGGATGGAGTCAGGCAGCTCCCTTGTGCTGAGAGAGAATGTGTTTCAAGTGGGCACCGAGTTCCTCTTTGGGGATGGGGTGCTTGTTCCTCTATTTCAAAAGGGGCATTGGGTCTCCCCAGGCCTTGGGCCCTCCCACTCCTGTCTCCTCCAGGGAACCCCCGTGGATGACTCCACCCTTACGGAACCTGTTGGAAGCCAAACAGTGTCACGTCACAGTCCGTCTGAGCAGGAGACCACAACTGGTGAATATGTCAGTTCAGGGCCCCGAGGGATGGGGGGTCCGTAGGGACCCAGGGGCAGACCATGGCCTGTGCATAGGGCAAGCTCCTTCCTCTCCTCCCCTGGGTACACGGCCTGGCAATGTGACCCCAGCATCTCCCTTCTCCTCCTGTGACCTTACCTCGGCCGCTAGGCAGCCCACGCCCTCCTCATCCCAGCAGCAGGCTGGGTCCCTCACTCTAGGAGGTGAAGGAGGGGGGCAGTGTGTTCACAGAAGGAGGGGCTGCAGCCTTCCTACTTGTAGGTCCAAATGGCTAGTCTAGAACTCACAGAAGCCTCCTGAAGAGGCAGGGTGTGAGGTCCGCCCTCCCTCAAAGGGAGCTGAGGCCTCCCCTGGGCACTGGTGTGTATATGGAAGCTGGGCAAAGCCCGGAGAACCGGGCGGGGGAGGCAATGGCCAAGGGAGCCTTCTGAACATGCTGGAAAGAGCCCAGAGGAGGCGGCAGCCAAGAGGAAGGCCTGTGGCCTTTCTAGGTCCCCAGGGCCCTGCTGCCTGCCCACTGCACAGGGGTGAGGGGGTGTGTGAGCTCCAACCCACACTTCTACCTCTCTCTGGAGCTCACACCCTCTCCTGCCCTGTGCTTCTGCCTGCTGGTTTCTGCAGAACCAGCAGTGTCCTCCCACCAACTGTGTGAAGAATAGAGGTGGCTCCCCCCACCCAAGGGCCCACCCGCGGGGCACAGGGGGACCCTTTTCTGCCTCCTGACACCCTCATAACTCAGGGTATGATGGGGCCAGTCACACCTACTTTCTGGAACCCTGCATCCATGTGAACCCCGGGCGGGGGACGGTGGGTGGGCGGAAGCTCAGACAAGCCCCGAGCCACTATCCAGACCAGCAGTGGCCCCATTCCACGGCTTTGCTAACCAGAAGCCACCCCCTTGCCCTCCCCTCCCCCCTGCCTTCTCCTCCCCAGTTCACAGGCTCCTCTCCAGGCTCCTACAGCAAGGGGGCCTGGCAGGCAGGGGGCTCCCCTGGAAATAACCCGAAGTTGCCACTCACCCCAGAATAGGTTTCTACATTGTACCACACAGCCACATATTATCTGTGATGTTGTGTAAGCCTCACTGCGGGGTAAATATTGTTAGCTCTGTTTCGGAGATGGGGAGGGGGGGTCGCAGACGGGCCTCTGGCTTGCTCAGAGTCACCTGGCAATTCAGGGCCACGGCTGGATTTTGAACCCAGATCTGCATGGGGCCCAGGACTGATGCTGGCCCGCCCCAGCATCACGTAGAGCCCCCAGTTGCCCTCCTACGTGGGACTGCAGCGTGAACACCCAGGCGCCTCCATTCAGGGCCTGGCTCGGCAGACAGCGGAGCCCGGTGATGTCAGCGTTGCCATGGAAACCCTTCCCCGGGCGTCGGGCAGGACCAGCCTCCCCGGCACAGTTTCCCTTTGTGTGGACTTTGCAATGCGTTGCCAAGGCAGTGGGGCCTGCTGGGCGGGTTGGCAAGGGGTGGGGACAGCAGACAAAAACCCACATCGCATCCCAGCAACCAGCAGCTCACAACAGGGTGCCCTGAGCCCTCGGAAGGGAGGGGCTGCAGGCCAGGTTTTGAGGGTGGCAGGGACAGCCTGCACGCCTCAAGTGCGGGATCCGTGTCTGGAAACAGCCTTTTAGCATCTTCCGTGCTCTGCTGGGGGTCCTGCTGCCTCACAACCACCTGGGCGGGGGTCTTAGGAACAAGGCAAAATCAGGTCCTTCGTAGAGCTGCTTGGCACGGCTAGGGAGGAGCTGTGGCTTAGCTAAGTCCCCAAGGCAACTCCGATGGGCAGTCCATTCTGAGAACCACCCTTTAGGGGAGAATGAGGTTTATAGAGCACCTTTTCCCTAATTTATCTTGCATAATCCTCTCAGCCACGCTGAGAGGGGGAGGTGAACAGAGGGAAAAAGTTCGGAGTTTTGTTTTGTTTCAAATCCACACTGCACAGGGGAAGACAGTAGAGCTCAGAGAGGTTAACTCTTCTTGCCCACGGTCACCAAGCTTGGATGCGGCAGAGTCTGGATTCCAACCCAGGGGTCCGAGGCCCTACAGTGCTGGCCTCCCAATTGGCAGGGGCTGACGGCCTGGCATCGTTAGCTTCCTCCTGCTGGTTTTCCAGGAAGAATCCGAAAGTACTTTTGTAGAGGGGGTCAGCTCCGTCCGAAGGCTCTCACCAGCAACCAGATCCAAGAGGGGCTTGAGCCGACAGAGAACCTCAAAGCCGGGCCCCTCCTCGGCCACCAGGCACCCTGCCCAGCCCAGCCCAGGAAGGAAACCCTGCCCTTCCCCCCCCCGTACCCCCCCCCCCCACCCTCCCGCCACGCCCCCCTCTGTCCACAGCCTGCCAGGGCCTCCTGGCTCTCTGGAAGGGCTCCTGAAGTCCCTGGTCCCTCCCTCTGCCCCGGGGTAGGTGGCAGCTGACCCAGTGCACAGAGATGCCCAGATTCTTGGAAGTCTCCAGAAGAGAAACTCTGCGACCTTTGTTGGCCTGGCTGAGCCTCAGAGGGTACAGCTGACTGTCCTCCTGTGTCCAACCCCCAGACCTCTGCTGTCTTTGAAGATCCATCCTCTTTGACGGAACACCCTCTCAGGTGCTCAAAGGGGAGGACCCCCCCACTTTAGTCCTGGGGCTCTATTCTGCCTGAGAGGAGGCCGAGACCCTGGGTGACCCCACAGCGCCCCCTTCTTTGACCCAGGTCAGGGCTTCTTCTCTCCACCTGGATCGCTCTCTAACTAAAGGTCAACAAAGCCCAGCAATGCAGGCCAGGGCTGAGGGAGCACAGACCAGGGATGCCAGGAATGGCTGGGCGGTGAGCGGTGATGGGCCGTCTCCGCCCGGAGCTGGACCCCACCGACGCCAGCCAAGGTTCCGGCCCCAGCCATGACCACGCTCTGCCTGCCACTCTTTCATTGAACAAGTATTTCCTGAAGTCTGTGCTACGGACAAGGAAGGATTAAAAAAAAAAAAATTCTCCAAACAAGCCAAGAAAGGATGGAGGAGTTACAAACAGCCCCAGATACCTGTGATCCTTCCCCCCGGAGAGGAATAAAATCCACTTGTGTTCATATTTAACATCGCTTGGGGACAGAAAGGCAAGAGACCTCCAAACACGAACCAGGGCCCTCTCTAGCTGGTGGCATCACGGGTGACTTTTAAATACCTTTGCCAAACCTTGAAGGTGTAAATTCTAGAAGCAGAGTTGCCCCCAGGAAACATGAGTGTTTCCTGGGATCCCCATAGGCACCTGCCATTTCCAGCATCTGGGCTGGAGGATGGGTCAGAGGTCAGCCGGTCCGTCTTCTCTCAGGAGAGGGGCACACCCAGGCAAGTCGATTAAGGTTCCCCTGCCCTCCTTCAGCGGGGCGGCTGAGGCTGCCTGGGCTGAGTCCAGGCCAAGGGGCCCCCTGGAGACTCTGACCCCAGGTGGAGAAGGTTGAGCAGCCCAGGCACCAGAGAGCGATGAATGGGCAAACCCCATCACGGGCCTCCTAGCCTCTGCCTGGCCCCCCGCCAGCCTGGGCCAGCACAAGGGAGTCTGGTACAGCGTTCCTGCAGGGGAGGGACACCAATGGAACCTGGCCTCTTAGAGCTTCAGCTTACTCATCTGTAAATGGGAACAATAGTGCCTCTTGCATAAGCTGCTGGGGAAACTAAATAATGAACCCCCTGGGCCCCCAGAGGGAACCAGCACATAGTAGGCAGTCATTAAGCACCAGGGACCGAACACAGGAAAGCACAGGCTGGCTCTTCTCCTGTTGGGTTGCAAATCAACCCCATCCCCCACCCCCGCGGACCCCCCCCCCCCCCCCCGTTGTGAAACCTCCCGTCTTTATGATTTGGGTGAGAAGCTTTCTCAGATCCTCAAATTCTCCAGCACAATCTGCAGCCGGAAGCCCACGACTGAAGCAGCCAGGCCGCCTGGCTCTTTGGAAACGTCTCCCAGAGCCCCAGGGCCCAGGCAGCCCCTGTTGGAACTGCCACGTCCAGTCCCACCACACCCCAAACAGAGGCCACAGGAATGAAAAGGATTATGGCTGTTTTGTAGGAAATTGAAACACTTAAAAAAAAAAAAGAAACAAACAAACAAAAAAACCAGGGGAAGGCCAAAAGAGCCATCTGCAGACTGCAATCTATGTTCTAAATTTTAGCATTGATCTTGCTGAAATAACACCTTTACATTTTAGGGGGGTGTCTCTGGGGAATGATTTCCTCCAAAGGGAGACCACAGTAAGGGGGGAAGGAACCTCAGGCCTTTTGGCGGTCCCTGAGTCATATCGGGTGTTTGTGGGTCCTGGCTGACCAGCCCTATCTCCCGAAATGAATTCGCAGTCACCGGTGGGTTCAAGACTTTCAGCGCCTGTGTAAGGCATGTGTCTTTGCCAGCCGATAAGGCAGAGAACTTTCTGGAACCAGAGGCTGTCATCTGTGCCCTGCACTCGCCGAGGGCCTGCTACAAGGCTGTGGGCTTGGGATCTGGGGGAGAGGAGTGTCCCAGAAATACCCCTCTTCCCAAACTGAATCAGATTAGGGGTGCTACTTGCTCTTTTCCTTCAACAATGCCTGCATTTGATTCCCTAACGAGCCACGAACTGGGCCAGGCGGAACCGTTCACAATCCCCTATTACAAGTGAACAAATTCAGACAAACCGTAAGGGACTCTTGATCTCACAAAACAAACTGAGGGTTGCTGGGGGGAGGGGGGTCGAGAGAGGGGGTGGGGTTATGGACATTGTGCTATGTCCTATGGGCTATGGGGAGTGCTGTGAAGTGTGTAAACCTGGCGATTCACAGACCTGTACTCCTGGGGATAAAAATACATTGTATGTTTATAAAAAAAATTAAAAATAAAGAAATAAAGATTAATTTTTTTAAAAAGTGAACAAATCCAAACCCCAGGAGTAACTTAGCAGAGGTTACACGGGCACCGGAGTCAAGCTCTAAGACCTAGGGCCATGTGAGAGCAGATTTCCCAAACACCATGTCTTATCCTATTGATGAAGTTCTAGAACCTAGGTGAGGTTTGGTGGGCTGAGGTCCGGAGCCGATGACCAAGAAAGAATTCTTGGTGCAAAATGGTGGTTTATTAAAGCACGGGGACAGGACCCGTGGGCAGTCAGAGCTGCTGCTGCCCCGGGTTGTGAGGGTAGGCATGTTATATGCCCTGCTGTTGGGGGAAGGTGAGGGGAAGGGAGGTGTCAGTGGAGTTTTCATATTCTAAAGAGGGCCTACAAGGTGCCAGGATGTTCCAGGCCTGCCGGAGGCCTTGCCCTTGCTGCTGGATCAATGTTGTCTTTAGACCAGCCATTAACATTAAGATAGTTGGGAGACTTTTTGGTGGGGTGTCACAATCCTGCTATCAATCGTCTTTGTTAGTGAGATTTAGGACATTTGTAAGCCAAGGGAGACTCCTGTCTAGCAGGATTGTGAGCTCTGCAAGTTAACTATTTGCTTATTGTTCCTGGCAGTCAGGGCTGCCTGGGGATGCTACACTTCTGGAGGGGAAAGGGTGAAGAGGGGGTGCAAGGCGCCAGCTCCTGCTTTGTCCTCAGCCAGCCTCCTGCTCCCTCATCACTATCTCCCCCAGGTGGGACTCCTTTCCTTCTGTAAATGTTATCTTGTAACCCTGACACAAAGCCCATAGGAATGCCCATGACGAGGACCCCCCCAAAGAGCACGAAACAGTCTGTGGCCCAGGGCACCCTTCTCTAGTGCCAACACGCGCTCCTTCCCAGGCATTATTTGTGGGACAGTCCTACCACATCGCCTCTGAGACATTTTTTCAAAGATTTTATTTATTTACTTGTCAGAGAGAATGAGCACAGACAGAGTGGCAGGCAGAGGCAGAAGGAGAAGCAGGCTCCCCACTGAGCAAGGAGCCGGATCCCAGGATGCTGGGATCATGACCTGAGCCGAAGGCAGCCGCTTAACCAACTGCGCCACCCAGGCGTCCCTGAAAGACATTTCTTACCTTTCTAAAATATTACAATTGACATATACACGTCCTGTGCTCGTATTTTCTTTTCCAACCAGAAGAAAAAAAAAGCTCTTGGCCAGTCTCCTGTGTCACAGCCTCGAGGGACGGTCATCTTGCAGAGATGGGGTAAAATCGGCGGTGTGGTCGACCTCCCACTCCACTCATGTCCCTTGAGATCCCTCAGCATCAGCAAAGGCCAAGGACAAACCCCGACTGGATGAGACCGAGCGTTTTCTAATCCTAGCCAGCTGGCCACCCCCACACGGGACACTTGGGCAGCGTGAGGAAGGCCAGCGTACATCAACACAGCAGAAGGACCCGTGGAAGGCACGTCTCTGTAAATTCCAAAGAGCAAAGGGAAGGAAGGGAACTGATGTTTAGTGAGCATCTACTGTGTGACAGCCTTGTGCTGGGTCCCAGGTGGGCAAGGAAGGGATGGATGGCCACAGTGGGGAAGGTTTCCAGATGATAAGGAAGAAGAGCCCGATCCATAGGGTTTTCTGACCCTTGAGAATTAAGAAAACAGAGTAAGATTTTTTTTTTCTTTCCAAAAGGCATCTTTTTTTTTTTTTTTTAAAGAATATTTATTTATTTATTTGATAGACAAAGATCACAAGTAGGCAGAGAGGCAGGCAGAGAGAGAGAGAGAGAGGAGTAAGCAGACTCCCTGCTGAGCAGAGAGCCAGATGCGGGGCTCCATCTCAGGACCCTGGGATCATGACCCAAGCCAAAGGCAGAGGCTGTAACCCACTGAGCCACCCACCCAGGCGCCCCCAAAAAGCATCTTTAAATTGATGGTGTCTCACTAAGCTGCTTGTTTTCAGATGCGTCGAGGTGCGGGCAGGCACCTGGGCCTCACCGGTCCTCGGCCTGAAAGGACCAACCTCAGTATCACCTGGAGGGCTGGTTAAACCGCAGATCGGGGCCCCACCCTAGAGGCGCTGATTCAGTTGTTCTAGGGCGGGACCTGGGAATTTGCATGTCTAACGAGCTGCCCCGTGATGCTGATGCGGCTGGTCCACCTGAAGATTACGTGAGGAGCTCTTGAAAAATGCTGGTGCCTGGACTCTGCCCCAAGACTCTGATTTAACTGGTCTGGGTGCAGCCTGGGTGTCAGGATTGTAAAGCTTCCAGGTGATTCTGAAGTATTGGCAAGATTGAGAAGAAGCACCCGCTTTGGGGGAAAAGCCACCAGGCCTAGTTTAGGGGTCCCCGGGTCTGGAGGTTTCCTTGGATTTCACGGATGGCCTCCTTACTTTTCCCAAAAGGGGGCGTGCTGGGCAGCAGGTGTCCGAGGGCCGGAGGGCAGGCGAGCCGTACAAACCCCACTTCCATCCTTACCTTTGAGACCAGGTAAACTGTTTGCTAATGCTGGAAAAAGTGTGTCAGCCTATTACCAATGTTTAAGTTAGGAGATGTCATAAAACCAAGCTTTCTGGTTCCTCTGGGCAAGCATGTGGGCATGTGACAATGTCGCCAGAGCTGGGCTTACGTACACACCTGCCAGCTGGCCACGGTCCCTGTCACTTCCTGGTGCCTTAGCTCCCCTGGGCCTGAGCCGCTCGCTGGCTTTAGCTGCTGAATGTCACTGACGCTGTCCCCTGTTAGCGGGCAGGTGTGAATGGACACGTGAGGTGCTAGTGGGAACTCAGATTGATGCCTTCGACTAGAGACAGGAGACCCAGGGAAAGAAGTGTGTGTGCGCGTGCGCACGCGTGCTGGGTGCTGGGGAGTAAAGCTAGGCCCTGCTCGCAGCCTGGAAAACCGGGGGGGTGGGGGGTGGGGGGGTGCAGGACAGGCACTACACTGAAACTCAGGGCATCTGAAATTTCATCTCAGCTCTGGCAGCGCCTGGCAAGGTGACCTGAGACAATTAACACCCTCTCCCTATGCCACAGTTTCCCCACCTGCAAGGTGACCTCCGGGATCCTTTCCTTTAGAGGAGCTAGAAAGAAGAGTGCACGTCCAGCAATTAGGAGCTGGGAGGAGGAGGAGGCGGCCTAGGGAAGGGGATGGCCAGGCTCAGGCTGCAGGCTGGGCATGATCGTGGCTGGTACCTCGTCTCCCCACAGGGCCCCCAAGCCGGGCTCTCTGGGTCTCCAGCCTGTTCCTATACCAGCACAGTGTGAGGCACTGCAGGTGGCCAGATGGGTCCATTCCTGTGGCTTTGCCACCTCCCTGGCAATGTGGCCTTAAGCAGGTTACCTGACCTCCAGAAGTCTCAGTATTCTCATAAGTAAAATGGGCTAGTAGAGGGTTGCACAGAGGATCAAAGAGCCGGAGTGTGGAAAGCATTGAGCGCAGAGCCCTGTGTATAGTAGATACTGGGGGGTTACCATCACCATCAGGAGAAGGTACCCAAACTGTGCCCTGGGCCCCGTTCATCCCCTGAATTCTCTACTCCAGCCCCGGAGACGCATCTGATAACAGAGATCGCACTGCCCTCTTAGTGCCCTATTGAGTCTAAGTTCCCTTGGATGGGGATCTGGCCAAACCCAAGGTCACCTTGCTGGTTCCTCAGCCTCCTCGCAGACCCAGGCCCTTGGAATCAGACCACCCTCTGTCTTCCAGCCCAGCCCTACCCTTTCCTCTGCCGGTGGCCATGCGTTGGTGCCCCGAAGCCTGCTGGACAAGTGACTTCACCCTTCACCCGCTGTGTGACTTGGCACACGTTCCTGAGTGTCTCCGAGCTCTTGTCAAATGGAGGTAATACCCTCTGCTCCACACTAAGCTCCACGAGGGCAGGAACGGTGTTTGTCTTAATGAGTATGTTTGTGCCCAGCACCTGGACCAGGGGCTGGCATACAGTAGGTGCTCAACAAATATTTGCTGACTCAGTGAACAGCTGACCCAAGGATTAAACTGCATAACCTATCTAGAACATACTCCCAGACCAGGTCAGTGTCAAACAAATGCTTCCGGGACCTGAACGTACCCGAGTCCCTGGACTTCCGTAGGTTCCTCCTCTCTCTTTCTTGTGGCTCACCTGTCGGGACACATTCTGGGAACTTTGACCATAGGTCATCAGGCTGGTGGTTACCACACTTGGCTCCCACCTACACCTCCCCAGCCAATTTCAGCAGAACAGGCAGCCCTGGGGCCCATCCCACATCCCCTTAACACCACGTTCCACATAACGAACTCAATGGCTACCTGGTGCACATTCACACACACCTTGCCACCTGCCCGGGTGTCTCCTCCCCCCCCCCCCCTGTCCCCGACCTCATAAGCCCCCCCCCCCCCTTATTATTCTCTCTCACCTCTCTGGGGCTTACTCTTGCTACTCATCTGGCTAGGAAACGCCCTCCCTCGCCTCATCTCTTACCTCAACCACCCTCATTCACCTTTCAAAGCCAGTTCAATGTCACCTCCCCCAGGAAAACTTGCAGACCCCACCCAGCCTAGATTACAGACTCCCGCTCCGCTCTTACATTAGCCGTGCATGACTCCATCGTTGCGCTTACCACATTATTTTATAATTATCTGCTTATGTGTCCGGCTTCGCCATTAAATTGTTAGTTTATGGGGGGCAGAGACCATGCTGAATCATCGTTCTGCTCCTCTGTGCACGGTGCCTGGCGTGGAGTAACCCTCTTTTCAGATCTGACTGCCTTGTAACAAATCACCCCACAACTTAGTGGCTTAAAATTGCTCTTTCTATTTTGAAAATGGTTTTGTGAATCCAGAATCTGGGGAGTGCTCGGCCAGGCAGTTCTCACTGAGGGGTCTGCCGTGGGCGGCCCTCACCAGAATGTTCTACTAGGCAGGATGGTGCACGCGTGCGGCGGCCACTGGCGGTGCTGGGGGTTCCCAGGACTCCGCCGGCGGCCGTGCGGTCTCTCTCTCATGGCAGCCTCACGGTGGTCAGCCTTCTGATGAGATGTGGCTTCCCCCAAAGCAAGTGTCCCAAGACAGCCAGGAGAAAGCCGCTCGGCCTTTGCTCACCTGGACTTACCCTGCTTTCTGTGGGTTCACTCAGGGGAGCCCAACTCGAGGGGAAGAGACAGAGACCCCACTTTCCGACGGGAAAAGCGCTGAAGAGTTTGCAGACGTGCTTTAAACCCACCATAGCCCTGGGCGTGTTTGTGAGAGGATGGGGTGGATGGATGTCCTCCTGTCCCCACCTATCCCGGTCCCTCCTTCCAGCCTCCTTCTCCTGCACCCCCACGACCCCAGCATTTCTGAGAATTGGTGGCAGCAAACCCACAGGCTAACAACCCACGGCTCCCTGCCTCCAGGCGGCAGCTGCCAGTTGGTGTGGGGTGCTGGGGTCAGCCCCTCCCAGGGCCTGAGCCTCGGTTTCCCTGCTCAGATCATAAAGGGCAGGGCCAGACCGTCTCCAAGACCCTCCCTGCTCTTACAATAGGCACGTCCAGACTTTCCTTCTTGCTTTGGGCAAAGTTGGTTGGAGGCAAAGGCTACCTCCCAACCTTCACATCTTTGGGGGTTTCTTTCTAAATAACACAAGCACACAACTTCACACTCTGGCGTGAGTCTCCAGCGAGTTCCCCATGACCTTCCTTGATGCCCTGCCTCCCTCAGAAGGGGACTGCCCCAGTCAGTGCCCTTAACCAGCCTTGTGTCCTGCCCAACCCCTGTTTTTTTTTTTTAAAGGCATTCACTTTCAAGTACATTGCAGGTGTGGAGAGAGGGTTCTGCAGGGGATATGCTGTTTGTTTGTTTGTTTAACATAAACCAGACTGTCCCGCTTGTGTTGTCCTGCAACTTGCTCTCTTCTCCTCAATTCTGTCTGGGACAGTCGTCCATGTCTGGACGGAGAAATCACCCCAGTTGTTTGTTTGTTTTGTTCTGCTCTAGAATATGCCATAGTCTGTGTGCTCTGTAGTTCACCTGCCCCTTCTCACTATCAAACATTTTCTAGCTTCCAATTTTCTGTTATTGCCGATAGTCCCACAGTGGGCATCCTCGGCTGCGTTCAGCGCTCCCCCAGCGTGCGGGGCTGTGGGACACTCCATTTCTGCGCAAGGACCTGTGGCCCAGGACTACTCACTGGCCTTCTTGCAGACCTCTGGGTGGAGCAGGCTAACGCCAGCGCCCGCCTCCCCCAGCGGCTGAGTGGGGGCTCCTGCCGGCCGGGCTAGCTGGCAGGTGCAGAGGCGCAGGGCCTGTTCCGGCTCGCTGCCGTGGCTCATGCGAGCGGGCCCGGGCGCCGGTTACGTAACTGGGCCGTTAATGCTGCTTTCCTGGTCGATGGAACCCAAATTAAAAGAGGAAATTATTCTCCTGATGCTCAGCTCGCCTAATCCCCATCTGTCTCTCCCCTGGTCCCCCGCGCTCGCATCTAAAGGTCTTGAACGCGCTCCAGATTTCTAATTTAGTTTGCTTATGCAACCAAAAATATTATGGCCGCGTTTCCTGGGGGTGATTAAGTCTATATTCTGAGTTCCAGGCACACTAAAAACAGCAGCGCCAGGGCCCCGCGCCGCTCGCGCGCACACCACGCGCTGGCTTTTTTTGGTTCCTCTGAGGCGCGGGCGGCTCTGCTACCGCGGGGGCCGCAGGCGGGAGAGTGGGGGCCGGACCGCTGCGGAGCGGAGGCGGGGAGAGCTTGGGATGGCCAGGAGAGGAAGAAGGGAGTGCAACAGGGCGGGCCTAGGGTGCCTGCCCACGCTGGGGAGGTTGTGATAGAGGGTGCTTGGGGTCCACTCGGAACCTCGGCCTCCTCCCTGGTCTTTTCTTCTCAGGCTCTGACTCCTGTGTGTGAGGTGTAGGAATCCATCTTTCCCGCATAGAATCAGAATCTGTTCTCTCCCACCCAGAGATTTGTTGAAAGATGTTTGTTACACCATTGTTTATTCTAGAATAGCAAAAAAAAAAGGGGGGGGAGAACACATCTATCAGTGGGGAGCGATCCAATAAATGAGGGGAACATCAATGTTCCAGGATACTATGGAAATGATTAAAAGAAAATAATGAGATAGATTAAGATGTCTTGACAAGGACCAGATTCTTAAATTTTTTTAAAAACCAAGTCACAACAGGGATGCCTGGGTGGCTCAGAAGGTTAAGCATCTGCTTTTGACTTAGGTCATGATCTCTGGTCCTGGGATTGAGCCCCCCTGTCTGGCTCCCTGCTGGATGGGGAGTCTGTTTCTCCCTCTGCCCCTCCCCGCACTCATATTCACTCTCCTTTTCTCTGAAATAAATAAAATATTTTTAAAAAATAAAAAGCAAGTCACAGAAAAATACAGAGTTATGTTCCGCTTATGTTGTTTAAAATCCATAAATGTGGAAACGGGAAGATCCATGAGACTGTTAACATGGTTACCTCTGGGTGGGGGCGGGGTGGGGGAGATTAAAGAGACTTTGGGTTTTCCTTCTATATAATTTGAATCATATAAAGAGACTGTGTGTGGTGTTTATTGTATCACTTGTTTTCAATGTTATGGTGAGAGAAGAGCAGGGCGCCTCCCGGACTCTCCCGGATTCTCTGGAAGCGGTGGTCAGATCAGGAGTGGGACTGGCTGAAAGTCCCCGCTCTCCACCTGCCCCTGACCACTGTACTTGGAAATCTTGGCTGCTGGAAGCCTGGGGGCCGAGGAAGGGATGGGCACCTGGGCCGGCCGGGCGTTTGCGCAGAGACAGAGCACTAGACCTGGAGTCAGGAATGTGGCTTCTCCTCCTGGAAGTTTGGCGTGGATGGCCAGGTCTCACATGACCCTGCTTCTCTGGCCTCCTCGGCCCTGACAGCCAGGCCACGGGGCCCTGGTGGCAAGAAGACGTGGCTGCCAGGCCACCAGCTCTGAGGCCTGGGACCAAGGGTGAGGACTCAGGCACTTCCAGAGAAGGCCTGTGCGCTTACGTGCCCTCGCTCGGAGCCCAAGTGTAGGACGGGGTATCTCTAGCTCTCTAGTGCCCTGCAGACATTCCCACCCGTGCACCGATCCTAGCAAGGTGTTATTCTTTCAAATTGGGTTCCAAAGGATTCCAGGAAATCCTGTAGGACGCTAACTTCTTCAGGTTTCTTTATGTCAGGACTTCTCTGGGCCTTCAGAGTGCTCAAGCACATGGACACTCTCCACGCAGTGGACTAAACACAGCTTTTACCAAATATAGATGGCTCTGGAGCCCTTGCCTTCCAGAGCCTCTCCGGGGGCCTAGAGAACCACTAACCGATGAGCCAGTGAAGGCAGGAGACCAGGCACGGAGGGCGGAGGACAGTTATGGGCACAGGCTGAGGACACTTAGGACACGGATGGTTAAGTAGGAGGATGTGTGGAAAAAAGAGAGGTTCCCTCGTCTGTAAAGATTCAAAAAGGCAGTCCTGTCAACAGGACTCTTTTGCGGGTAGCTGCCGGGGGGAGTCTGTTTTCTCTGAGCTTGGGCTCCGAGCGAGGGCACATAAGCGCACAGGCCTTTGCAGACCCCGGGGGACACGCACACATCACCAGCTCCCACATGGGGACAGACACAGAATGCACGCAGGTGTCCCCTAAGAACACACACACACCGCTCTTCACCAGAGCACACCCACTCATGCTCACTCACACACACCAGCTCGCAGCTGCCCGCACATTAAGAAGGAGGGCCTGCGCCCTACACACCCCCGGGGCTGCCTGTGCACAGACCCTCGCGCCCAAACCCAAACCCATGGGAGCTCCCCTGCCGGAAGGGAAAGTGCCAAAGACACCGAAACTCAGACAGAAGCACGCGTGTCCACAGCACCAACACCCCCACGTTTCCTGTGCACACCCTGGGGCGCACATGCAGAGAAACCCAGGTGCCGGCAGGCGTGTGCTCAGAGGACACACCTGCGTGCACATACTCATGCCCTCCAGCGCACAGTGTTGCTCAGTGCCCCCCTGCCACCCCCCCACTCCACAGTCCTTGCTTCTTTCTGCGCCTAAGCAGGGCCAGCTTTGGGGGGCGGGGGGGGGGGGGTTGGAGTGACGCCGTGGCTCACAGGGAACAGCGCATTTAGCAAAGCAGTTCGCAGAAGGCATGTGTCCTTCGAGTATTTTTATCTTTAGCACTCTTATGTCTAGCAGAGTCTGGGCGGCTCCATATTGCTACCAGGAAGGAGGGCAAGTGGCTGCATTGTAAAGCAGATGGCCTCGGAGTGCAGAGGACAAATGCCCCTTGGTGCATGCCCCCCTACCCTTCACCACAGTGTCCCCTCCCCCAACACACTGGGCTTCCCAGAGCCTGGTCAGGCTCCACCCTTCACACCAGGAAAAGGGCCAGCAGCAACCTACCCCCTCCTCCCCCAAGGGGAGCAGGGAGAGGGTCTGCCAGCCCCCAATCCATGCCCCCCCCCACAGGAGCTCAGCTCTCCATCAGGTTTGGGTCTGGGCCATAGCCCCCTGCGGGACACCTCTCCCCAGGTCCCCCACATGTCCGCAAGGATGGTGCCCTCTACGATTTCTGAGCTGGCAGAAGGTCTGGGCATGTGCCCTGTGGCCCGTTGGCTGGTCGCAGACAGGCTGGTGGATTTCGAAAGCTATTTAATCCCTGGGTTCTGACGCACCCACTTCACCACCAAGCAGGATCTAGTTAGTGCCCACGGATCTGATGTCAGGGGACGGCCCTGGCATAGCTCCATCCCTCCTGCCCACGTGGCAGAGCAACAGAGCCTTCTTGGGAAACACGACCATTCTGCTTCCCACCAGGCCTGCAAACTCCAGCCCCTTCTAAAAAAACTGCTGTCATAAAGACTAATAACCAGGAAAAACAATCAGGAGCTAGGGAGTGAGGATAGTGATAAGCAAGACCTTATAAGTTGGCATTTCTTTTAAATCAACAATAAATGTATTTAGGCAGAGGCAAAAAACTGGAAAAACTAACAGAGGCTATCTTTAGAAATTAATCATTCAACAAATATGTATGACACACCTACTCTTTGTCGGACTTGTTCTAGGTGCTGGCGTTCTAACAGTGAGGGACAAAATCCTTAGGAATCTTATAGAGAGATAACAGATAAGAACAGATCCCCAAGTTCAATGTATCCTATTTTTAAATGGTGACAAGTGCAATGGGAAAGGGGTGGGGAGAAAGGATATGGGGTATTGGGGGGGTGCTGCCATTTTTAACTGATTTTCTTTTTAGCAGGTTTAGGTCTATAAAAAAATTAAGATAATACAAACAGTTCTCCCAAAATACTTCTACATGTGGTTCCTTCTGTTATTGACTTATACCATCTCTTACATTTTAATGCTGCATTTGTTACGATTAATGAGCCCATATTAATACATCACTATTGACTAATGTCTGTAGTTTATTCACATTTCCTCGGTTTACCTAACTTCCTTTTTTTTTTTTTTTTTTTTTTTTTTTTGATTTCCTCCTTTTACCTACCTTCTTTTTTTTTTTTTTTTTTTTTTTTTTCCAGGAGTCCATCCAGGAGTCCATTCTGTGGCCGAATGGCTCCATTCCTCCGCAGCTCTTGGCCATGACAGCTTTCTCAGACTTCCCTTGTTTTTGATGATCTTGACCGTTTTGCAACGTACTGGTCAAGCATTCTGTACTAGAAACTGCTTCATGGTTTTCTCATGATCAGACTGCGGCTCTGGGTTTCCAGGAGCAGGATCGCAGAGCTCAGGTGCCGTGTTTGTTACCTGTCACATTAAGGGTACATACTAGCAACATGACTGGTAGTTCCTGGCGCTGACCGGGAGTTCGCCAGGTTTCCCCACTGCAAACTTTCTCCCCCGCCTCCCCCTTTCTATGCTGTCCTCTCGGGAAGGAAGTTGCTGTGGGCAGCCCACACTTAAGGAACAGGAATCATGCTCCCCCATTTTGGGTGACGTATCTACATAAATGATTTCTAATTCTTTTGCACAGGAGATTTATCTCTTACCCATTTATTAATTGATCCAATCACTTGTGTATAATGGACTCATGGATGTTTATTTTACATTTGGATTATAATCCAATAATTTGCCATTTTTTGCTCCATTTCTTCTAGCTTTGCCTTTTGGGACCTCTTTCATCTGGGTCCTACATCCCTCCTTAATTAATTAATTTGTTTATTTATTTAGCATTTCCTTACTTCCTGGCATTACAAGATGCTTTGGGCTCATCTTGTGTATCTCCACCTTCAGTCCTAGAATCAGCCATTTCTCAAGAGTCCCTGGTTCCTTTTACTGGAGAATATGAGAAAGTAAGATCTGGGCCCTCGGTATGTTCTGTAATTTTTAATTTGGTAGTTAGTAAAAGCTGCTCCAAGAAGGTAATATATAAGTGAAACCTGAAGAAGGTGAGGAGCAAATCATGGAGACATTGAGGGGAGGGATTCCTCTACATTCCAAGCAGAGGAACCACAAGTGCAAAGGCCCTGAGGTAGGCATGTACACTGTATACACAAAGAACAGAAAGTCAGTGTGGCTAGAACCCAATGAGAGGCACAGGAGATGATGTTTGGGTGCAGATGGGACAATCAGAAAAGACTGTGGCTTTTCCCCAGATTCACCAGGGTGAAGGTAGGAATGTGACATAATCTAACTTACTTTTTAATAAAAATCACTGGCTACTGTACTGGGAATAGCATGAAGGGGGTGAGACCAGATGCCATTACAAGTATCCCAGCAGTGATAATGTTGGCTCAGATCAGGTCACAGCAACAGGGCGGGCAAAGGGTGATTCCCAGGCATAGTGACAGCATTTTCTGATCGATTGGTGAGAGCTGCCAGCCCTAGTCAGGCCACCACATTCTCTGACTTGAACCTCTGCATGTGCCTCCCCCATGCCCTACGGTATATTTTCAGAGCAGCCAGAGTGATCCTTTTGAAACAAAACAAGATCAGGCCATCCTACCACAAACCCTCACAGGCTCTCCCCTCAACCGCAGAGTAGAAAGGCCTCCCCTTGGCCCTGCTCAGCCTTCCCTCCAACTTCCTGTCCTAACTCCAGTCCACACTGGCCTTCTTATTGTTCTTCTGACACACTAAGTGTTGCTGCCTCAGGGCCTTTGCACTTGCTGTGCCCTCTACCTGGACCACTTCCCCCAACCATCCAAGTGCCTTATTCCTTCGCTTTCTTCAGGTGTCAGCTCAGATGTCACCTCCTCAGAGGCCTTCCCTTATCACCTTAACTGAAATAGATTCCCTTCCACCATTGTCGCTCCCTATCCCTTACACCCAACTTAGTTTTTCTCAAGACTTATCACCACCTTATCTATATATTTATTGACGTCTTCCTCACTACAATTGTTGTGCCCAGCAATGTATCCCCAGGACCTGGAACAACCCCCACACAGGTAAATATTTTGTTGAATAAATGAATAACCCCTTCTCCCCTTCTAGAGATGGCCCAGGCCTGCCTGCCTCTTCAGGGATAACCGACCTAGCTCTCAGAAGTTCTCAGAGCTCTGTGGAGACTGCTAAACGTGGAGAAACTCACCAAAACCTCCCCAGAGCCAATTCCACCACCTGCAGAGCTGCGCTGCCACCGTGCCTTCCTGTAGGGCTGAACCTCACCCTTTCCTCATGCTTGCTTCTTGGCCCATGCTCCAGAGCCTCCCAGGCCCCAGATCCTTCTGGGACAGCCCCGAAATATTTCCTTATCCCCCTCATCTCCTGTCCCACTATCCCCTTGCTCATTAGCTCAGGGCCTCAGCAGGTCCCCGGTGCTCTCTCTTGTGTCACCACAATCCAGTTTTCACAGGGTTCCAGAGCAGTGTTGCTAACGAGTACACCTGACCTGCTCCCTCCCTGCTTAAATCCCTCCTCTGGTCCTCAGGATAAAGACCAAGGTCCAGCGTGTCTGCCTCTGGCCCCTTCGCCTCTCCTGCCTCCTTCCCCTCTTTTCCTTTCCTCAGCCCCGGCACCTGCCACCTTCCTGTCATCGAATACCACGCAAGTCCTCCGCTCTTGTGTGGTCACAACTAACTGTGTATGGTCACTCGCTTCCCATGTTGGCGTTCTGGGGGTGCAGCCTGGCCGCGGGGCTGGAGGTTTCTCGGGAAACTTGTGGGTGGGATGTGGCCAGCGGAAGCCGAGGAGGGGCTGATGTCCCCTGGTCTGTCCCTTGGCTCCACTGCTGACCGGACCCCCCGCCGTATGCTCCATGAGGGAAGACCTGGGTCGCTCTCCTCCAGGGTCTGACATGGTCTCTACATGTCAGTATTTTCCTATTTTTTTTTAAAAATTGCGGGCGCCTGGGTAGCTCAGTGAGTTAAGCCTCTGCCTTCGGCTCAGGTCACGATCTCAGTCAGGGTCCTGGGATCAAGCCCTGCATCAGGCTCTCTGCCTAGCGAGAAGCCTGCTTCCCCTTCTCTCTCTGCCTGCCTCTCCGCCTGCTTGTGATCTCTCTCTCTCTGTGTCAAATAAATAAATAAATAATCTTAAATTAATTAATTAAATTTAATTAAATAAAAAATTGTGTACCTTCCTCATTTTTTGTTTTATTTTATTTATTTTTTTAAAAAGATTTTATTTATTTATTTGTCAGAGAGATAGAGTACCGGCAGGCAGAGTGGCAGGCAGAGGCAGAGGGAGAAGCAGGCTCTCTGCGGAGCAAGGAGCCTGCTGTGGGACTCATCCCAGGACGCTGGGATCACGACCGAGCCAAACACAGACACTTAACCGACTGAGCCACCCAAGCATCCCTCCTTCCTCATTTTTTAAAGTGGAAAAAAAAAAAAAAATCCTTTCCTTGCAAAATCATTCTTTTATTAAAACACTGATTAAAAAGTAACTCTTCCTGTATTTTCCAAAGGTGAACAGATAGAGGCAGGTCCTGGGCCCCTCGTGAGGACAGGCCCAACAGAGATGAGCCTGGAGACGCCCAGAAGACAGGAATGCAAATATTCAGTGACGTTATTCATGACAGCCAGGAACTGGAATGTTCCTGGATGTCCATCACCAGTAGCACAGGGTGAAAATGTTACGATAAGTCACTCGGTGGCCGGCTACCTGTGAGGAGAACGAATGCCCTAGATATGGGCAAACCTCACCAACCTGGTATTGAGCAGAAGAAGCCAGACACAGAAGGCCACACAGTGCGTGGCTCCAGCCAAGGTCAGCTTAGAAGCAGGCCGAAGTCGCCCAGGGGTTTGGGGGTCGGGAGAGAGGTTTCTCTGGGGGTAGTGAGGGTGTCACAAGGGGACTTCTGGGTGCTGGGTCCATGGGTATGTTCAGCTTCTGCAAATTCATCCAGCCGTACACTTACGAGCGCTCTCTCTCAAATTAATAATTAAATCTTAAAAAAAAAAAAAAGTTAAAGGGAAAAAAAAAAGACACGAGTCCTGGAGCAGGTAAAGCCCATCTCTCTTTTCTGTCAAGAGGGAGGTGGTGGGCAGGTGCCCACAGTCCCTGTGGCGTCCTTGTCCCTGACGTCTCTGCCACCAGAGTTTCTCCCCAGTTTCTGAGAGTCCAAAAGCCCCAGGCTGGGGTTCTGGTTCCACGGAGCCTCAGGATTGCCAGGAGCGGGCGCCCCGGTGGGTCAGTCGTTAAGAGTCCCCGCCTTTGGCTCAGGTCATGATCCCAGGGTCCTGGGATCGAGCCCCATGTCGGGCTCCCTGCTCAGCAGGAAGCCTGCTTCTCCCTCTCCCACTCCCACTGTTTGTATTCCCTCTTCACTGTCTCTGTCAAATAAATAAATAAAATCTTAAAAAAAAAAAAAAAAAAAAAGAATGCCAGGAGCTCTCAGGTCCATTCTCAAGGCAAATCCTGCCATTATACTTGAAGCTCTAGAAACAGGTCTGGGCATGCAGACCCTGCTGTCTCTCCCTCCTGGGCCCCCAGCCCCCAGCAGCCACAAACCACAAGCTGGGAGGCAGGGCTGTGGGCCGTGGGCACACTCGGTGTGGGAGGTCAGAGCGCAGGGCTGAGGGCTGCCTAGGTCCCTGGGTTATATCCCACAAGCTGTCTGCACCCTCGGGTCCCTGGGGTGGGGCTGTCTCCGCTTCAGTGGCTCCCGCCCCACCCCCAGCAGAGACCCGGTGAGGAGGGCCACCTTCCTCCTCTCATGGGCAAGGGAAGCCCAGGGTGGCCCCTGTCTGACCTTGCGCCTCACCCCCAAAGGTCATATTGCAGGCTGGGCCTTTCGGGGGTTCGGGATGTCGCAGTCGGGGGCAGGGGCAAAGGTCCAGCGCTGCCCTCTGGGGCTGGGCCAGGCTTGGTTATTTATAACCACGGGTTGCCTTACCTCCTGACCTTCAGCTGCGGCTAGCAATCCGCAGCGATTAGCATCTCCTGCCGCCCACTGGGACCCAACACCCCCGTGCGCCCTCCCAGGGCCTGGCCTCCCCGAAGGGCCCTGCAGGAAGCAGAATGTGGACCACAGTCCGTGCCCTGTGGTTCCCTCAGGCGGACCTGCCATGTGTGAGTCGGGACAGGTGGGTGCTTCTGGGGGAAAAGGCACCAAGAAAGACTCAGAGCTACTTGGGTTCCATGACTTCCCAGGTTGAAGACGCTGGTGGTCTGTTCCGGGTGGCTCCCCAGCCTGGGTTTGCTCTTCAAAGCCAGGGGCCAGAGGTGGCCCTGGAGACTGGCCCCCCCTCCCCCAACGTGGTGCCTGGGATCACAGCAGAGGAAATGCCCCCCCCCCCCCAGCAGCGGGCCCCTCATTCCCGCGTGACAGCTGAAGCTCAGGGGAGCAGGTGACCAGTCCCAGCTGACATGGCCACCCACGGCCTATGCCCAGCTCCTGGCTGATGGGAAGCCACCAGATGCCAGGCCCCCTGAGGGTGACAAGGAGGAGCCATTGTAGGAGGCTGGCGGCAGGGAGGGAGGGGAGGAGGGAGGGAGGGGCCCATTCGTTCCTTCAACACATTTTTGTTGAGCACCTACTAGGTGCCAGACCCGATTTCAGGCAGAAATCCTTACCCTTGTGGAGCTGATGATCTAGGGCACAGAGGCAGTCCCCAGAGACACAGGTCACACCACGGCTGAGGGGCTTGAGACCTGAGGAGGGAGACTGAGGCAGGAAGCAAGAAGCTCAGGCTGAGGGTGCGTGTAGCCCGGAGCTGAATGTTTCCTGCAGGCGACAGAGCCCACCCGAGGGCTAACACGGCAAGCCCAGGCCGGTTTTGCCTCAATAGTGGGTGCCCTCCCCTGAGCAGCTTCCGGTGACCTTTACCCGGGGCGGAGGACGAGAGTCTCACACAGCACCCAGTCTTGGCGGCCATCCCTAAGGAAGCCATTTGGCTGCTTCTGCCCAGCACAGGGAGGAACTGAGTCAGGGGGCTTGAGGAGGGTGGTAGTGAGGGAGGGGAGAGCCTGGACGCTTCCTTCCTGTTCCGCCAGGCTCTCAGACGCTTGGAAACACTTGGAACTTTGGCTGTGTGGCTTGACCGTCCCCTTGCCCTCTCTGGGCCACAGTTTCCACAACTAAGAACGAAGGGGCTCAGCCGGGATGAGCCATCTGGGCTCCAGCTGCCTCGGGTCCGGCTCACCAAGTGTGGCTCCATCTGCGAGTGTCCCCCTTGGCGCAATGAAGCCAAAGGGCACAGGCCTGTGGTGGGTGGCAGGGGAGTGAAGCCAGGAGAGCCCGGGGCTGGGTAGGAAGTGCCGGTGTGAGGTGCACACGTGTGTGGCCGTGTGTGTGCAGGACCCGCTTGCCGCCTTGTGTGTGTAGACCACAGACATGGGTGGCGGTGTGTAGCTTGCTGTGTGTGGGGGGGGGACAGTTTATACAGGACCGGAAAGGGGATAGTGTGTGTGCAAGTGTGGAGTGTGTGTGTTGGGGGTGTGTGAATCGCACCAGGTCTAGGTCCAGGTATGTATAAGGAGAGAGTGTGTGTGCGTGTGTATATGCGTACGCGTGCGTGTGTTGTGGGGTTGGCTCGGGGAGGGGGCTGTGAACCCCCTCGGCCCACATGGTCGGCCTATGGCCGACAGGCCCTGACCAGTCCGTGAACCCAAGGACTAGAAGAGTCAGCGGCTTTTCCAGCCTTTTTGCCAAATGGGATGTCAGCACGGGGGTGGAGGTGGGGGGTGTTGCAGGCTGGGGAAGGTGGCAATGACTTCATGACCACTGGCTGCTGAGCAGCTGGGGGAAGGGGGTGGGGAGCTGGGGCCTGGCCTCCCGAGGAAACCTGTTGCCACCCCCCTCCGTTTGAGGCGGGGCCTCGGGACCCACACGGGGTAGAGGTGGCAGCCCAGCCACAGGGCTCGTGAGTCCTGGGGACCCTTTGGCTCTCTCTGTGGGGGCTGTGGCTCTGTTGGGGCCTCAGGAAGGTGGGCAGGGGCCCCCTGAGGAGTGAGCGCCCTTCACACAGTCCCATGTAAGCCTACAACAACCCCATGAGTTAGGGACTCACTATTTTGCAGATGAAGGCACAGGCTTCCAGAGGCAAAGGGCCATGTCTGAAGCCGCCCAGCTCAGGGGAGGGGTCGTGCTGGCCCGGGACATGGTTGGTGTGTTTCCTGCTCCATCTCCCAGAAACGGGCAGTGGGCCAGGGGGCGTCCACTAGATCTACACTCGGATGCCTTGAAGCTTAGGTGTTGGGCTTTCTCCAAGTCCTCAGTCCCAATGCTCCCTAGCCCTCCCCAAAGGGCCTCCTTCCTGGGGAGGCCCTCCACGTACTTCTCTCCAATTTAGGGGGTGACGGACATCTGTAACCATGCGGGGGCCACCACAAGTAAACAGAAGCCTTTACAAAGGGCAGCCCCTTTGAGCACAGGCCAGAGGCCAGGCCCTACGTCAGGCAGTCCAGGCTGCCTTGACTCACAAGGATCAGGCTTGCTTGGCTCCTTTGTGGGGCTGGAGGGGCCCCAAGATCACAGACCTGGGTGTGGATGCGAGTACTGTCTTTGCACCCAGAAGCTGAGATCAGCTCTCGGGGTGCTCTTTCTTCAGCCATTTACTAGTTTCTCGTATAATAATAACCGCCCCTGCCCAAGCTTTATAGGCCACAAAATACTTTCACACTCTCTCACTTCATCCCACTGGCCTTGTGATGAGGAGCCAATATACCCATTTTACAGAACAAGAAATGGAAGCTCGAGGGGGAGCTTCAGCGACTAGTCTCAGATCACAGGCCAGGACGTGGGCTCTGAGCCCCTGTCCAGGTCCGGTTCAAAGCAGCGCGGCGACAGTGGGCTGACGTCTCCAGGGCCCTGCTGCTCCAGAAACTGGCACAGTGACCACACTGCTCCCCAGCCTCCCCGCCTGCAAATACTGGGGCTGGGGGTTGCTGCTCCACGAGAGAGTGGGAGAGGGTATGGGGGGGTCCTCTGCTGCCCCAGGCCTTGGGCCCAGGCAGGGACTGCCAGGGACCCGTCCTTCTTGGAATATGAACCCATCGACAGGGTTGTCATGTTCTCATCTGCCCGTGGCAAAGTGAGAAAGACAAGGACAATGCAGTGAGGTTTTCACAGAGGGAGACCCACGATGTGAAATGCGGCCCTTTCACTTGTACTGTGTTCAATGGTGTGAGCACACGCGTGTGCGTGTTCAAAAAGACCTTTCCTCTGACACTTCCTTTTAGTGTCCTTAACTCAGCAACATATGGACCTGGTGACCACGTCTGGTCCTAAGTTTTTTTTTCTGGAAATGTTGGTGCCCTGAGAAACAGGACAGATGGGAGCCACCGACCTAGCTCTGGTCCTAGGTGAGACCTAGCATGGAGAAAGTTGTTTCTTAATTGAGGGATGATGTCTGAACAGCTGGAAAAAGCCACGGGGAGAAGAGGCTGGGGTTTCTGCCCAGACAGCCCTCGGGAGGCCCCAGAGCCCAGGCAACCCCAGGAAGCTGAGCCCAGGACCATCTCCGTAGCTGCACAGGGAATTCTGAGAAAGGTCTCAGGGCCGGTTCTCCATGCCACACAACCTCTACCTCTTCTCTGACCTGGAGCCAGGAGGAAATGTTCCCTTAAACCCACCCCACCCTCCTCCCCATCCCCCCAAGGCTGACTCCAAAATAGCCCAGGCCCCGGGAGAAGACGTCATGGGTCCAGTTGGCCGCCTGCCCCTCCAAGAGGACAAATATAGAGGGATACTGGACACCGCAGTAGCCCCGGGACCTGGGGAGCCCCGCTCCCTTCCCTTCCTAGCCCTGCACCCACTAACAGGACAGCTGCAAGGCCAGCGCCTCCTGGCCTGGCCAACCCACCCTGGGACGTGTCCCAACAAGCCCGGACTGGAGCTGGAGGCTGGCCCAAGGGGACACCTAGCCGAGCTGGCTATGCGCATGGGACACCTACTCTATCGTGGGGGGGTGGTGGTGGTGGTCTCAAAGCACTTTTATAAGCGTCACTGCCCACAGGCTGCTCCCAGGAGGGGGGAGTCCAGAAGAACCCCGGGTGGCTCCCAGGTGGACTGGCTCGGCCTTCTGTTCTTCCCAGCTTCCCAAGGAGGCCAAGGCTGTAAACCTGGGGGTGTGGGAGGCCGTCTGGAAGGTAGGCAGCCAGGCCAAACCCCAATAAACTGCTGGTTGAATCGAATTGCAAATAATTAGTCCTGATCACCAAAGCTGCCTCCACCCTCCACTCCCGGGAATTAAAGGTCAAAGGGCAGAGCTGCTGACGCAAATGTCAGGGGAGCTATGTGATTGGGAACAGCTGGGCTCCTGCTCCCGATGGGCTCCGCTGCCTGAGGTCGCTGGCCCCCAGCGCTCTGGACAAGGTGTTCCTCGGGACTGGACCCTGAGAGCTGGCACTTGAGGCTTGCTCGGGGAAGGGGGCTCCGTTGCTTCCCCTCCTATGGTTCTAAGGTCAGCGGAACTTGCTGGGGGTGGGGGCGGGGTGGGGGTAGTGTTAACAGAAATTCCGGTGAAATGGTGTTGCCACATGTGTGGGAGCCTGGGGAGGAGGAGTAGCTCAGTGTCTTGTGGGCCCCCCCCTCACCCCTAAAACAAGAGGAAACCTCTGCCTTCCTGGCCAGGGGCAGCCTGCGATGTTCCCCTAGGTGGACCCTATTACAGGCCCGCCCCAGCAGCACCGTGCTCTGTGCGCCAGGGGTGACCCCCAGCGGTCAGTGTGGGACTTGAACTTGGACCTCGGACAAGGCTACCGCAGACCCAGGCTCGGCAGCCTCAGCACAGGGCTGGGGACTCTGGTGGTTCAGTTTTGGTAAGGGGGTTGCTGGTGTTTGGTGGTATTTTTGTATGTGCTGAATTTTCCTCATTGTATTGGATCTCACCCTAAACGTCCCACTGTTAGCAAATCAGCTTCTAAGAATGCACTATCATCTAGCCCTAAACCGGCCCCTCCTCCTGACTTCCCTGTGTCTATTAAGAGCACTGCCACCCTCCCAGTCCCTGGGGCTCCAAACCTGCGAGTCATCTTCCACTCCTGCCTACACTGGACTGGGCGCCAGGTCCCGCCCCTCCTCACTCTGCCGTCACTCTTCCCATCCTTGATACTCACTGCCACTACCCAGTCAGCAGGGCTCTCACCTATGCAACTGCTGCCCTCAACCATGCGGCTGGGTCAGACCTGGGTCTGCGCCCAGCCCCCTCTACTTACTCGCTGTGTGACCTTGCACAAGTTACTTAACTTCTCTGAGCTCAGCTTCCTCAGCTGTAACAAGGATAGTAATCAAAGCACCTACTTCATGGAGCATTGCATGAATTCTGTGACAGGAGGGACACAAAGACCCTGTCATATAGGACATGCTCAATGCATGTCAATGATCACAGGCCCTCCTTCAGTCCCAGGCCTCTGTTCAGAAAACCAAGGCCAGAGAGCTGGAATGTGAGCTACCGTTGGGTGTTGCATTCCAGGTGTCTTTACAGCATGCTACAGAGCAGGGAGAGTGGAAGTTCCTGGAGTCTAGAAGCTTCTCTACCATGGCCTCCATCATCACATTCTAGAACCCAGAACCAAAGGCCACTTCCTGAAGGCATTGGTTCCATCCGAGGGCCTTTGGGGCCAGTCTACCTGGGTAAGTGTCATGGTCATTCGGCCACAGCAGACACTTTCTGGAATGAGACAACTCCGGGTCACATCCAGTGGCTGTGACTCAGGGTGACCCATCTGCAAGGTGGTGAGTGAGGCCACGCACACTGGCCTGGCACAGCCGCCTGCCCGCCTCTGGGCAGCCAGCCATGCAGGGGCGGGGCCACCCAGCTGGTACCTCCCCCTGCAACTGCGCAGCCCTCAGGTCCCTCTCCCAGCTCACACTCACCCCACCTCTATTTATTTACTTGAGCACCAGAGAGAGAACACCAGCGGGAGGAGCTGCTGACAGAGGACGAACAGGCTCCCTGCTGAGTGGGGAGCCCGAGGCGGGACTCCATCCCGGGACCCCGGACCATGACCTGAGCCCAAGGCAGACGCTTAACCAACTGAGCCACCCAGGCGCCTCGATAGAGAGATTTTCAAAGGAGACTGAGGCTGCAGGAAAAGCAGAGCATCCAGATTCAAACGTGGGCCTGTCTGGACCCACGTACCGTGTCAGACAGTTGCTCTCCAGGGGGGCTGGCTCTGCTCCTGAGACATTTGGCAACGCCAGGAGCCATTTCTGGTTGTCGCAACGGGGGTGTGTGCCTGAGCTACTGGCATCTGGTGGGTAGAGATCACGGACGCTGCTAAATACCCCACAGCACGGCCCCGGCCACACAGCAGAGTTACCTGCCGCCGGGGTTGACTGTACCTTGGTGAGCAGCCCTGGTCCAAGAGTCATTGTCCCTGCCTCACAACTGCCTTGAGAGCTAAGGAAAGTGATGCTTGTCCAGGATCCAGGACTGGGCCTCACTCCTGCTCTGTTCAAACAGGACCCTCTCGGGGCGCCTGCGCGGCTCAGTGGTTATTAAGCCTTTGCCTTCAGGTCATGATCTCAGGGTCCTGGGATCGAGACCCGAATCTGGCTTTCTGCTCAGCAGGGAGCCTGCTTCCCTCTCTCTCTCTGCCTGCCTCTCTGCCTACCTGTGATCTCTGTCAAATAAATAAATAAAATCTTAAAAAAAAAAAAAAAGGACCTTTTCCTGGCCTGGGACATCCCGCTGGTGGGCAGAGGTAGGGTAGGTGTATATTCCGACCAGGAGCATTTTCTGAAATGATCTTGGTGTCTCTGCCTTACCTTGACTGGGGCAGAGTTTCTAGAACAGTCCAGTGCTCACTTACCTACCCCTTCAACAAAGGAAAAGCAGGCCCTGGAAGGAGAAGACCGCCCGCCCAGCAAGTGGATTGTGTTAGAAGCCGGGTGCAATTTCTCCTCTCAAGCCCTGGTCTCCGTTAGTCTCCCTGAGATCCACCTGCCCACCCCTTTCACTGGCATTTGGAGGGCAGAGACAGGAGAGAGGACGGGAGGCAAAAATGCTCCTTCAAAGCAGTCCTCGGACTTAGCAGGAGGACCCCAGGCGGGGAGGAGGACTGGTGAGGATTTGTGTCTGGGGAGCCCTGGGCAGAGGCAGGGGGATGGCCAAGAAGACCTTGGACGGTGGTGTGGAGCTGAGTCCAGGAGCTGGCAAGGCCTCCCTGCCGCTCACTTCAGTGGGCACCTGCTTCTCCCTCAGCCGGCCTCAGCGGCCCATGGGGTCAAGTGTCTTCTCTACAAAAGCCATTCCCAAATAAGGCACTGCCTTCTCCCCTGGGACAGGGCGGGGGTGGGGGCCCAGGTCAGAGCCCTTACACCCTGGGCAGAGCAGGGCCTTTGCTGGTTTACCTGACTCATGCAGAAGAGCTTGTGGGATTGTTCAGGAGGAGGGCACAAGGATCGGGCCCGCTAACAGAGCGGACCCTGTGAATCCCTTTCTGGCACTGCTCACTTGCCGGGATTGCGGGAATCCAGGGGTTTCAAACCACACTCGCCCTCTCTGGGTCTCAGCTCAAGACACCTGTTTCATGTGGGGTAGGGTGGGAGCGGGGCACGGGGGACCTCACCACCTTCCAAACCTCAGCACAGGTGTCAGGCGGGGATGGGGCCTCCGTCTGGCTCGGGAAGGCCAGCTGACCCAGGGGCAAGCCCAGACACGCAGCTGTTCCTGGACAGGAAGCATTCACCCTGGGGGAGGGGAAGCAGAGACCAGACCCAAGGACGTCTGACTGGCTGAGTCCTGTTAAAAGGGTCTGGATCCAGTTTCGGGAAGGGAACAGCCTCCTGCCACGGGAGTCTCTTCTCTGGGGCCACATTTTTGTCTTTAGTGGAAATTTCTTGCTGGCGGCTTGACACCCGACTTTGACCTTTCCTTCTCTAACTTAGCTCTGCCGCTGGTGGGCTCGGGAACTGAACCCTCCTCCGAAGTCCCCCACACTTGTTCCTTCCCAGGGGTGCTCAGAGGCTGCAGGGCCTCCCTCCTTCGGTCTTCTCCTGCGGAGGCTCCAGGGCCGGCCAGGGGGCACCTGGGCCTGGTGTGATTCCACCATGAAAGTTCAGGGCCCCGGGCCCTAAGGAGAAGGGCCGGGCAGCCTGGTTGCTCCTTACCAAAGGTTCCTCCCAAGACCCCTCATCCCGCGGGCCGTTCCCACTCCCATCCAGCATCCCTGCCGTCACCTCCACTCCCACCAAGCACGGCTCCCAGGCCCTTCTTTCTGTGACCGGCTTGGCAGGGCACACTCCCAGAGGTAGCTCTGCGCAGGAGGCTGGGGGGGGGAAGGATGGAGAAGCTCCGAATGGCGTGTGGGTGAGAGGAGCAGTCTTCCTGACCTCAGCGGAGGGAGGGACAGAAGCTGTTGGCTGCAGTTTGGGACGTTCGTCCCCATGTGAAGAGAGCCCTGGAGCAACCCTGAACTCTCTCATATATTGAACTCCCCAGGCTTGAGGATGGCAAATGCTGCTGTGAGACACCCCCGTCCTCCAGGCCTGTGTGTGTGTGTGTGTGTGTGTGTGTGTGTGCGCGCGCGCACGCGTGCATGGGGGCATTCCGGTCTAGAGCACCCGAAGGCTGAGGAGGAGGCCGCAGCAAGGGACCTGGCTCCCAGCACTCCCAGGCTGGCCTCACCTCCCTCCCTGGGGCCTGCTGCCATTATGCTTACCGTCTCAGTCGCCCCCTTCCCCACCAAGAGGATCCAGCGGCTTCTTGCAACTAAATTCAGCGGAGGTGGTGTGGTTGGGAGGGGTCCTAGGTGGCCCTAATGCTCTTTTGCTCCTGAGGTTTCAAGTCACGGGGTGGACAGGGACCCTAGAACACCTCTCATCCAACCCTGTCATTTGACAGAAAACAGAGAGGCAGGGAGAAAACGACCCCTCACGCTGCTGGCTCCTCAGAGGAGTCTGGGACAGGGGTTCATGCTCCTGGCCGAGGCCCCTGGGGATGCCAAGGGCTGGCTGCAGCAGCGGTGAGGGCTTGGGGACGGGGCTCCAGCCACTCGGCCCCCTTCCTCTAATCCTCACCCCTCCTTTCCCCCTTTCAGCAGCAGTTACAAAATCCAGGAAATAAATGTGGATTGATGGCCTATAAAGGGCTTAGTTAGTGCTGTGACCCGCTGAGTTATGTAACTCCCATTTATTATTGGCCTCGGACGAAGTTTCTATTGAAGCAGCTCACGAAGCTGATTCCATGACATTTCCTTTAGTCTTATTCGGTGGCTGCAGCCGAAATTCCTCCTAGCTTCAAAGAGCAGCAATGGGGGTATGGACTTTCAAAAAAATCCCCTTCTCCAATCCCTTGGGCCAATGTTGCTCTCACCCTTACCAGCCTCTGCTCACCTCAGCAGGCGTCCCAGGCTCTGGACCACCTGCCTTCCCTTTGCGTCCCGGGGCTGCAGCCTGCCTCAGCTGAGCAAAGGTGTTGCCCCCACTCCCGGTAAATGAAAGAAGAGTGACTCGGGGCTGGGAGAATCAAGAGACGGCCTAGTAGCAAGAACAGTGGACCAAGAGTCAAGAGCTCTAGTCAGATGTCTGCTATTGGAATCATGGCCCACTGGGGGCCTTGGCATGCTAGTTAGGAAAATGGAGTAGTTTCGCTTCTCTGTTTAATCGGAACCCCCAGCAGGCACCCTCCTGGGTCCGGTCTGGCCTGCCTCACTTGGGGCGGGGGCAGGGGTGGGGTGCGGGGAGCAGCCTGGGGAGGGGCGAAGGAGAGGGATAAGGGAGGGGCTGCCAGTCTTTCTTCTGGTGCGAAGGCAAGTAAGGCTAATACCAACACGATGCCACCTTGTGTTCAAAAGGGAGCAGAGCCCAGCCTCTCTTTTAGGGGAGCTTTCCAAACAAGCTCATTTCCTCTGCCGCCACCCCTTTTCTGCTCTGGGAAGCCAAGGATCCTCCCTAATTGTCACCTCTCGGTCCTTCTATTCCTTCCCCAGGATGCCCACAGAGAAGCTCTCTGAAGGACCAGCTGCTCAGTGGACTTTTGGAGATCTCTTTCCAGTTCAAGAAGAAGATGGATGCTCTAGGCAGGTTCAGGCCCCAGGGAACTCCACAGTGTCTGTCTTCTTCATTAAGACACGCAAGTATTAAGATCACAGAAGTCATGCCTCGATGCCTCAGGGACAAATCGGTGCATCGGGGCAGCTGCTTTGTACCAAGTGGTATAGGCTCCAGGAGTTCCACCCATTAAGGACCTGGCCGGGCATGAAGGCTACTAGCCCACACAACTGCACATGGCACAGACGACTCACCCCTGGAGAATGTTGCCTTGGAAGAATGTTGCCTTCGCGCCCATCCAAGCCCAGCCCTGGCTTTTCCAGGTAAGGAAAACTGAGGGTCCACTGTGCGGAGAGGACTTCTAACGGATCGAATGGCAGAGGGGGACTAGAACAATTCTGCATTGCGACTTGGTTTTTGAGATGCTGCTTTGGGCTCACAATGTATCACACCAGAAGGGTCTTTGGAAAGAAGGGCTGTCACCTGAGACCCCAGAAACATGGCCTTAATATGGGGCAGGATGGTCTAATAAACCCTCAGTTGAGCAAAGCCCAACACTGGGTCTCTAACTCAGCCAAGGCTGCCTCCAGGCATCTGCCCAGTTCCTGCTTTCCGCAGGCCAGCCTCCTCCAGGAAGGACGAATGCTCACGATACAACCCAGGATCGAAACTGGTCTTTTCTGGTGAAAAATGTGCCAAGGGGCGCCTTGGTGGCTCAATGGGTTAAGCCTCTGCCTTCGGCTCAGGTCATGATCTCAGGGTCCTGGGATTGAGCCCCGCATCAGGCTCTCTGCTCAGCATGGAGCCTGCTTCCCCCTCTCTCCCTGCCTGCCTCTCTGCCTACTTGTGTTCTCTCTCTCTGTCAAATAAATAAATAAAAATTTTAAAAATAATAAAATTTTTTTAAAAAATGTGCCGAACTTTTGCTCCTAGTACCTTTACTTACAGCCGAAGATAAACTCCCCAAGATAAAAAGGGGGAGTGCCTACAAAATAAAAAGCCTATTTCCACAGAAGCACAGCAGGCCAACACGCAGCAAAGGGCAGCAGCTGACCATTCACTCTGGGCTAGGCCACTCGTCTGCGCTGGCCAAAGGTCAGGGAAAGCAGGCTTAGGGAAGGAAGACAGGAAAAGAAATCGAGGCCTCAGCTGGCGGAGGATACTACTGTTTGTCTACTGTGGAGTAGTACTTCACGCAATCTCATTTCCCCTCCAACAACGCTGTGAACGACGTTTTTAAAAGACGGCTCCACTCTTTTTGAATATGTCTGCACTTGAGAGGTTCTGCAAAAATCTTAGCAGATGGAGGTTTGGGCTCTTACGTGGACACAGCAGTGCTCAGCAGCCTCTAACCCTTCTTGCCACCATTCCACACCCGGCTGCACACCTGGTGGTAATATTTTATTTACTTCCGTAGGTCTGCTCCCAGCCTGTTTACATGCAGTGACTGCAACTTAATTCTTACCATAAAACATCATGAGCAACAGACACTAAATCCGTATGTTTTGGGGGTATCTCAAAATGTCAAGCTTCCCACTGTTTCCACCCCTCAATCTCTCCCTCAGCGTGCCTGCACAGAATGAACTCGTAGATGCAAGAGAGACCACGAGTCTCCTGGTTGAATTTTCCTGGAGAGCTCCCTTTTCCTTCAGTTGGGGAGGGCGGAGCAACAGAGAATGTTATTCCCTAAAGCTCCGATAGGCCCACGATACCTGTTTCCTCACCTACTTCTTTTAGGACAATGTCTAGAACACTTATAAATAGACTGGAAATAGGATTCTGCATTAGGGGGCGCCTGGGTGGCTCAGAAGGTTAAGATTCGGGCTCTTGGTTTTGTCTCAGGTCATGATCTCAGGGTTGTTGAGATCGAGCCCCGGGTCGGGCTCCGCATTCAGCCGGCAGTCTGCTTGAAGGTTCTCTCTGCCTCTGTGCCTACCCCTCCCCAAAATAATAAATAAATGTTTTAAAAATCTTTAAAAAAAAAATATTGTGTATATATAAGCACTTTAGATCGATTTCTCTTTGTTCATCACATTACAAAACAGCCAAACAGACACCATACTACCAACAGCATTTGCTCCACTACTAACGTGCCGCCACCATACCTACGGCTCCGCTTCATCCCATGTCTTCCTCCCTCTCTCACCCCAAGCTCCCTGAGGGCATCTCCCTCACCCTCCTGCCCTGGCCCTGGAAAGCTCCAGTCTGCTGCCGGCTGCCCAGCAGGGGCAGGGGGGCCACTGGTAGCTACCACAAGCCATGACTTCACTTTGCCATCACAAGAACCCTTTGGGGTGTTCCTCTCTTGTTCCTTTAGAGCAAAGGAACAGGTCAGTGACTAGTGAAAGGTCACAAAATCAGGCAACAGGAGACCAGAATTCTAACCCAGGTCGCCTGACTTGAGACCTGTCTTCTCCCAACCCTCCTGCAGGAGCCTCTAGTGAGGGGTTGTCTGGTTATACCCCTGGCTAGGGCCTAGATCCTTTATTCCTCTCAGCCGGGCCTGCTCACCACGGGGCAAAGGCCCCTCCTAGGGCCAGCTGGGCCTCTGGATCACCTGAGAACGATGAATTCATGAATAAATATTTTCAGAAAACCACTGGATGTTCTGCAAATGCAAGCCAGTCATGGTAACATCTGAAGAGCTTTTAAAAGTTTATTTTTATTTTTTAATTTTTTATATTTATATTTTTTGTATTATTATTTTTCCTATGAAAAAATAGCCTTACCAGCTGCATGAGAGATGAATATTCCCTTTATACTTTTAATGTAGCCGTAAGTTCAAAGTACCCTAAGCTTCCACTATCCATGAGTCAAAAAGTAAAGAGTAATGGGCTGAGCCTAAGGTGGGGGAGCCTGCTGACAGGTCACCACGTGCTGGCAAGCAGCAGCTAAGAAAAGGGATGCCGGGGTGGCAGAGCTGGTTACGCATCTGCCTTTGGCTCAGATTGATGAGGGAGCAGGAGGCTGGCTGAGGACAAAGCAAAAGCTGGCGCCTTGCACCCCCTCTTCACCCTTTCCCCTCCAGAAGTGTAGCATCCCTCAGGCAGCCCTGACTGCCAGGAACAATAAGCAAATAGTTAACTTGCAGAGCTCACAATCCTGCTAGACAGGAGTCTCCCTTGGCTTACAAATGTCCTAAATCTCACTAACAAAGACGATTGATAGCAGGATTGTGACACCCCACCAAAAAGTCTCCCAACTATCTTAATGTTAATGGCTGGTCTAAAGACAACATTGATCCAGCAGCAAGGGCAAGGCCTCCGGCAGGCCTGGAACATCCTGGCACCTTGTAGGCCCTCTTTAGAATATGAAAACTCCACTGACACCTCCCTTCCCCTCACCTTCCCCCAACAGCAGGGCATATAACATGCCTACCCTCACAACCCGGGGCAGCAGCAGCTCTGACTGCCCACGGGTCCTGTCCCCGTGCTTTAATAAACCACCATTTTGCACCAAAGATGTCTCAAGAATTCTTTCTTGGTCATCGGCTCCGGACCTCAGCCCACCAAACCTCACCTAGGTTCTAGAACTTCATCATATGGCTCCCGAACGTGGGGCTGTGAGTCTTTACATTTGGACTCTGAGCTTCGGTGCAAAATTGGTGAGTACTTTCTCTCCATTTACTCTGATTTCAGGGGCTTTTCAAGGAGTATGGTCTTATTGGAACACTTGCATGTCAATTGCTCAGGCTGTAATCCTCTAGCCCATGGCTACTCTATGGGGAGGAGAGCGTCTGCCTTTTGGCTGTAAGCTAGTACCCTGGCCGGAATGGCAATAAGACCCAGAAACTTGATGGCCTCTCTTTCTTCCTGTTCTTATAGAAAGTTGTCTCTCTTGGGCACGGGACAGCCAACTAAGTCACCAGGACGGCTGCCAATCTTAAGACTCCCGTGTGAGGTTTCCTCCTGATTGATCTAATGTGATCCCCTCCACATCCCTGGTCTAGCCACTTCTGGCTCCAGACCTCAGCCCACCAAACCTCACCTAGGTTCTAGAACTTCATCAAGATCATGATCTTGAAGTCCTGGGATCAAGCCCTGCGTTGGACTCCCTGCTCCGTGGGGAGTTTGCTTGTCTCCCCCTCCCCCTGTTCATACTCTTGTCTCTAGTAAGTAAAATCTTTAAAAAAATAAAAATAAAAAAGGAAAGAACCAGCTAAGAATGAATGCTCCTGGAAAACAGATGTTTGCGAGTCCAGCTGGGCTTGTCCCTTTCATGCAGCTGTTCCCAATGCAAGGCTCCGAATCACCTGGGTATCTGTTTCTCCAAACACTCTAATAGAATAGGACCCCCTCCGGCATGAGAGGAAGAGGAAGTGATTTCCAGAACTAGCTATAGCAGGCAACTCCGGCCATACCCCCCCTCCTGGTCTGGTGGAGAACTGCAGCCACTACAGGAACTTGCCAGGCCCCCAAGCAGGGCCCTGTCACTCTACCCCTCTCCCGGCCTTGAGCCTCAGATCAAACAGCAACTACTTCTTGTCTGTGGTTGGGAGTCAATGTTCTGCTGGGACATGAAATCGAGAAGCTGAACTATCTGGCTCCTTGCATACATTTTAAAGTCATTAAATTCCCCTCACCAGGTGTCTGGGCCTCATAGGGGCCTGGGGCAAGCAGGTATGGTTGGTGTTTTTACAGACAACACATTGAGACCAGTTAGAGCCAGGCTCAAAGGGGCGAGGGCTTTTTGGATTGCCTGGATAAATCCCCCCACCCCCGCCTTAAACGCATGAGAGACCTAAAGTTCAAAGATGTTCAAGCAGTATTCCTCAGCTTAAGCCGCAGGTCACACTTACCTATTACACTTCACAGATGCCTGGGTCCAGGCCCGCAAGAGTCCGAATCAGTAGATCTGGGGTGGAATTTTATGTCTTTCTGAGTGCTTCTGGGCTGCTGTGTTTAAAGTGACTTCCCTAGGGTTTCTATAGGGGCAGAGCCTGGCCAGGTCTAGAGCCTTCTTTCCTCCTATATACAACTATGTGTCTAAAGGAAATGAGTTTAAAACTGAACAGTACAGGGGCACCTGCGCACTCAATTGGTTGGGTGTCAATTTCAGCTCAGGTCATGATCTCAGGGTCGTGGGATCCAGCCCTAGGTCAGACTCTGTGCTCAGTGTGGAGTCTGCTTGTCCCGCTCCCTCTGCTCCGCCACATCCCTACTCCTGCCACTCAGTGCTCTCTCTCTCTCACTTCCTCTCAAATAAATAAAATCTCTAAAACTGTATTATTACAAAGTATTTAAGACATTCTGAGAAGTTGCCTAACTACAAAAACTTTCCTAACATACTTGCCCCTGCAGAAAGATTAAGCTTGTACCCTCTGTGGTCGCCAGGGCCATCCGGCCTAGGCAGACTGGGAGAGGCCCGAGGGCTGGAGGAGGGGGCCCTTAGGGGCTCCAGCAGCTGTGCTCCCCTAGCGCTTGGATCACAGGCCACAGTCCCTGTGCTGAGGTCAGTGCTCCAGTCCTGTTGCCCCAACAAAACTAAAGTGAACGTGTCCTTTCCTGTCCTGCTTCTCTGGCTTCTTCCCCGCGACTGGTAGGATCAGTAAAAATGACTGAATGAGGCTGGAGTTTCCAAAACAATGATGACCTGGCAGGCCCCAGAGGACTGAGGGGCAGGAAGGTAAGGTCCTGTAAAGCAGGAATGAGCCAGACTATTAATTACACTCCAGAGCATCTGACCTCCATTGGACAGACAGCTGTGCCTTCATCGAGTTAACTACCCTATTAATATGCTGATCAGGGCTACTTTTACTGTCATGTCAGAGCCCCATGTTTCCTGTAAACAAAATATACTGGATTGGACTAAATGCCACTGCATTGAATATGGACTCACACTGTGCTACCACAGATGAGTTCTATAATCATCCTTCCTTCCAGAGTCTCCCCCAGTCAAACAGGTCACAAAAAAGCACACTGTATTATTAACATCTACATTACGGCCTGACTCTCATTACTGACTCAGCCTGGCAACTGGTATGCCCTGTATCATATGTGGGTTGTTACTCAGCATGCCCACATTTCTAGAAAGCCCTATTGTCTATTACTCATATCTCATTTGAACATGTGAACCAGGCAGACATGTTCTTCATGTATTCCCCACTGCTCACCTTCACCAGTGCCGAATGCTGACCATCCTTGCCCTCAGAAATGCCTGCCGTGTTTGACGGGGGAAGATTAATAGACTGTTGAACAAAAACCAAGTTCAGGCCCCTAGGAAAGGCAAAACCAAAACAAAATACACTGGGCCTCATACATGTTTCATATACATATTTATATATATTTTTCATGTACAAAGTTACATTCCGAACCCCAGGGGTTCCATAATAGAAATAAATACTGAAATAACTACATTGCTAATTGAGCTTTTTGCTCATAGAAATGAAGCCTCAGCCTCTAAGAGACAACAAGTGGGACATTCTAGAACCCATTTTTCAGATTATAGAGGCCAGGAAAAGCCTGGATAAAATGTCTAGGACAAAAAACAAATTCAGAACATAAAATGGTTAAAATATATTCAAATATATTGAGAAATGTACGACAAAATTAATAATAAAAACTTAATTTTTTAAGAGAAAGAAAAAGACATTTAGTGTTACAAAATAGCATAACCCTGTTAGAAAAGCATTTATGATTCCCACATTTAATTCTCTCTTCTCCGCTCTTCCCATGTTATAAACTGGGGCCAAATGAGTCCCTTTCTCAACATGATCAATTAAGAAGAGCCCTAAATCTGCTTGAGTCCTTTGGTAACGATCATAATACTCACAAGGAAATAAATATTCAGTTCCACAGCATTTGCAAGAAAGACGCACATTCTTTAGGACAGTTAATATTATGAGACAACTGTTTTGCTTTGTTTCGTTACTAAGGCAGCCTATGTTAAAGGGTCTATTCTCAAATTTAGTTAGACCTTTACAAAAAATGAACAATACAGCAACTGAGAGAATGTATTTTAATCTTCTCTATGCAAACACACTTAATTTGAAAAGTTATGTGCTGCATACTTTGTGCTCAAAATGTTTTACACTCTCAACAAGCTGCATCTACTAAGATATTTCGTTCCTATTTAAAAAATTCAGATCCACACAGGTTGGAGAAAAACACTCTCAAAACGGTGTTCTTCAAGAATATTCTCCCACTGCCTCACGGGGATTTCAACCTGCATTTCATAGTGAGTGTTAGGTTGGCGTACAGGAAACTGACATTTTTGGACATCGGCAACGGTTGTGCATCGGCAGTTTCACACGGGTCGACCTTATACATAACCCGAGCATAACAAAACGAGAACGTTCTCGGGTATCCCTTATTTCTTCCAACCAGGGGCATTCTATATTTTTTTACATGGAGAGACCAACCCAAGGGATTCGAGACTCTTCTCTGTCCTTGAGTTGGTAGGTACAGGCAGTTTATTCCCACCATTTTGCTGCTTTCGAGAAGCTTACATTTTGGTTATTGAAGTGAATGTTACCACCCTGACCAAAGTGAACATTACAAGAATATAAGCCTATTACTGGGGAAAAGGGGGAAGAAAAGCAATCTGTAGAAAATATTTAAATGAAATTAAAAATATAAGGACAAGCCCTTAAAATAACTCATACAGTAATTTCTGTACTCTCTCTAGTCCCTGAATTAACAGGGCGACAGATAATCTGACTGCTTTAAGTGAAATAGCCGCACCCCTATATTCCTTATGTTAAAGCCAGTAAGTTCAAAAAGACCAGTCTGAACCATTGTAACATGTCTCCATCTTTCATCTTTAACTCCTCATTTCCCAGATTACATTTGGTCATTGAAACACGGTAAGAGACTGAAGAGCAAATGGGGTCTGACTCTGGGATGCTTACTTCTTGGGACTAATATTCCCAAGCACTTTGGTGTCTCCTTTTTGTGAATTTATACAACATTCCCTGAAAATGTTTAAAATTGTGGGCTTTTTGTTTGTTTTTAGGTATTGCCAAAAATGGCTCAGATTTAAATTAAAAACATAGCTTCTAAGTCACGGATAAGTGGCCCAAGTTTTGATGCCTTGAAAAGAAGTGACTGAGTAACTCAAGCAAAAAATTATCCTTTTAGTACAGCTTTCACCAAAGGCGCTTTCCCTTCAGGCCATCTAAAGTGGCCACAACTTTACTGAGTACACGATGTGCTTAGAGACACATGTGGCCAAACGGATCCAAAGGCCTCCTCCAGCTCATTAAATCCCACGTATTTATGATCCAGCTGACTCTGTAGATGCTTGAAGGACAGTGGCATACTTTTTATAACTAAGTCGCATGACATTCAGAAAGAACAAATCCCTGGCACGTTAAGAACACGTACACGGTCTCAGGCCTGTGTTTGCTTACTTTTCCTTCAAGACGTCGTTCTGAAAACTGGGGGTCTTTCTTCAACAGGCTTAGATTTAAAAAATAACACTTAAGTTTATATTTAGTTTTGCTTCAAGAAATGGTAAATCACACATTTTCAAGAAGCTGGAGAGGGAAAAACTGCAGCATAATGGTTTTTGAAAAACTTACGAAACAAGAAAATCAGTTAAACCCAGACTTGGTTTTTTAAGCGGGGTCCATGCAAGAAGATGAACATGTCAGCTTTTACTCTGGTATCTTGGCTTTGTCTTCTTTCCCTTCGTAGTTTTCCTCTTTGAAGATGGCATTTTAATCTCAAAAGAGCACAAGAGCTTAAAGGTGGCATTTACATACAAAATATCAAGTGCTCGCTGTTCTGTAATTTTACACAGAACAAAAGAAAATACTGTTTCTCACCGAATCCCTTATTCGGTTCATAGGCCACTCTATCACTACTGCAGCTTTGTTCTAACTCACTGGTAAGACCAGTACGAGAACAAATGGTCAACAGGTGAATTTTTACATGGAAAAAGAAAGTCAACAAACCACCACCATTCACAGGATGGTGAGAGAGGAACCCAAAACACAATTTCCTTTAAAATAAAATTAAAAAAAAATTCTCCCATTGTTGAAGCGATCTTCTGAGCCTTATAAATAATAAATGTTTCAGACATGTCAGTATGAAAATGAGTGAGACTAGTCTCAAAAAATAATAATAATCAGAATATTCAGAGAGCAGGCCTCATAAACATTAGAGCTCTAATAAGTCAGAAACAGGAAACTTTTATTTAAATAGTGTAGTCTTAATTTCTTTAATATAAAATCCCCCCAAATCTAATGAAAACAAGGTTTTATATACCATATAAACAAGATTTGTCAGATTTGAAAGTGAAAGTGAAAGTAATTTACAGTTAGCTTTTAGCCCCCTGGGACATTTAGAGAAATCCTGATAATCCATCTGATCCTAGTTTGTGTCAATTTTATGATACATTGGGGAAAACTTTAGTATTGTACTTAATGGTACAATTTCACTTATCAAGTGTTCCCATTAATTCCATTATTAGTGACAGCTAAAAAGTGACCCCATCAAACAAAGTGAGTGATGTGAACCGTGGCAGAGTGAACCACACTGGATTGCTCTCTATAAGTCACCAGCTGGCCTCGAGGAAACATTCTTTGATTTGTTCCTAACGCGCTGCAGTTGCCTAGAACAGTGGCGCAGCGACACAGCTCGCTCCCGCATTGTTATGGTAGGACAGGCTCTGTAATGTAAAGTTAACAGGGGAAAATGCTCACACAGTATGTGGTGAAACTTCTTTCACAAAAAGAGCATTAAATAAAGGGGCAAAGGGAAATGAAACCATGCAGAAGAGACAGCTGCCCCGTCTCCACCTTTTGACGGGCTCACTCACTGCCGTACATCACTTGCCACACGATCAGGTGACTCCTTTCTGCTTTGGCGACAGAAGGTTCAAGTGGAAGATCCTCTCCAAGAAGTTCTGATTCTCCACCTTCATCACCTGGGGGATGGTGACAGGAGCTCAAGTTAGGCTGAGCATAGAGTACACAGGCCGACAGCCAGTTATGTCGTCGGTTAGTCTGCATGGTTAGTCTGCAAACAGGACACACAAAGCTTGGCCGACGCCCATGGCAGAGAACACGGTCCAAGAAATGCCAGGAGTCAGAACCTTCACTTGCCCAACTTCTGAAAGGGTTAATTCATTCTTCAGATTACATTTATAAAAGCAAGCTTACTGCACGACATTAGAAACTTATCCCAGTGTGTCTGCATACTGAGGTTAACAGAAATGAAAAGTGAAGAACGCAAAGCTGTCCAACCCCATGTTCATCCAAATGGACAGTCTTCCCTCATTTATGTCAAACTGAGAAGTGAGACGAGATAGGCCTATAAGCATGGAAGTGTGGAGACAGAGCCCATGCACCCACGAACTAGCTAAACCCAAACAACTTGTGGTTGTTGTCAGTGACAGTAAAGCTCTCCAATCAGAGATAACCCAGAGAGTCACATGGAAATAGAAACTGACTCCCTCCAGCGCAAGGAGTGGCAGATTTATCACTCAATATACTGAGTTTTTTGTTTTTTAAGATTTTATTTTATTTTTTTAAGATTTTATTTATTTTTATTTGACAGAAATCACAAGTAGGCAGAGAAGCAGGTGGGGTTGTAGGGGAAGCAGGCTCCCTGCTGAGCAGCTTGATCCCAGAAACCCGAGATCATGACCTGAGATGAAGACAGGGACTTAACCCACTGAGCTACCTAGGCACCCCAAGATTTTATTTTTAAGTAATCTCACACAATGTGGCACTCAAGCTCGCCACCCCGAGATCAAAAGTCACATGCTCCACTGACTAAGCCAGCCAGGTCCCCCTATACTAAGTTTTTTCTTCCCATGACTTTCAAGATTAGGACAGATTATGAATTAATGGTGTATGGTGGAGATGAAGAAATGAGGCCAAAACCACAGACAGGCTATAGGTTCTTCTAGAAATAGTTGAGTCAACTGGATAAATGAGGTCCTGGTCAAACATACTGCTCTCCAAGGCCCAGTGAAAGCAAACCACACTCCTCTCTACAAGGTGCATCCCCGGTTTTGTGATGCAGAACAGGGTTATTCTGACAGAACTTAGTGACAACTGGCCTCATGGGACGGATTCTTCAGCAGAATCCTACATACTGGGGTGCCTGCAGCTCAGCTGTTAGGCGTCTGCCTTCAGCTCAGGTCATGATCCCAGGATCCTGGGATCGAGACCTGCATTGGACTCCCTGCTTAGCAGGAAGCCTGCTTCTTCCTCTCCCACTCTCCTTGTCTGTGTTCCCTTTCTTGTGGTCTCTCCATCAAATAAATAAATAAAATCTTTTTTTTTTTTTAAATATTTATTTATTTGAGAGAGAGACAGTGAGAGAGAGCACGAGCGAGGAGAAGGTCAGAGAGAGAAGCAGACTCCCCATGGAGCTGGGAGCCCGATGTGGGACTTGATCCCGGGAATCCAGGATCATGACCTGAGCCGAAGGCAGTCGTCCAACCAACTAACTGAGCCACCCAGGCATCCCAAATAAATAAATAAAATCTTAAAAAAAAAAATCCTACATACTTATACACACATACAGCACACATATACACCAAGGGGCAAAGATACCCTGCTGATCTGCTAGTTTTGCCGTGTGTCTCACCTGAATTTCAGCTGGGCAAAAGAAATCATTGGTAATGTCAACTAGAAACAGTGGCAGAGAAAAAACTTGAAAGTTGGCACTTGTCAAGAGACACATGAAAGAGTACTCAACATCACTCGGCATCAGGGAAATACAAATCAAAACCACAATGAGATACCACCTCACACCAGTCAGATTGGCTAAAATTAACAAGTCAGCAAACGACAGGTGTTGGCGAGGATGCAGAGAAAGGGGAACCCTCCTACACTGTTGGTGGGAATGCAGGCTGGTGCAGCCACTCTGGAAAACAGTATGGAGGTTCCTCAAAAAGTTGAAAATAGAACTACCTTACAACCCAGCAAGTGCACTACTGGGTATTTACCCCAAAGATACAAATGTAGTGATCCGAAGGGGCACATGCACCCGAATGTTTATAGCAGCAATGTCCACAATAGCCAAACTACGTAAAGAGCCCACTGACATCCACTGACATACAAATGGACAGAGAAGATGTGGTGTATATATATACATATACACAATAGAATACTACTCAGCCACCAAAAAAAGCACACAAGCAAGAAAGAAATTAAAAAAAAAATTTTTTTTTAAGATTTTATTCATTTATTTGACACACAGAGAGAGAGATCACAAGTAGGCAGAGAGATAGGCAGAGAGGCGGGGGAGCAGGCTCCCCGCTGTGCAGAGAGCCCGACTCGGGACTCGATCCCAGGACCCTGGGATCAAGACCTGAGCTGAAGGCAGAGGCTTAACCCACTGAGCCACCCAGGCGCCCGCAAGAAAGAAATCTTGCCATTTGCAACGATGTGGATGGAACTCGAGGGTATTACGGTAATAAGCGAGATAAGTCAACTGGAAAAAGACAATTATTGTATTATCTCAATGATATGTGGAATTTAAGAAACAAGACAGAGGATCATAGGAGAAGAGAAGAAAAAAATGAAATAAGACAAAACCAGAGAGGGAGACAAACCATAAGAGATCCTTAATCTTAGGAAACAAACAGAGGGTTATTAGAGGGGAGGGGGGCGGGGAGATGGGATAACTGGGTGATGGACACTGGGGACGGAATGTGTTGTAATGAGCCCTGGGTGTTCTATAAAGCTGATCAATCACTGCCCTGTAGCCCTTACACAAATAATACATTAGATGGTAATTTTTAAAAAAATGAATATACCCTAAAAAATATATGATTAGAGATCAATTTCCCTGTGAAAACAGTATCTACTCTGTAATTCTTCAACATTTATTGAGACCTGCTTTGTGAAAAGAATTCTTTACAAAATGAATTCAGCAGTTTTGGATATTGTTTGTGCGTAGTCACTTAGCTTTTAGGTTTTCCTGATCGTATTTTCTTAATCTCTGTAGTCTTTGGTTTTTTATTCTTTTTAGGCATATTAAAGTATGAACATTACTCAGTTTTTCCTTTATATATTTTAATATTTAGTTATTTGTAAAACTTATCTGCATATTTTCTTCTATCTTTCTCTAGCTTATTAATTTTCTTGTCGTCATTTGCATCTAATCAGTTATTAAACCTATTGATTAAAGAAAAGAAAAGTTGGTACTTTTCTCTGTAGGCCAAACTCTCTCTCCCTAACCCTGTGGCCCTTTCATAGCAATGTCAAACTGTGCAGTAGAACATGGTCTCGAAGACTCAAGACAAAATCAAAGAATGTGAAAAACTGAGTTTGGTTTTTAAATTTAAAAAAAATTACAATGAGGGGCGCTTGGGTGGCTCAGTCAGTTAAGTATCCGACTCTTGATTTCAGCTGAGATCAAAATCTCAGGGTGGTGAGACCAGCCCCATGCCCAGGGTGGAAGCCTACTTAAGATTCTCTCTCTCCCTCTACCCCTCCCCACCAAAATGAATAAATAAAAATCATTCAAAAAAATAAAAAATTACAAAGGTAATGACAAATTAGTTGGCCGAGATCAAAAGTTGTTGGTATTTGAGTTGTTTTGTTTTGAAGGTTCTGCTGTTTAGAATCACTATTTCCTAGGGTTCTACATCCTACTTAATTAAACCACTAAACTAGAAGACTGGTGGTGAACAGGTGGAGGGGATGAAGAGCACACCTGCTGTGAGGGGCATGGGTGACATATGGAAGTGCTGAGTCACTACCATATACCTGAAACTTTTACAACACTGGAAGTAACTACACTAGAATTAAAAACAAAATAAAACCCAAAAAACATGGGATTGTTGGGATCAATTTTTCATTGTTAAACTATTACAGGAAGTGGAAATGGAATAAAAAAAGACCAAATTCACTTTTTTTTTTTTAATGAATTTATTTATTTATTTATTTATTTTTAAAGATTTTGTTTATTTATTTATTTGACAGACAGAGATCACAAGTAGGCAGAGACGCAGGCAGAGAGAGAGGAGGAAGCAGGCTCTCTGCCGAGCAGAGAGCCCGATGTGGGGCTCGATCCCAGGACTCCGAGACCATGACCTGAGCCGAAGGCAGAGGCTTTAACCCACTGAGCCACCCAGGTGCCCCCCAAATTCACTTTTTAAAAAAGCATATATACATATTAGAATTAACCTATGCTTTTCTTTTTTTTTTTTTTAAGAATTAACCTATACTTTAAGACAAGTCTGCTTTTTAGGCTGGATTAACTAGAGATACTGACTAATGTGGTTAAGCAATTTTTATGCTGTTTCCACCAGGCTCCACAATGAAAGGAATTTCTAGTGGACATGGAAAAATCAGAGAGATTTTAATAACATAGTCTTCAGTATGGTTCTAACTGCCGTGTTGCCCTCCAAGGAAAAGTGGCCCTAATCACTCCAGCTACATGGAGTCCCTTTCTATCAAGGAATTCTGCACCAATAGTCAATTACTTAAAATGTTTTTTTTTTTTAAGACTTTATTTATTTTTTGGACAGACAGAGATCACAAGTAGGCAGAGAGGCAGGCAGAGAGAGAGGAGGAAGCAGGCTCCCTGCTGAGCAGAGAGCCCCATATGGGGCTGGATCCCAGGACCCTGGGATCATGACCTGAGCTGAAGGCAGAGGCTTTAACCCAATGAGCCACCCAGGCACCCCTACTTAAAATATTTTAAACTAACTTCATTCCCGTTGACATCACCAGAATTAATCAATTCCTAAACTTCACATTAACATCTCCCCTTAAAAACGTGTAAGTCTTTTGCATCAGATATTCTGATTTATACTAATTTATGTGGCCCACTGTCCTTTACAGGGCCCTAAATTTCATTCTACTTTCTTACAGAACTTATAACGTATAAAGGATAAGTCACCAGTCTACAACATTACATTCTCTAAACCCTTATGTTTAGGAACTTTCTGAATCATTGTGATTTCAAGCACATCCAAGGATCCCTTTATTTACAGCAAATAAGTAAATTTACATCATAGTCTCTTAAAGTTGACAAAGCACTACACTTTCCCAAACATCAAACCTCAGATCTCTGCTTTTGTGGTCCCCCTCTGGCCATTCTTTCTCAGATTCTTTCATAGGCTCTAATAGTTCTTTAAAATGGAATAATAATACAGGGTTCTCTATCCTAGAACCTCTTCTTTTAGCCCCTGCACACTCTCCTTGGGTAAGCTCATCAACCCTTGTGGTTTTTAGTACCACTGGATACAAATGGTCTCCAAATCCCTCCCTTCTGAGATATAAAATATATTTTTTTAAGATTTTATTTTTAATTATTTGACAGAAAGTGAGAGAGCACAAGCAGGGGGAGGGAGGTGGGGGTGAGAAGCAGACTCCCCGATGAGCAGGGAGCCCCATGCAGGACTCAATCCCAGGATCCTGGGATCATGACCTGAGCCAAAGGCAGACACTCAACCATCTGAGCCACCCAGGTAACCGGAGACATAAAATCTTTATAACCCAAAGCCCAGTGGCCATCTTCCACCTTGACAACTCCCAGCTTCCATGTTCTTCATCAAGGTGATGCCCAACATCAAATTCCTCTCTCTCCCTCCAGATCTCCCTCTTCTGTTCTGATAGTCTTTATCTCTGAGTAAATGGTCAGCCCTCCTTTCCCTACATGCTATTAGTTACTAATTCCCCATCATACTGCTTTATCTATTCCTTTTTTTTTTTTTTTTTAAAGTAATCTCTACACCCACTACGGGGTGGGTGGCTCGAACCCACAACCCCAAGATCAAGAGCTGCATGCTCTTTTGAGCCAGCCAGGCACCCCAAACCCTGCTATTTTTGAATGCTCCTTCAAACAAATACATTGTGGTATGAAAAGAAACTGAAAAAGAAAGAAAGAAGGAGAAAGGGGAACTATAAACTCCTTTTGCAAGTAAAGAATTGAAAGAAAACCTCTTAGAAATCTGTTATCAGAGTAGTTTCTTGTTTACTATGAGTGAAAATTCAAGTTACAGGACACAAGTGGAGACTGAGCTCCCAGAATCCATGTCTTACCCATTCGGAAGTCAATGTAGCCCTCTCCTCCACTGATGACGAGCATAGACTTCAGGGGCGCCTGGCTGCCGGGCTCCTGTGTAGATGGCCCTGCCTTGTCACCTGTTAGATCTGTGCCACTGCTGCCAGTTTGTGGGCTGACAACTTGACCTGTTTGTGCAAAAACAGAAGTGGATGTTACTTATCAGACTAGGGTGGGAAGACTCGTTTTCTCTGAATATTTTCAGAAAGTTGAACAAAAAGGTAAATATATTCTGGTACAACCAAAGTACTGGGGATGCCAGAAGCCTCTACATGATCTGAAAATATCTATAAAAGTCTTAAGAACCCAATTTGAAAATCTAAGTAGAGCCATTTTGTACCAAAGCAGGAATGGGTCCAAGACCCATTATGAGATCTGTGTATGGCCAGGCTGATCTTCACTGCCTGCTTCAGACTATTACAATCTACATCTTTTTAACCTGAGGGGCAGAGGAAAGGGTACATGTGCATTTGTAAAAGAGATAAGGTCTTCAATGCAAGCCCTATGAGTTCGGATATTCATAATTAATATTTAAATGTATTTTGAATCCATGGTATTCCTCTCATATTTAAGAAAATTGCATCTTATTTATAATTTAGCTTACTCAAATAAAATTACTAGCAAATGTGCCATTTATTCTAAATTTAAGTTCTAAGGTAGAATACTTGCTTGAAATGGTTTGAAAACCTTTAATATGCATAGTTAAATGAACTAGATTTTTAGGTATAAATATTAATTAAAAAAAAAAAAAAGAGGGGCGCCTGGATGACTCAGTGGGTTAAAGCCTCTGCCTTCAGCTCAGGTCATGATCCCAGGGTCCTGGGATCGAGCCCTGCATCGGGCTCTCTGCTCAGCAGGGAGCCTGCTTCCCTTCCTCTCTCTCCACCCGTCTCTCTGCCTACTTGTGATCTGTGTCTGTCAAATAAATAAAATCTTCTAAAAAAAATGAGAAGTTGAAGAATATATATGCAACATAACTAAGTTCAAAAATAGAAAAAAAAAGACTACACATTGTTTATAGATTTTTTCAAATGTAAAAATATAAAAACATGGGCAGGATACCTGTCAGTTTTAGGACTGTGGTAACAGATGGAGAGGAAAAGGGGAATAGGTTGGGACTAGAGGAATACAAAGAAGACTCAAAAGGGATTCTAGGACTCTTTTTTCACAAAAGCAAAAAGATACTGCTATCAGCAATTCCATTTTTAGGAATTTATCCTAAGGAAATGACTATGTAAATATACAAGGTGTATATTTCAGGAAGCTCATTACCATGTTGTTAAGAATACTGAGTAACTGGTTAGGGTACCAGGTGCCAGCTCTGCACACTGAATCATTTCATCTTTGGAACACCCTCAGGAAAATGAAGACAACGGTTAAGTTTATGTGCCATTCTGACTAGGCTCTGGTGCGCAGACCTGTGGCCAAACTCCAGTCTAGGGTATTGCTGTGAAGGTGTTTTTTTAGATATAATTCACACTTATATCAGTGGACAAGAGTAAAGCAGATGATTCTCTATAATGTCGGTGGGCCTCATCCAATCAGCTAAAGACCTTCAGAGAAAAAGGTCCCCCGAGGAAGAAGGAATGCTCTGGACTCCAGCTGCAACATCAACTCTTTCCTGGGTCTCCAGCCTGCTGGACTCCCTGCAGATTTCAGACCTGCCAGTCCCCAGAATCACATGAGCCAATTCCTTAAATTAAATCAATCACTTGTTCTCTCTTATACCTATTGGTTCTGCTTCTCTGAAGAACCCTAACACACTGAAACACTATCATGTCCAATGTCATGCAGCTGGTGTGGTGTTAGAGTTGAACTTTGTAGAGCTCCAAAACTTATGTCTCAAGAAGGAAAATAATTCAAAATGTGGGTCCTGCTTGCACACAGTCAGTCACATCAGTTTAATATTCTTTTTCTTTTTTTAAAGATTTTATTCATTTGACAGAGAGAGAGAGATCACAAGTAGGCAGAGAGGCAGGCAGAGAGAGAGAGGGGAGGAAGCAGGCTCCCTGGGGAGCAGAGAGCCCGATGTGGGGCTCGATCCCAGGACCCTGGCATCATGACCTGAGCCGAAGGCAGAGGCTTTAACCCACTGAGCCACCCAGGTGCCCCCAGTTTAGTATTCCTAATGGACAGAACATTTTCCCCTGGACAGCACCACTGGCACCTTTCATCTAGATGGTGCTATATAGTTCCAAAGTACTTTAGTTAATTTTCACAAAAATGAGGTCAGCAAAGCAGAGATTAGTCATGTCCACTTAGGAAATGAGGACGAGTCTCAGAAGTGAAGTGACTTGCTCAAGATAACTAGGCAAGTGGCGAGGCGGGGACTCCTAGTCTGCTGCCCTTTGCCACAACAGAGAAAGGCACCAAACCACGGTCTCCTTCGCTTCCTGTATATGACCTTGACGAGAGGGGCTTCTGTCTACCATCTCCTTTATTAGGCCATGATCGTTTCTGATATTCTGTGGTGACAAAACAGTACCACCACTTTTTAAAAGCGAGCAAGTCTCTTAAATAAAAATCAACAAGTTTGTTCTCGGGGAGAGAAGAGAGATTCCAAAACAATTTCATTGAAATATCCCTACAGTGCTTTATCTATGCCTCTGTTATAACTTTTCGTATATTACACTGGAATTATTTGTAATGCCAGTTCTTAGCATTAGACTAGGTAGTGGAACCAAGGGTTAGAGGAGAGACAGTTATATGCAACCTCTTGACAGAATAATCTAACTCACCTGGGACTGCCACAAAGAATTTCACAGCATCCCGGTGCCCATGGAAGCAAAGCTGTGCATGTGCCATCGAACAATAAGGTATAAATGTCCCCGGAGTCACTTTATCGCTGTTTTCATCACCATACACGCGGATTACACTGCCTGGACGATTTCCTGGTGCTCCTGAGGTTTTATTCGCTGCAACAGAAAAACCGAACACCAAACATTTTCCCGCTGGAAGCAGCAATGGTGTAGGATGTTACTGGTTAATCCTTATGATAGTATCTAAAAGCTACAGCCAGTTGAGGTAAAAACAATGGCAGCAATGCCAACTCAAGACAAAGCTGGGAAAAAAAAAAGGTAACATAGCATGCTAGTTATTTTTAAGTACCTCAGTAAATGGAGCAGGGGATTTTGCCAGTCTAGCAATAACTACACTTACTTTTTAAACACATCTGTTAATTAAAACAAAAACAAACTTAGTTTTAAAAAACCAAATTTGAATCTTGGGTATGTCTGCTTTATTTTTATGTATTTTTAAAATCCCCATTTTAGAAAACTAACCAGTTATACAGTTTAAAGTAAATGGGTATATTATTAAATAAAAATTTCATACTTTTATTTTCTGATTTTCCTCCCTGTGGTAAGAATATCTCCCTTGAGCGGGTGTTAAGAAGCTGTGTTTAAGAGGATGCAGCCACTCTAACAGAGTAGCTTTTATCTACACCAGACTGAGGGCTTGCTGCATTACTGTAGAACAACCAGACTCACAAAACATCCCCATTCCATGGGCCAGTAAGTGAATGAAAGAAACATGGTTGGTAATAAGAGTAAACAATGGAGATTAATGGCAGTTTTAAGAGATGCGTCGTGTTTTTACTGGAAGGAAAACAAAGTCTGGAAGAAAGTTCAGCTGCAACGAAAGATGATAAATACATGAAGCTGCTGAGCAGTAGTTTGGTGGCCGTGGAACAAACGTTAAAAAATAAAACCAACAGAGAACGCCTGCTGCGATGCAGTGATTGTGAGAGGATGGCACTGAGGAACATTCAAGAGGGCATCTAGAGCCGGAGGACAGCCTCCTGGTGGGCATGAGAAGCCAGGAAGAAGAGCTGGGTTCAGGATCTGCACTTACCCCTCAGCCCCAGTAAGCGTCCCTGGTGGAGGATTACGGCTACAGTGAGAGAGGAGGAAAGGGACATGGAGAGGTGCATGGCAGGGGGGACGAGCACTACCATGAGCCTCCACTCTCACAGCTTCTCTTCTATCTGCTAGCTTGGCGCTCTAAGCTCCTCACTACAGTAACAGAATCCAACTTGGTGTGATACCAAGTAACATGGAAAGTTCTTACCAAAGCTTCTGTAGACCATCTCTGCTCAAAAAGGACTATTTGATTTGATCACTGTGATTTTGCTTTTCTTAATTATAAAGCGATTTCAGAGAATAAGAACTTAACAGGGAGCATTTCCTAAATGCGAATATTTCCCCCTTTTCTTTAAGAAATCAGGTTCAGGGGCGCCTGGGTGGCTCAGTGGGTTAAGGCCTTTGCCTTCAGCTCAGGTCATGATCTCAGGGTCCTGGGATTGAGCCCCGTGTCAGGCTCTCTGCTCAGCAGGGAACCTGCTTTCCTTCCTCTCTGCCTACTTGTGATCTCTGTCAAATGAATAAATAAAATCTTTCAAAAAATAAAGAGAAAAAAAAAAGAAATCGGGTTCAAATAGCTATGCTAAAATGGAATTCTCTTTTATAAAGAAGGGAGATGAACTCATGCAGATTTATAAGTAATTGCACAAAAGACAGTTGGGATTAAGAACTTGGGTTCTTCAAAGGCTCCAGACAGACCACCTTCCAAGCATCTCCCCTTCTCCCTGAAGAAAGGCAGGCAATTCCTCAGAATTATTTTATCTAATTATCAACTTATTTTCTGGACTTATGGCACTTGTTTTCAAACCATTCCCGGCCCATGAATTCTGTAACACAAAAATGCTTATTTGATGAATAATCAATGTAATGGAACATAACATGAAGAACATACAATGTACACTTTGTTCACAAAAATAACAATAATGAAACATAATGTAAAAAACATACAATGTACATTTTGTTCACATCCTTCTCACATACAGGAGAGAATGTTTGTCTCCAGCATCACAAGCACTTGCTAACCTAAGAAACTTTTCCCACATTTTCAAAACCTCAAATAAGTCAAGTGGAATATCCTATAGTAACTGCCAGAGGGATGTGAAGAACCAGAATGATTCTAGGCCCTGTTTCTGGACATTGATGTACTAACCCTTAAGAAAGCCAGATGTCAGCCTTTATTTAAATAATGAAATAGGACTGTGATCCCTGAATTTCGAAGAAAAGCCTCCCACAATGGAACATTTTTAGTTATAAAGGTTGGTCCCGACAGACATTATTAATTCACTAAAATGTATACGTTTTGTAGAAGTAATGAAGAAACAACAGTTAGGTCTTTGTCATCAGCTGAGTTCCTGGATTACCATAGATTTGCTAATACCAAAATCATTCCCTTTGCCTGAATTCTGGACACAACTACACCCTGCAACTCTTCTGTCTGCACTGTGACAGTCAGCTAAAAATATACTTACTTTCTGTCAGTGGGATGGAGATGATGACACCGTTTCCTGTCCCCACCCACAAACGATTGCAAGACACCATAAGAGCTGTGATCCTCACAAAAGAGAAGCCCAGTTTTCCAGTACCTGTACAGTGGGTGGGAAAAAATCTTTATTGAGAAACTAGAACAGATGATGTCTTAAGCTCCAAATCCCTTAGAATGGCTAGATTAATACAAGACAGAATAAATGTGATCAGAGCTAGTTGGATGTTTCCTAAAGGTGCATATCAAAGCAAACTTTCATTGGGCTTTATCACCTGTCTGATAACTCACTGTTAATGGAAAAAGAAAATTCTACAAGTGGCTGACATTACATTATCATTCAGAAAAAAAATACTGTTAATCAAGAGGTATGACACAAGATTTAATTAAGGAGCTGCCAAACCAAACCCAAAACAAAACAAAACAAACAAACAAAAAAAAAAACAGAGTTTGCCAGATTGGAAAACCCAAGGTCCTTTGTTTTTATAAGCCAAAAGAGAGAGTTCTACTTTGCCTTAAATTTATTTGCATAGATAAAAACAATCTTTAAAAGAACTTACAGTCTTTCCTTATTTACACATTTTGATTCTAGAGCAATTTTGAAATCTTAGGGTATCACAGGCATGTAATTTAGGGAGAACAGATGCATTTTTTTTATTTGAAAGGAACTTTTAACAACAGATTTTATTTTCTGAGTCTTGAAAGAAAAATTCTTAAACAGATAATCATACATTTAAGACAAATAACATTTACTTACTCACAAATTCTACTTACAATAACTGAGAATATGATCACAGACAGTGTTAGAAGCCTTAATTACCATTCAGTCTAAGCTAGAGATCTTTAAGCTATGGTCAAAATATATTCCTGAAATTGGGGGGCCTGGGTGGCTGTTGGTTAAGCACCGGACTCCTGGTTTCATCTGAGGTCATGATCTTGCAGTCCTGGGATCGAGCCCCCCACTGGGCTTTGTGCTCAGTGTAGAGTCTGTATTAGATTCTTTCTCTTTCTCCCTCCTCATCTAACCCCTCCCCGCTTGTGCACGCTCTCTCGCTCTCTCTCTAAAATAGTCTTTAAAGAAAAGTATATTCCTAAAATTAGTTTGCATTTATGACATTCCTAATACTCAGAGTGCTAGATTAGAAACTAAGGATATAGGATGGAATATGCCAGAGATGGTCCCAGTTCTTTGTGGGTCTTCTGGTCTTTGTGGCAAGAAAGACAACAAGCTAGAATCAAATATTATTGATGCAACCACAGTAATAAGCCCATGAAGAGAAAGCACGAGAGGACCTTTATCAAATTGGGAAATCAGGCAAGGTCTATTCTCCAGGTGACACGTAAGTTTCAGCCTGAAAACCAAGTAAAAAGGGACCAAGAAGAACTTCTCTGGCAGAGGATATAACACATATGAGGAGCCCGAAGTGGGAAGGAACCTGGTGAGCTCAGGTCAGTGTGAGCAGACAGAGTGAGTGAGGAGAGTGGTCCAGGCCCCTGGACCAGTTCTTCTGGTGTTGTCACAAAATGTCACCTCACCTAAGGTAGGAATATTCTAAAAGTGGCTGGTGTTACGTAAGTATGTCACGGTGGTACTGGCACCTTGGTTACTATGCAGCGAACAGACTGCAGTGGAAACACAGAGACCGGTTAAGAGCTTCACGGTTATCTAGCAGGGTAAGGATGGTGGCCTGGCCTACAGGGATAATGGTAGAGATAAAGAAGTAACTAATTTAAGATATTTTTGGAGACAGACTTGACAGCTCCTAGTGATGGATTAGGTGTGCGGAATAAGAGAGGAGTCAAAAATGATCGCAAATTTCTGTCAAGAGCCACAGGGTACACGGAGCATCTGCCTGACGCTTCGAGTGATAAGAGCTCACCAGTCCTGAGGCAACTTATTCATTCGTTCTACCTAGCATTTGAGACCATTTAAAAATAAAACATTTTCTTCAACTGACATAGATAGAATGCTTTGGAAGCTTACCTAACATTTTGCTTACATAAGGCTCAATGTCCACATCCTGTAGGTGCTGGTAAGTGTGTGCATGATAGAGACGAAGTGTGGAATCCAAACGAATGGAGACCCACACACCGTCCCCCACCCACGCAAGCTGCCGCACCTGGCTCTCCTTCCTGGGGTGCGCGTCAAAAGATTTCTAGGAAAGATTGTTCAATCACAATGTTATTTTGATTAAACAGGAGTTCATGTTTAAAAGCTGTGCTAATTTACACAGCAATCTGGCAGACCATGTATTAGAAGAGGCGCGTAAATAGTATTTACTAAATAGGATGACTCTGACATATACAAATGCTTTTATCCCAGACTGTGGAACAAAAGACAGAACAAACAGCTTCAGGATGCTGGACTTGGGCACTGTGCAGGGTATCAACTTACCAAAGTAACACTGGCATATCCAGACTCTGTAACAGTGTTCAACAAAAAGCCTGAATTTGATCTCGGGATTTTGTATTGCTGCAGAGCAACGCATGAAGTAAAAGCCTATTTAGAATTAAACAAAAAGGAACCTACATTGCTCTGTGTGTGTATCTCTGCATGCAGGAACTAGATTTGGAAAAAAGGGATAAGGCCTTTTACCTTAAATTTTTTTTGACCTTTTTCTTTAACAATTAGAATGAATTTGTATATTGCGGCAAAACTTTTAAGAGAGCAATGCTAAGAGGTTTTTATTTTTAAAACAAGTTGCCAATTGCAATCTTATTTCTCAGTCTCTGACACAGGTATGAATTTTCCTAGATCCACATGGAGTGACAGAGACAGGGGAAACCTCCTTCCACAAAAAACCCAAGCGTAAGTACACATATCAAGAACCAAGAATCCCAATAATACACGCGTTACATCTATGGATATTCAGACACACATTTAAATATTCATGTGTGCATCCTCCTTCCTTAAAAGCAACAACAACAAAAAAAAAACCAAAAAAACCATTTCCCACCATAGTCAAAAGTGGCAAGAGAGGTGAAGTAACACAGAAAGCTGTCACCCAGGGGCACCTGTGGCTCAGTCAGTTAAGCGGCTGCCTTCGGCTCAGGTCACGATGCCAGGATCTTGGGGATGGAGCCCCACATTGGGCTCCCTGCTCAGCAGGGAATCTGCTTCTTTCTCTCCCTCTGCTCCTCCCCCCAGCTCTCTCTCTCCAAAAAATAAAATTTAAAAATCTTAAAAAAAAAAAAAGCTGTTCTCCAATCCATCATTGATGTGCCCTTTAGACTCAGAAAACAGTTTCTAAAGAAGTTAAATATAACTATAGTCTTCAGAAAAGGCAAATTCAGTAACTAAAGAAAGTATAGGTTAACTTACCTCTATTTTCATAGCCTTCGGCTGAACCACATAGACTTTGTTCCTATAGCCACACCAGACTTTGTCATGTACCACAGCCATACACCGGACGGAATGGTGAGGCCGCCCAAGGTCTAACAGGTGATAGTTGGACAAATCCCACTGTCCATCTTTAAAATAAGAAGCAAATTATTAGTTAATGCATATCACCTTTCACTCTATTTTAACATAAGAAACATTGTATTTGGGTGCATTAATACAATTATAGGTGATCACTGCAAAATACCGCATAGTTTATCTTTTCTTTGCGGAGACTGAATTCTCTCCTTCTGTCTACTTACTGCACAGTTGGGGAAGATGTCCAATGAGTCACCCGTGGCCTGGATTTCCACACTCACTCGCAGTGATGTGATAAATCAGATACCAGTTATCCGTTTGTAATAACAGTTTAAGAATCAGAATGGACTTAGTATTATTTTCTGGATAATCTTTCTCTCTCTCTCTCTCTCTCTCACTTGCATTTTGATTTATATTGTAAATGTTAAGGACAACACATTGCTAATAATACTAACACTTCAGGAATTACACACCCAATAACCTCTGATAGCAGAAATACAAATGGGAATCAGCCACTGAAAGCTTGCTTTTGTAGAGTCTGCTTGAACAATTTCAGTGAAAGAAAACGTACTGCCTCACAAAGCGGCTGTTCCATTTTCCAAAAGCTGTAACCGTCCGAAAAATACTCCCCACACCTAACTAGTTGATCTTAGAATGTCATCGCCCATCAGTCTGTAGCTTTGCGCAATGGGCACAGAAGAACTCAGGCCCACTTCATTCCTGCCCTATGTTTTCTCCTCTCAAAATGAAGCACTCTTGGGATGTGCTCTGTATGTATTACAGTTTGCAGACCCTTCATCCTAACTCTACTTTGTTCATTTAACATGCTGTCAGTCTACCGCAGCAGAGCAGGGTGATCACCAGTCCTGTTCTGGACACAAGGTTCTAGGAGGCTGAAGGTGTTCAGTAACCTGTATTAAGTTTGGGGTCGACCTTTAGGTACTTCTCATTCTTCAGACATGTTGCCCCCTTTTTACTCTTCTGAACCCCAACGTAGAACTTTACATTTATACTTATTATGCCTTTTGTCTGTTCTTCAATATAATTTTGGGTTCACTTGCCAAAACATTTACTTATTTATTTATTAAAAGATTTTATTTATTTATTTGACAGACAGAGATGAGGAAGGAAGCAGAGGAGGAAGCAGGCGAGCAGAGAGCCTGACGCGGGGCTCGATCCCCGGACCCTGGGATCACGACCCGAGCCAAAGGCAGAGGCTTTAACCCACTGAGCCACCCAGGCGCCCCCCAAAACATTTATTACCACATTTTTTCTAGGCTTTTGTACTTATTAGATGACTGACCACGAAGTGACTGAAAACCTGTGCCTCCAGTTTCATCTATAAAATGAGGATGACAACAGAAACTTCTTCATAAATTGCTGTGAGGATTAAGCTCAGAGAGTCTACAAAGGGTCTAAACAAGGTAAAAGGGAGCCCCCCACCTCTGATGATATCGAGTCATTAAGCAGCAATCTCTAGGTACCAGTTACCAAGACACCTAGTCATCATCTACTTTTTATTTTTCTAAGCCCAAAAACATAGGAGACTTGCTAAAAATCCAAATTTAGTGTATCTATGTTTATGGAATATTTTCCTGCTCTAGCAATCTAGCAGGTAGGAAATGAATGATAATTTTTGGCTGATATATGTATCAAGGAGTTAGGAAGTGTCATATGCTCACTTCTCTAGTTCCCTTTTAACTCAAGGCACATTTTTGGACCTTGACCACCCCTCCCATCTGTAGATGATAAATACACTGGTTTTAAAGAGGAAGAATAAAAATAATAGGACACAAAAATGACTAAACCATATCCAATTAAAAACTTTTTAATGGATGCAAATTATCTTAAAAATGTTGAGCAACAAGGGCGCCTGGGTGGCGCAGTGGGTTAAAGCCTCTGCCTTTGGCTCAGGTCATGATCTCAGGGTCCTGAGGCCGAGCCCCACATTGGGCTCTCTGCCTGCCTCTCTGCCTACTATCTGTCAAATAAATAAATAAAATCTTAAAAAAAATACTGAACAACAAAAATGCCAACCTTCCCTCTCATTAAATGTCTCCTAACTGAAGAAGTGTATGAACGAGAAACCAGTGCCCCCATCTCACATTATGCCAAAGTATCCTGAAATAATAAACACGTGCACTCACTATCTACTGAAGTCATATACTGTTAGTGTTCAGTTTAAACTTTTATTTTCACTTTTTTTTTTTTTTAGATTTTATTTATTTGAGAGAGAGACAAGTGAGAGAGAGCACGAGAGGGGAGAAGGTCAGAGGAAAAAGCAGACTCCCCGTGGAGCTGGGAGCCCAATACGGGACTCAATCCTGGCACTCCGGGATCAGCACCTGAGCCAAAGGCAGTTGCTTAACCAACTGAGCCACCCAGGCGCCCTAAAGCTTTATTTCTTCTCTTATTAGGTATCATTTCTTTAAAACACAGGCCAATCTGCTAGGAAATGATTTTGTAAAGCAACAAACTGGGCACATCATATATTCATAACAACTCACCAACTCCTCTGTGAAAGATTGCAAGGGTGCCATCAGCCAGGGCCACTAACACAATTCCTTTCACGTGTCTGCAACAGGAAAAGGGATTTCAGGACTCTCCATTTGGGAATGCGGGAGGGACCACATGCTACTGAACTAGTTCACAGGCCCTCAGAGGGCCAATCCATGATATTCCAGATATACCAGAACCTAAAGAATTTTTTTTTTTAAAGTCATCTCTACGCCAAGTGTGGGGCTCAAAGTCACGACCCCAAGATGAGGAATCACATACTCTATACTGACCCAGCACGGCGCCCCAGAACACACTCTTCTTGAGAAAGTCTTGCTATGAAAATGTCAGCTGAACTAAACAAAAAGCCTGTGCAGACTTTCTTATTTCACTTTCTGGCCCCAAGCTGCTCTTGTCACAGAAGGGCCAAAGACCCGAGAGAGGTGCCTTAAATGGAACTAACAGTCAGCTCTGTGGACTTAGGAGTTTTTGAAAGAGACATACAGGAAAGGACTAGTGAATCAATGCCCCAGTCCACAACTCACCAATTCTAAAGACCCCTCCAACAAACAAATTAATAGGTATTCATTGGTTCTCTCCCCAGAGTACTACAGAACTCACCTGACAAGCTGGTGAGGAATCAACCTGACAAGTTAGACTTAAAGCTCTATATAGGAATTATTTCACTTTGTAGTAATTAAGAGTTTCAATCTCATTCAGCTTCTCTGATTCCACAAGTGGGAAAGAAAAATCTGGATACTGACTTATAGCTTATACCAAAGATAGCTTATACCAAAATACATATTTTTGAAAGAAGAATTTCTAAAATAAAACTTACACAATACTGAGAATCGAATCTTTAAGTTTAATAGAATGGAGACATTTCCTCCACTGGGCTACAGATGAATGCACATACAAACTGCAAGAACAAAATCGAGACTGGTAAGGCACAGAGAACAGCAAGTTGTTGCTTATATCCAATAATGACCACAAAGTTCCCTTAGGAGGTAAGAAGAGTAACACAAAAATCTTAGGAAATAACAACAACGAGAGTCTAACATAAAGAAATAAGCTGCTTACGCAAAAGTAAACACAGAAGAGCGAAAAGTCAGAACTAGAATAATGCACAGTCAGTAAGTTTCAGATTCCCACAGACTTCAGAATCCTTGGCTAAAATCTGTTTTAAAAAATGGCCTTACTCTTCTACTACACCAAACTATAACTTTCTGATGACACACTAGCTTGCATCAGAAAGTGGCAAGCTATGGCCTGCAGGCCAAATCTGTCTCCATATAGTGTGCGAGATAAAAATGATCTTCACATTTTTAAATGGCTGGGAAAAATCAAGAGTATCTGTTGACGTCTGAGGCTTCTAGCATCCACACAGCGTTCCAGGAGCCCAGCTGTGCTCCCTACGTGCGTGCTGCCCGCACGGTGGCTGTCTGCACCAGCACGCCAGAGCTGAGAAGCTGTGAGAGCTCATGTGGCCACAGAGCCCCATACATTTCTTATCTGATGCTTCAGAGAAAAAGTTGGTTGACCCTCCACTCTGCAGTATTAAGACTCCTAAGGAAAAGATGTACTAGTGGGTGACCTTACTTAACCTGTGCAGAAGCACAGTTTCTGGAGACTCTTCATTGTACTAGAATGTGAACAAACCACATAATGTTCGTCATCATCTCTTAGGCTTTCAGACTGGGATCTGTCTGGTCTCCCTAGTGTGTTTCGCAGTTACGTTCAGAATGTTCTGAACTGGGCCTTTGTGCAGCCGAACAGATTAATCGTTGGTATTTCCTGAATACACTCTAGCCTATGTAAGCCTTCTATGCACCCATAATTCCGTCTCTGGGCTGTTCAGGATCTTCTATTTCTGGATCACCCAGATTTTCAAGTTTTATTTACCTCTTCTTCCAAGAATATTACATAATGACAATATTCTGTGACAAAGAACTATATGATTTAGCACTCATAAACAATGCAAGTCCAGTTTATGAATTAGAATATCATCTCAAAATTTGTAAGTACATAAAGTTCTCTGCTTTAATATGCACTTTTTGTTGTATGCCTATGCACCACATTTTACTTATTTATCTTCTGATTCCAAAAGCTAGTATTAAGAGTTGGCACCTACCAGCCATTCTGAGCTCCAAGCCACATAGTTGGTAAAAGGCTACTCATCTTCTGAGCTTCTTCTCTCACCAGGTCTTGTTCATTTGGCAATACTGATAACTGATCTTTATATGCATCCGAGTCATTACTAGCAAGGTGGGGAAAAGGAAAGCATCTGAGTATGCTTAGCTGCAGTTTTCAAGGACTGAACATTTCCACATTTTAGTTTTAGTTTAACAGCTTGAAAAAAAAAAAAAATCAAACACCAGCATTCCAAAAAACCCAAACTTAAATGCTTATCATAAATACTTCAGCAGCTGTACCAGAAGTAACATACTAAAGAGAACCAAGGTGCAGACAAGGGAGTTAAGACATCGTAATATAGCAGTTAACATCCAGACTTATAATTACGGTTCTCCCTTAGGGTTATTTTGAATTTTTAAATTTTTTTTTCTTAGGGAAAAGAAGAGGAAGGCATGGTTTGTTATAAGACAAAACACACACACACACACACACACACAGAAGGAGTATAAAGAATTTTCTAGGGGCACCTGGGTGGTTCAGTAGGTTAAGAGTCTGCCTTTACGTTAGGTCATGTCCCAAGCCCCGCATCAGGCTCCCTGCTCAGTGGGGAGTCCGCCTCTCCCTCAGCTCATGCTCTCTTTTGCTCTCTCTCTTAAATAAAATCTTTAAAAAATTTTTTTTCTAAAATAAATTATTATGCTAAAACACACTCATATTCTCTCCTAAGACCTTCCTTCTTTGGACTGTCAGAACATTTTTAGAAAAAGGTAAGTGGGCTATCAAATTCGAGAGAGAAAAAGTTGTTATTCCTAAAAAGAGGACTTTTTTTTTTTTTTTGGAGATTCTTTTTATTATTTGACAGAGAGAGAGAGAGAGAGAGAGCATTAAGGAGGCGGAGTTGCAAACAGAGGAAGAAGGAGAAGCAGACTCCCCGCTGAGCAGGAAGTCTGACTTGGGACCCTGGGATCATGACCTGAGCTGAAGGCAGACATTTAACTGACTGAGCCACCCAGGCACCCAAGATGACTTTATTCTTATATTGACAAATGTTAATAGACACTTATCACTCTATAAACAAGAGGATGAATATTAAATTAAAAAAAGAATCACATTTAGACAGATCTCTATCAGCTTTCTATAAAGGCCTAGAGAAGGCAGAAAATAATGAATTCATTAAATGGGCCTAGATTTCCTTTTGCTTTAAAGGAAGAGCTATTTGCCAGAAAAAATTTTAAAAAGTCATCCAAACCCACATGGGAAATCTAGACTGTGAATTTCACAGCTAACTGGGGCTGGAGTGTAAGGAGGGCTGGGGAGGAAAATGGCACAGTTACAGTCTGAATGGGAATGAAAAAACAAATCATATCAGAAGAGAAAATGACCAGGACGATTTTGACTATTGTACCTATAGGCAAGGGCTTCTTTGTGTGTTTTTTTCACCTTGTTTTGTTTTTTAAGTTAGAAGGAATAGAGAACATAAGGAGAGGGGAGGGGAGGGGAATCCAGAGCAGATGCAGTGGAAGGAGAGATGGAGACCTAGTACGAATACTGTGGCTGCTTGAGAGGATTTTGTTCCTTTCATGTGAGCACTTTCCTGGTTTCCTAAGTTGCTGACCCATCTGCATACCTTGACTGATACACCGGCGAGAGGTCTTCCGGGATTTGAACTCCCAGAGGATCTGTGAAGACGTGTTCTGTGTACACGCCGGGCTGGGAGATGTCCACGGTGTCTTCAGTTGACCCTGCATTGCCTTCTGTGGCTTCTGTTGCTTCTTCTGCTGTTGGAACGTTTTCATCAACCTCACTATTTTCTGCTTCCTTTTCTACAAAATAAATAAAACTTGCTTACTATTCTGAGTTTGAGCTTTTCCCCACACAAACCACCGCTACAGAATTCCACTCCACCTACCCCATCCTCCTCCACCCTATGCCATGAAATACAGAATTCTTGGGTTTGTTTTGTTTTTGTTTTTAAAGATTTTACTCATTTGACAGAGAGAGACAGCGAGAGAGGGAACACAAGCAGGGGAAGTGGGAGAGGGAGAAGCAGGCTTCCTGATGAGCAGGGAGCCCAACATGGGGCTTGATCCCAGGACCTTGGGATCATGACCCAAGCCGAAGGCAGACGCCTAACAACTGAGCCACCTGAGTGCCCCCAAACACAGAATTCTTGTTTTAATAGGCATTACAACAGTATTACAGTGTCTTCCTTTTGAGCTTTTCACCCTCATTACTTGAAGATCCAAATCGAGTAGGAGTCTGTAATGAGACCTCTGGGATAGGCTCTGACTCCATACTGATGACATGTAAGAATAGAGTGATACCTGGTGGTTTTTCCATTACTGGAGAAGCACCGTTAGTACTAGGGGAAGTGGCAGCTGCTGTCACACCTTCTGCAGAACAACCAACCACTGTGATGCCCCCCAACAGGCTGTCCGTCTCTGCTGAGCTATTGCTGGTCATGCTGCCACATAAAGACGCTTTGTCTACCTGTCCAGATTCTGAAAGCTCTTCTCCTGCAGGGTAGTCTGTTTCTCTTGCTCCTGAAAAACAAGAAAAACCTTTTTCTAATAGCTAAGTAAGTACGGTTTGAAATAAGAGCGTGCAGATGGGACAACTACTTAAATACACCGCCAGCATGGTAACTTTAGATTTTATTTAAATTAACCTTCACAAAATGAGAAAGCAACTTCAAAAATTAAGATAATACTTCTATTACTGCAAGCATAACTAAACATGAAAATGTCAGAAGTGACACTTCTGTTCTTGAGTTCCTCAGCAGCCACCTAATGAGGTTAAAAACAAGGAAATCTAATATCCAACGAGTCAGTAAAAATAATCTTTTTTAATTATCAAGTATACTATTTGCAATATGGACTTCCACCACTATTAAAAGCTCATCGCCATAGGTGTACACAGTGTCTTTAGATATTAGTAATACATTGAAAAACTGAGCATTTCCCATATAAAAATAAATTTCTTGTTTCCTTTATTCAGAAGGCTGTTCTTATTCATAGCACATTAAAATATTTTGTTGCAGTAAAATATACATACGTAACATCAAACCTGCCGTATTTCAACATGTTTAAATGTACAACCCAGTGGCATTATTTATTTACACAATGCCATGCAACCACAACTATTTATGTCTGAAATTTTTCCAGCACACCTCACAGAAAATGTGTCCTCATTAACCCTGTTCCCCGAGCCTCCCCCGCCCCTATTCCTATTAATCTCTAATTTACCTCTATCTTCATGAATCTGCCTCGTCTAGATGGCTCATATAAATGGAATCATACAACATCTGCTCTTGTGTGTCTGGGTTACTTCGCTTAGCATGTTTCCAAAATTAATCTATGTTGTAGCATGTAAGAGAATTACATTCCTTCTTATGACTAAATAATATTGCATTGTGTAGAGATATCGTGAGCACCCATTTTAAACCAATGTTTTAACATTATGTAATATTCAATTCCTAACTTCAGAAGCCTTCTCTTTCTCATCAATCTAAACAGTCCCTTGCTCTTTGTCCACCAGGCATCTTCTCATGTTACCATTGTTTTATTATCTTCTTAATATTTGAAAATCTTATTTAGTCATTTATTTCCAGTCTATTTTTGGTCCTCCCCAGCTAGAACCTAAGCTCCATGAGAGCAGTGCATAACTGGACCTCCAGCAAGCAAGTCAGTTCCTGTCAGTAAAAAGGTGTAGATGGTAGGAAGAGAGGGACATGGCTTCCTCTTACCTGGTACGCTTGCTATACACAGAACATGAGAGTTGCAAACAGTGAAACTGTCTAGGATGTTGCCTGGTTGAACAGCATCAATAATGATAACTTTTGTAGCTGAATGAGTGCTTGTACAGATCCAGACTAGACTGGATAATTCTTCTTGATTTTTTAACTCCTTCTGCTGTTCCTATGTATACAGAGTAAGAAAATGAATGTTTAAAATGATATGTATGTGTACATATTCATACAGCTGTGCTATAACAGTAAAGGGTAATACTCTTTTGCGTTTGTTTTCAGATTTGAAAAGGCTAAAAATACAACCACCTTTCAAAATTAAATAGTAGAGTAAAAAATAGCAGTTAAAGCAGGTTAATGATAAAAATGTTCTCTATCTTGATTTTGATGGTTCTTAAATGGGTATATACATTTGTCAAAACTCTTCAAACTGTACCCATTTCAAGTGTATATACTTTATCATATGTAAAATACACCTCAGTAAAATGGATCTAAAAGAGAGTGTAAGGAACCTGCATAATAATCCCAATTAGAAGCTGGACCAGAAGTTCAGTTTTGAACCAAAAAGCTACAACCAGGAGGTCAAACATTAGTGCATACACTTACCTTAAGTTCCTGGTCTAATTTGTCTAAGCTACTCTGGGATGCACTTCGCTGTTTACTGCCTTCTGTATCCAAACCAGCAACATCCTTGTAAAATACACTTGCTCCAACAACAGAACCACCATCTCTGGTCTTCCCACCTGATAAATTGACTCCAACAGCACACCACAGCTTTTTGGGTTTGAAAAAAGGGTGGGGGGGGTATGTCAGTCATTTTCTTTCTAAAAATGTTTAGAACTTTTCACATTTCTTTAAAAATCTAATGATTATGAATATAGGTCTTTTTGTTGTTGTTCCTTTCTTTCAAGTAAACTCTCCCCAGTGTGGAGCTCAAACTCAAGACCCTGAAATTAAGAGGTGCACGTTCTACTGAGTCAGACAGGCGCCCCATGAATACAGGTCTTTAATATTGAAAGTATCCCAGTTTAAAATTATAAAATAAACAATAACTTCACCCACAAAAGCAGAATTTAAACTTTTCTGGTTTTAGAAAGAAAATCCATCCAGAGTTTAAGAAATATTTCCTTTAACTTCAAAATTAATTTACCTTCATTGATGTATCTTTCTCATCTAGAGGTCTGAGATAGACAGGCACAGGTAGATTTTTCATCTTATTTTCCCCTTGGCCATTGGTCACCTAATAATTAGGTGGGGGAGAGAGAAAGACACATTGGTAAGTCTCATCAAAAGTGAGCTCACAGGGACGCCTGGGTGGCTCAGTTGGTTGGACGACTGCCTTCGGCTCAGGTCATGATCCTGGAGTCCCGGGATCGAGTCCCGCATCGGGCTCCCAGCTCCATGGGGAGTCTGCTTCTCTCTCTGACCTTCTCCTCGTTAATGCTCTCTCTCACTGTCTCTCTCTCAAGTAAATAAATAAAATCTTTAAAAAAAAAAAAAAGTGAGCTCACAGAACCACTGAGCCATGGGCAAGCAATGCTGGTACATCCTTCCTCTTTGAAATCATGTCCAAGTTAATTCTGTTATTCTTATTTGAAAAAAAAGCAGAAAGTCAAGTGGCAGTTAGAAAAAATAAACAAGATACTATGGGAGCTCAGAAGAGATACACTACTTCATGTACATGTTAGTATGCTTGTGCGTGTGTATGTGTACTCATGTTTGAGTCTTTCAGGGAAAGTGAATACGGAAGTAGACAAGTAAAGCTCGTGTAAACCTGAACTGAGGTTTAAGTCAACAGTTTGGAAGGTTACATGACAATGGCTTCTTAAAACTTCTAAAAAACAAAGGTTTTTCTGAGCACCTGGGTGGCTCAGTCAGTTAAAAGGCTGACTCTGAATTTTGGCTCAGGTCATGATCTCGGGGTCCTAGGATAGAGCCCCGCATTGATCTCTCTCTCCCTTTGCCCCTCCCCTCTCCACTGCTCACCGTGCATGTGCTCTCCCTCTCTCCCTCCTTCCCTCTCTCTCACTCTGAAATAAATAAATAAATCTAAAAAAGATATATATATTTTTAAGATTTTATTTATTCGACACAGAGAGAGAGAGATCACAAGTAGGCAGAGAAGCAGGCAGAGAGAGAGAGAGAAGCAGGCTCCCTGCCAAGCAGTGAGCCTGATGTGGGGCTCGACCCTGAGATCATGACCTGGACTAAAGGCAGAGGCTTAATCTGCTGAGCCACCCAGGTGTCCCTAAAAAAGATATTTTTTAAAAAATGAAATCTTCAATTAAAATACAGCAAGATACACATGCAACTCAATAGCAAAAACAAACAAACAGATTAAAAAATGGGCAAAGGATCTGAATATTTTTCCAAAGAAGATAACAGACCGCCAACAGGTACATGTGAAGATGCTCGACATCACTAATCATTAGGGAAATGCAAATCAAAACCACAATGAGGTATCATCTCACACCTGTCAGAATTGCTACTATCAAAAAGACAAGAAGGCAAGGATGTGGAGAAAAGCAAACATTACGTACTGATAGTGGGAATGTAAACTGGAACAGCCATTATGGGATACAGTACGGAGGCTCCTAATAAATAAAAAATAGGGGTGCCTGGCTCATTTAGTTGGTAGAGCATGCGACTCTTGATCTCGGGGTCATGAGTTCAAGCCCCACACTGGGCACAGAGATGATTTTTTTTTTTTAAATTAAGAATAGAACTACCATACAATCCAGCAATTCCACTTCTGAGTATTCATCTGGAGAAAACAAAAACATTAACTTGAAAAGATATATGCACCTCCATGTTCACTGTAGCATTACGTACAGTAGCCAAGACATGGAAACAACTTAAGTGCCCATCAATAAATGAATGTGTAAGGGAAATGTGGTTTATAAATACAAAGGAATATTATTTAGGCATAAAAAAGAATAGTAGTTTTCCATCTGTGACAACATGAATGGAACTTGAGGGCTTTATGCTAAGGGAGGTAAATTCAGACACAGAAAAACAAATACTGTATGATCTCACTTCTGTGTGGAATCTTAAACAAACAAACATACAAAGCTCATAAACACAGAGAATAAACTGGCGGCTGCTAGAGGCAGGGGTGAGAGACAGGTGAAGTGCTTTGTAAAGGAGGTCAAAGGTACAAACTTCCAAAATCAGTCCTCCGGATGTAATGTATGGCATAGCAACTCTAACTAGTAATACTGTACTGCACAATTAAAGCTGCTAAGAGAGGTTAAAGTTCTCACTACAAGGAAAAAAATCTGTAACCATGTTTGCTGAGGATGTTAACTACAGTTACTGTGGTGATGCTTTCACAATACATAAAAACATCAAATCATTATGTTGTGTACCTGAAACTAATATAATGTTATATGTCAATTATCCCTCAAAACAAAACAACAAAAACAAACAAAAAAAACACAACGGATTACTTCAAGTCCGTGCACTTGGTAAACCTCCTGTTGACCCCCTGCCTCCTCCCAGACTCAGGCATTTCTTTTGAGTTCTGACGCTCCAAAAACCAGCCTGAGAACCACTACCATCAACCCTTCTGCAAGTGTGTGCCAAGTCCACGAACTTAAAATGAGCAGGTTTGAGACAGGTATTTAAATTCCTTCCTGCCCAGACATACTCCTCTCCCCTAGCACTTCCCACTAGATGCTCGTACCATGTTCATACCTTACCTGTTTGTACTTCTGAGGCAGACTCCAGCCAAAAGCCTGCACTCTACCATCTTCCTTCTGAACGTGGGCCTTTACCTGCCGATACTGCTCTCTCTTCTGTTCTCTGCGCGAGGCTAAGCTAGCTTCAGTTCTAAAATGCAAAGAAATTTCCCTTTTTAATTAAGGGAATATAACGACAGCAAATCTCCCCTTTCCTGCTGAGACAGCAAAAATGACAATAAAAAAATTTACAAAATTTCAGTTAAGATTCCTTCAAGATCTGCCTTTCTGAGAAGTATTAGCCTAAAGCCGGCCTTTTAAAGTTGTACAGTGGGTACAGCAGTCAAACTTTAACAGATTAGCAAGTAGCTTACTTTATTATGTTGAATCATCAGCCATCCGATTTCTATTGGGTTTCAGATTTTGGCCACATGAAAAGGAAAAATTCTTAAATATTTTTAGTTCCTCCCCTTTCTTTGTTCATTCAGCAAATATTTACTGAGAATTTTCTCATGCCAGGGAATGTGCTAGAAGTGATTAAAGATCAATAAATCCATACATTCTTAGGAAGATAATAAAGGTTAATTTCTGGACACCACTGCTTTGTTTCAGAAGACGGAAACGCAAACTAACTTGCTGTGTACGTCTTAGTTAACTAATCTGTGTGTCAGGCACTTTACATACCCTGGGTAATTTAACCCTAGTGTCTCTGAGACAGGCTATCATCCTCAATTTACAGCCAGAGAAACTAGGGCGAGAGGTTAGTTTGTCCAAGTTCATGTTCACTGATGAGCAGCAGAATCAGGAGGGAAAATCAACTTCTGACACCAAAGGAAATGTTCAAACATTTAGGATAAGGGCTTATATAGGCCTTTAACATTTTGCTAATATTCATCAGTGTTATTGAGCAGCAACAAAGACAACTTCTGTTTATGAAACCTGTGAAATGCAATGTTCATAAAAGATATTGACTACAAATACTTAAAGGTAGGCAGTCACATTACAGAGATGGCTTCTTTATAGACTTATGGGTACCTTACCACTGATCTGATAAGGGGCAAGAATGTTCTGAACTATTAACTTATTTGGAGCATAACTACTAGTCTGCAAAATACTTACTCTTCGCTAAGGAAATCAAAGGCTTTGGACTTATCCCCTGGGAGCTGAGATAAGGTGCTGCTTCTTTTCTTGACAGAAGGAGTAACATGAGAGGTGGGTGCATTGTATTTCAAATTAACAGGTGGTTCAGGCTTCTTAGTAGTATTACTTGAGGAGCTGAAAAGTCGGCTGAAACTAAAAAGAAAAAAGTGAGAGAGCGAGAGAGAGCAAGAGAGAGCACCCACTAGAGAGTGTTATTACATGCACTATAAAAAACAATCCATAACTTTCCATAAATTCCAGAGAGCTTTTAAAGGGCCATGAGTTAGGAACTGGCAGAAAGATTTTTTGTAGTCATACGCTGCATCCTTAGCAATAACTCACAGCCAAACTCAGACATTCAGGAAAGAGGAACTATTGCTTAGAATGGTAGATCCTGGCACTTTAATTAGCAATTCACATAATGAAAGGAAGAAACGCTGAAGTACAGGGAACTTCTTGTAATGAAGGAGTAAGATGGGTCCTAGCTCTTACTTGGTAAGTAGTTGTTAAACAGCAAGGTTATAGCTGCATGGTTTGAACAGAAGCTTAGTTTGCCAGTTCTAAAAGTAGTAAGTACTGGAACACTTACTATCATTTTAATACACATCTTATACATTTTCTCATTAAGCTCAAATTATATATCTACCTTCATATCCACTTAAAAGAATTAACAGTTCTATTAATAGCAGATTCACCAAAAAGGGTAAGTTTAAAGTACAGTAAGTGCGCAGTTCTTCCGGCATGAATATAATTCAACTCTGAAACACACAAACACACTCACTACTCAAACCTACAGACATTAATTTCTATGCTTTACTTTGCAAAGTTCCTTACAATCACACAACCGGTGAATCCATATAACTTATTTACTGAGGATCCACGTAATTATCACTCTGAATAATTCCCCATAATTTTGATTTAATTTAGCAGAAGATTCTACCAAGTGCATAAGCAATAGGATGCAGCTTACGACAGCATGTTTGTCCTCAAGAATAGCCTTACCGAGCTGGCATGCTACATATCAAAAAGAAAAAAGTTCAACTTAGCTATATACTCCAAATTTAAAAAAAAAGGAGACACAAAATCATTCTCAGAAATATTTTGACTATAATCTTGTCTCAAAGTGCTCTTTAATGTCTTTATGTGTTTTTAGATACTTACAACTGCCAAATGCTTGACCTTTTTTTTTCCTGCATGGCTGGATTTTCTCTTGATGCACTATATTTAAAAAGAAAAACAAAGAAAGAAAAAATGTTTTATCAGTGAGATGTTTTAGCTTTTATCTGAAGAACAGGGGACACATCGAAGAGCTCAGTCCACTGACCAAGACAAGATTGTCATCTCTGCTGAACAGACAGCCAACATGCCTGTATGTAAATATTTAAAAAAAAAAATTTATTGAAGAGAGATATCTTCAATAAAGGAAAAAGGATATTCTCCCTTTTGTCAAAATATTGTCTTGTGAATCCTTAGCTTTACATAAAGGTCTTGAAAGTCCTCGTGCTCCAGCTCTCCTAAGATAACCTGTACCTTTACTGTTCTGATGGGTCATTTTTCATAGGATTAATACTTTCCACTACTGAAAAGATGACCAAAGAAAGGGATAAACTGGATTGATAGGTAGTTCAAGAAAATTTCAGAAAATAAGATGCTCCAAACTAATTTAGTAAGGTAGAAAGGATTCTGCTCTCATTATCAGGGCTCACTTTTCACATTTTTTTAAAGGACTAAATTGAAAACGTCTTTTAATTCAATGGAAAAGTTAAAAAAAAGACACCACTTTTTTTTTTTTTTTCACTTGTGGACTACCACATGGCTGCTAAAATCAAAAATAGCAATGAAAAGTGGAGCCTGCTGGGGAGCCTGGGTGCCCAGTCGGTTGAGCATCTAACCCTGGGTTTCAGCTCAAGTTGTGATCTCGGTGTTGTGGGATTGTGGAGTCTGCTTGAGATTTTTCTTCCTCTCCCTCTGTCCCTCCCATTTGTGCTTCTCTCTCTAAAATAAATCAATTGTAAAAAAGAAAAAAGGAAAGAAACCGAAGTCCCTCTATATAGCTCAATTTTTAAGATTTAGTTATTTATTTGAGAGAGATGGTGGCGGGAGAGAATCTCTAGCAGACTCCCCACTGAGCACAGAGCCCGACGACACAACCCAATCTCATGTCGCCATGATCATGACCCCAGCCGAAGCTGAGAGTCAGAGGCTTAACTGACTAAGCCACTAAGGTACCCCATGTCCATTTTTAAAATATTTATTATTTATGTAAAATCCATTAAATGTCTGAGTTAAGAACAAGCTTCTTAGTACATTAGCTTCTTGACCAATTAATGAAGATTAGAATACTGATCTCCTTCCTTCTCAGCAGCAATTACAAGTTTAGCAAATCGTAAATGTCTTATACAAAGTACTTCCATTCTAGTATGACACCAGTAAAGGACATACAGTTAAATAAATAATGTGCTCGCAAAGTAAAAGTTGGAGGTTAAAAAATGTGTTCACAATCTTTAAAACAATGTGTCAGTGTATCTGTACTATTATTGATAAATCTGACATGGGAATCCAAACTCAAAAATATGGGCAAATTCGGGGGGCAGCTAGTTCACGAACATTTCACGAGCTTTTCCTGTTACTGAGAATATGGCCATTAGATGGCAGCATTAGATGAGATCTAAGATCAGATCAGTGAAGATGTCAGCGGAAAGTACATTTTGTATAAACAGCCAGAAAGGGGGTGGGGGCAGGGAATTGGACAAGAGTATTTTACATAAAGACACAGAGTAAAAATGACTTAGTTTTCTGGGTGGCATGTGAAATTCGTATCTTTCTCTGGCATTACTGTAAAAGTAGTGTCGATTTCTTTATTATTTTGAAAAAAGACCATCATTCCTAAGTAATAATAATTACCTTTTAGAGGTCATGGAAACATTCTCCAAGCGCCCTTTACCCACAAAAGGCACTCATTTTGGTCACACATACTGTCCCTAATCCCTAGTGTTATTTCAGAAAGTATTTCCTAGTAAACAGAGTACGAGGTTTGGATCCCCAAGACTGGACTCCAGTTCTGAGTGAAGGACTATTCAAACCTAGGAAACAATATTAGAAAAGGGCCAAGAGGCACATCTCGTACGAACCGAATCATCTCTGTCCATCGAACAGCTTCCTGAAGCTCCATCAATCTCTCCTTATATTGGTTTCTCTCCATTAGAACGCGGGCCATTTCTACTCTAGTAAATCGCTTCCTCTGGGCTGTGGGAATATCACTCTATAACAAAAAGAACACTGCAGATCACTCTGGGAGCCTATAACTGTTTTTGGTGTTGTTAAACTTTAGCGGAATCAAAGCTTTGAAATATTTCTTAATTTCTCATCTACTGGATCATTTAATGAAAAACAACCTAATATAAAAATAAAATCAATAAAGAGATTTTAGTAATTACTTATGACTGAAAAGAGGTAAACAATTTAATTTCTGAATAGAAATACAGATACTTGAACATAGTATAAAGGAAATACAAAGACCAGTGTAGATTCTTTTTTTTCTTTTTGACCAGTGTAGATTCTGAACTAAAACCAAGAAAGATGAACAAAGTTAATCTGTTGACATAGATTTAACATGCTTGTCTGGAAATGTTCCTCTAACAACATTATTTTAAGTTGATATTCTTTAACAAATACTAATTATTCAGCAATTTTTTACAAGTTAGTTTTAGTTCCAAAAGGGGTTAACTTATCTCAAACTACCCATCATCTACATATATTGGCTAGGTACCAAGGCACCCAATGGAAATACAAGCTGGAGACAAGTGTATTAACTATAATTCTTCTTAGAGAGAGTGAAGGATGTTAGTGTGGTAAGACTCAAAGAAGTATGCTCAAGTCAGCTTTCTTCTACTGTAATTCCTAAATGCTCTTCTGAGGAGGAAGACTGGTTTAATTATAGGGCTTTTGTTTTGCAAGTGTAAGTAAGAAAGAGGCTGAGTTTAGCCCTGGTGGACCTCCTCCTCTGTCCTCCAGCAACACCTTTGCCTCTCCTTTAAAGGAAGTCAAACAACAGAGGATTCAAGGACTGAATATTTTCAAACATAATGCTGAGTAAAAGTAGTGGATCTCTAAGTATGAAATAAAAAACAATGAAAATTAAACCATATTTTATAAGGATACATATATGTGTGACATGATAAAATTATTATTTTTTTTAAGTGAGCTCTAGACCCAGGATGGGGCTTAAACTCACCACGACTCCAAGATCAAGAGTTGCACGCTCTACCAATTGAGCCAGCCAGGTGCCCCCGCAAAATCCATTTTTTGAAAGGTAAGAAAATGATACATACAGGATTGTGGTCTCTTCAAGAGGGGAGGTAGCTTCAATGTTTGATAATGTTCTAGTTCTTAGATTAAGTGGTGGGTTCATTATATTATATTATTATATATATAATATATATAATACATATTATATATAATTATAATATATATTTATATATAAATATATATTGTATATTATATATGAATATATATTCATTATATTATTACATAATACATATACAGACAAATAATACATATTACATAATAAATTAATGTTTCATAACTTACCCATGTTATGTATATTTTTGGTATGTACCAAGTATTACATATTTAAAAAAAAAAAAGCAAGATTGCAGAGACATTAAATAATCATTCTGTACAGGGCACCCTGTACAGGTACTGTGATGCTAATTATATTGGTAAAAACTCATATTTAGTCTTTTGTATTTACATATGTTGAAAACAATATAAGCTGACTGCCTATTACTAAAGTTTTAGAATTCATCTTTTTTATGTTTAATACTATTAAACAACTTTTATAAACAAGCTTTCATATTTCTAAGTAAAAATTTGAGACAAAACAAACAATACTGAAATCCAAAATACTGCGGCTAGTCCTTGAGCTTGACCATGCAAACAAGGTCACAGCACAGAGCCACAGAAAAAAAATGAGCACACCACACCTAGCCAGAAAGCCTGACCTCCAGATACCATGTGGGAGAGTACGCTGTCCTACTCATGACCACAAAGGGATCTTCTATCTTTCTATAATGCTATATCCAAAGCTTCATTAGTAAGCTTTCTTAAAAACCAAAAAGGATTAAGAAAAAAATCTGACATCATAAACCTACATCATCATCATCTTTTGCTTTTTGCCGTGCATCTTCGGCTTCTGCGCGAGCTCTGGTGGGGAAAAAAAAAAAAGAACTTGTTATTTGAGTTGTGTTCATCTTTTCAAGGAATGAAAGAGTAGGTCAAAATTTTTAATTGACACAAAATGAGTATTCTTCTCTTTCGAGAGTATTTAGTTCCCTTCACCTAGGGGAACATTAGTGTGGCACTGTTCTCAGGAAAAAAAAGTATTAAAGAAAGCTGGGTGAAAGGAAAACAATGTTTCTGATTTTCTTATGAGCAAATTTTCGAAAGGTTCTAAGTTTTTTCACTAGGATGGTGACAGCCTCAAAAAGTGACAATGATAAGGCTGGGCAAGCAGAATGGTGCGCTTACAGCAGAGCCACAGACAGGTACTAGGCTCCCTTACCCTCCCAGCACCGCCTGCTGCTCCTGAATGGCTGGAAAGGGCCACCCACTGGGGCTGGAGAAGGCTACCAGCGGCAGGGCTGGCCCAGCAGGGGTGGGGTGGGAGACACACTTGTGACCCTTTGTGGCCCAATGGCAAAGACCCATCAAAGACAGCTGGGTTCAGAGTGGCCAAGGCCTAAACTTACTTCCTAAGCTCCTCCTCCAGCTCCTTGTTCTTTTCCTCGAGCTTCAGCTTGGCGAGTTTCACAGCCTCCAGCTCCCCCTGCAACACGTCCTTCTCGCAGGTCAGCTCGTCCACCTTTGCGATCAAGTCGTTCTTCACTACATTCAGAGCATGTCTAAGAAACACGTTTTTCATGTATATCGTTACAAATGGATACCCTTCCTGTCTTTTAGCTTATTCTCTTACAGATGAAAGTAACTACATAATCAAAGCTGACTAACTTAGTATTTTGAAGATCTTCCACCCCGTGTTGTTTATAGATAAAGATAAAAAAACACACAACCATAGAAGTTTTTACTCTTCCCACTTAGCGAAGAATAAACCGGGAAAGCAGAGCAGACTACCAACTAACAAAAATACCACAATTAACTAAGATGAAACTTTTACAAAATAGCATCCATAACGGTACTATTGTTAAACTCAAAGGGAAAAAAATCATCTAGTCAACAAATTTATCTTTGATCTTTACCTTTAATAATTGATGACAAAAAAGTATAAACTTGGGGTGGAAATCTGGGGGGAAAATTCTTTTTTTTTTTTTTCTTTTTAATTGAAATTCAATTACCCAAGGTATAGCATTGGTTTTTGATATAATGCCGATGGAAAAAATAAATCTAGGAAAAAATAAATAGATCTAGTCCTTCTGCATATAGGTGGGCATAGTGCCTCATTAACTGCATTCTATTCTAGATCTACACAAATGTTCCAAAGTTGCTCTGACACAGCAAATTAACAAAGGGAACCGGGCCGCTTTTCCACAGGACTCAGGACCTGCCCCACTAACCAAGACTCCCGTATGTTTGAGGTTCTAAGGTCCCACAAATTACACCTGAAAACCATCAGCTATAGAGGACAGCTGGGCAGGGGATAGATCAAAAAACATTTATGTAGAACTAAAGAAACTCGGGCGCCTGGGTGGCTCAGTGGGTTAAGCCGCTGCCTTCGGCTCAGGTCATGATCTCAGGGTCCTGGGATCGAGTCCCGCATCGGGCTCTCTGCTCAGCCGAGAGCCTGCTTCCCTTCCTCTCTCTCTGCCTGCCTCTCTGCCCACTTGTGATCTCTCTCTGTCAAATAAATAAATAAAATCTTTAAATACATTTTAAAAAATTTCTGTATATAGGGACGCCTGGGTGGCTCAGTGGGTTAAAGATATGCCTTCGGCTCAGGTCAGGATTCCAGGATCCTGGAATCGAGCCCACATCAGGCTCCCTACCCAGCGGGAAGTCTGCTTCTCTCTCTCTGACTTCCCCTGCTTGTGTTTCCTCTCTTGCTGTCTCTGTCAAAATACATAAAATCTTAAAAAGAAAAAATTGTGTATACTGGGGCACCTGAGTGGCTCAGTGGGTTAAGTATTTGTCTTGGGCTCAGGTTAGGATCCCAGGGTCCTGCTTAGCAGGGAGCCTGCTTCTCCCTTGCTCTGCCCCTCCCCTCTGCTTGTGTCTGCATGCGTGCGCTCTCTCTCTCATATAAATAAATAAAATCTTTTTAAAAATTTGTATATACTTACTTGGTTTCCAACAGTTGTGTATTTTCTAATATAAGATTCTCAACTTCACGACCCATTCCTACCAAAAAAATTTCAAAAAATAATTAAAACCTTTCAAAAAATTATCAAAAATTATATAAATTTGTATTATAATAAACTAGATACCCAAATTTTAATTTATAAATTGTATCTATCCTTTAGTATTCTTTCTATAATTTTTTTTGATATATCTACTTGCATAGGTTATAAAAATTATAATTATCCATCAAAAACCAAAGATTTTGTTAGCCAATTCTTTGTAACGGTCTGTATTTTGTTTCTCATAATTATTTCAATTGATCAAGACTTTTCTGCCGAACATTCTAAAAAGTAGCAGTAAAAGATTTAGAGGGAAAAAAAGTGTAAGCATTAATACAGATCAGAAATCATTTCCAAATCACAGCTGGTATTTTAGGCTTTTGCCTAATAATTAGGTCTTACTAAGAAAGAACAGGCAGAAACAGGCCAAAGAAGGACGGAACCCCAATGCAGATGAAACCTTACCAAAGAAATTATGGTCTTAAAGCCCATGCATTCCATGTAAAGCAAAAACAAAGAACAAGAAATGTTTTATGTAAGAAACAGCATGAAAATAGATTATTAATCTGTAAAGTTTTATGCATGATATGAAATACACCTGGAATCACAGTGTTATGACTTAATGCATAATGATGTGCAAAAGATAGAAATTAAGATGATTTCCTCCATTCATAAGGATGTTCTCTGACATGTTATACCTAAAAAAAATGCTTTACCAATTCTTTTGTGCGATGAAACTGAATAATTGGATTGAAAATCCCAAATCAATAATATAAAGTTTCCTTCAAAGTGTCACCTCTGAAATAATAATCAGTTATGACTTTACAGAATCCTTTTAATAATTTAATGAGGACTGTAAGGCAGAGTATTCAATGCAAGATTCAATGCAATGATCTTTAGGGAGAAGAAAGTTACTTAATTTGCTACTTATAAGAAACTAAAGAAGTAAAACAACACACTAGGGAAGGTATCTCAAAAAAATTACAAAAACAAAAAGGCAAAACAAAGCAAAGACCCACCATTCACTTATCCTAAGGTAATGTTGAAAAACTACATACAATGGAAGAAATATTATTCATATAACCCAGCTATACAGGAAGTCCTAAGAAACTATATAAGGAAAAGGAGTTAACGTGTCCCTTGATTTTTTAAAAGGTAATATTTCAAATGACTTAAAAGATAATTTAAAACCAGCCTAGGAATGCTAAAAATTGTATGCTCACATATGAACTCATACTTTGTCTGTATTATAATTATCTCAAATATTCTCAAAGATCAGTGTACTTCTACCATGAAGAACTAAATATCACATAGTAGCTTATTTAATCATCTATGTATTCTCCAAAGGGTGAAAATAAAGACAAACTAAAAAAGGTTTCCAAATTCCAATTCCAAATGAATTTTGGCAAGATATGCTGAAATATCTGCTTTTGACTAACGTTAACTTTTAATAAAGCTATACAGTCAGAAGAAATAGGTTTAGATTGGTTGAAAGAAGCTTATGTAATGACTATGTTTGCCATAAACTCTCAAGCATATAGGGAGATAAGCATAAAAGCTGAAAATATATGGAAGGCAAAATAAATAAATAAATAAATAAATAAAGTTGAGCAGAAAAAAATGATGAGAAAGCATTGCATGAGAATAGCAGCCAGGAACACCTTGCTTAAAAAGCAATAATAGTAAAGTATTTAAAAGCATACACACCAGAATATTCCCCTGGGTAAGCAGCCCAAGAGAAAAATGAATAAGAATCACAATTAGATTGTTTTCAGAAAGCAAGATCTCTGCTCATTTATTTCAGTGAGAGGAGACAATAAAATTTAAAAGACGCAGAGAAACAAACACAATAAAGTGTAAATATTATAAATAAGAGAAAATTTTGAAATATGTATTCTATGGGAATCATATTTTGATAATGTAGGTTCTAAAGTTTACACACTCTCAGTGAAGATTTCTCTCAAAATCTCGTGTATAAATTTAATATATATGTCAATAGGATTGTCCAAAATTTTCATTTTGAAATGTATTGATAAAAACTAACTCATAAGTGTAAGAAAAACATAACTTGGAGGTAGCCCCATTTCTATTGAAGGTTTCAACCAAACATAAACTTAGGTCTGATTTGGAAACTTTAACTATTAAAAACATGCAAAAAACTGCCTGGCAGGTTTTAAAGTCACAGAAGTCTCATTTGGATTTTAGCATCAACGCTCAAGCTAGGTTCATAGTTGGGCCTCCAAATTATCTGTCAATCCCTTGAGAAAGTATGTACAATTTTATCTACCTATACATGCATTTTTTCAAAAGTACACTGCTTTCTTACAAATTCTTCCATAAAGGAGTTTTAATCCTAAAAGGTGAAGAATCACAGAATTGGAGGGGAAATAAAACCATTAGAACTATTTAGCAATCCATTCACTTAATTGCTGTGCTATGGTCCTAAAGACTCAATAGAAAGCAACAGATAAAGCTGTCTTGGCCACACTGAGCTCAGAGCCTACCCAGAGAGGTGAGTACATACAAAATTACCGTAAAGTATAAAGAGTGGCATAGTAAAAAATATGAGTGCCATGAGGATACATTTCAGGGACAACTAAGCTTTAAGTAGGGGATCAAGGCAGAATTCCAATAGGAGGATATGCCATTTAAGAAAAGGCAAGGAGATTTATAAAGAGATATGCAGTTTTTGCTTTTGTTTTTGTTTTTTAAAGAAAAGGGAGTAAGGAAGCCTTGGTGATTGCTTCTGAGAGAAGAAGGAGAGATTCCAAATGGAGAACTCCGTGGACGGTGAGGTATTCACGGAGACAGTACCTGCTGGACCAAGAACAGCCCTGAACAGAACAATGAACACAATGAACTGAGCTGTAGGCACATCAAATGTAAAGCCCTACAAATCACCTTAGAGGTGTCTCCTGGGCTGTTTCAAAATAACAGTCTGGGGCTCTAGAAAAAGATGCTGAAAGGAGATAAACACTGCAGAGCTATTTTCCATGAAAGCCTAGAAGCAAGGGCAAATAGGATTTCCCAAACAAAGAAGCGGGCCTGGAATACTGGTATCCTCAAAGATGGGCAGAGGGAAGAGGATCCTGCAAAGACTGAAAAAGAATAGTCAGAGGCAGAAAAGTCTGTTTTCACAGAAATCCAGCAAAGATGGAGTTAAAGACAAATGTTATCTGAGAAGTCCTGTGAAAGAACAGAGAAGGAACACCGGATATAGTAAACAAGGCTGTTTCACTACATGTGAGTGTGGGGAAGAATGCCCATATGGAGGACAGGGGGATGAGATGCAAGTGGGAAAGGGGAAATCCTGACAGTTAAAAGCAGCTACACTTTTAAGAAGTTTACTTTGTTTGACCATGTATCACAATCATCTAGAATAGTGTCAGACACATAGCGGATACCTCCTCGGAATTGCTGCATAAAGATGTGACCAGAAATGGAAGGAAAGGGAGTGACAGGATATGAAGGTACTGGAAGGTACTGAAGATAGAGATGCAGAGGAAGAGGAGGGGCAGTACTTTCATTCTTAAGTGGAAAAGATTTGAACATGTTTAAATGACAAAAAAAAAAAAAAGAAGTAAAGATAGTGAAGTTGAAAATACAGAAAGATAATCAAGAGAAAGAAAATCCCAATAGGAGGATGTATGCCTTCCAAGTTCTAGGTACATGACTAAAGTGAATGGGAAAAGGATCAGTGAAAATAAGGAAGTCAAGAGACAAGGACAAATGGGGGTGGGGAGGGCTTTACCTCTTTTATATAATTAAAAGCAGAAAAAATAATCTAAGTGTGGGATATATGCATAATGATTGCAAAATATACCCTCAAACAAGTATACCCTCAAACAAGAGAAGAGTTTTACAAAAATATATTACAATAACATAGTAATCAAGAAATAAACAGAGTTACAGAAATGGGACTATGTATTTATTAACCCGAGTTAATTAAAGAACTTTGGGAAATGATTTTGGTGGTTTCACTATCTTCCATTTCCTCAACCACTATCATGAAATTGTACAGAAGAGAAGCCAGGGAACAACTAAGTGCCTTGAAAGTTCATTTACCATCTTTGGCCAAAGGGTATTCATGCAGGACTAAGTCACTACACTTAAGGTGATATAGTAAAAACTTCTAATCTGGAACATTCTAGAGATAAATATATCAATATCTACAAAAGGAAAAATACACTAGTTTACACTCTATTTCTTATTTTCAAACCAGAAAGAAAACCAGAGTATTAGGATTTTGCTTTTAACCTATTCCTTATGGTTAATTTTCTGACTTAAAGAATGGAAGTTTTGGGGCGCCTGGGTGACTCAGTGGGTTAAGCCGCTGCCTTCGGCTCAGGTCATGATCTCAGGGTCCTGGGATCGAGCTCCGCATCGGGCTCTCTGCTCAGCAGGGAGCCTGCTTCCCCCTCTCTCTCTGCCTGCCTCTCTGCCTACTTGTGATCTCTCTCTGTCAAATAAATAAATAAAATCTTAAAAAAAAAAAAAAAAAAAAAAAAAGAATGGAAGTTTTCAGAAAACACAAGATTTTAAAAGACCACAATTATTTCTAAGTACTCTGTGGGTTCTTAACTCTTCACAAAAAGGAAAGTTTGGGATCACCAACCTCAAAAATTATATTATTCCATACTGGAATATTAAGTAGCAGAATATACAAACCGAATTTAAAAGGATGCAGGAATTTGGGGGGCGCGTATATTGATTCTGGTGATTATACAACTCCATGCTTTTGTTAAAGGTCAAAAAAATTCACCATAAAGAGTGATTTTTTTACTGTACATAAATTTGAATATAAATTCAAATACTTAAAAATTCTTCTTTCCAGCATTTTTTGTACCTACTGTTCAAATATGCCAAGGGACTCAGTTTCATAAAAGGAACTTTTCATTCACAATTTAATGTTAACTAAAGTTAAAGTGTAAATTCAAAAATGGGGTATTCCTTAAGAATTAGGAACTAATTCCTAATTCTAAGGAATTAATTCCTTAAGAATTAATCTTTACCCCTCCTTGAGAAATGCAAACTCATTCAATTGCCTCCAGTACTTAACTTCTACTTTAATGGTGGGAGTTTATGTCTAATTCAGGAAGTTTGATTTATAATAAACTTTCACTCTCTCTTACTAGATGGACTGTGAGTTCCATTTAGACAGAACTTATGTTTCCTTCAAAAAATACTTGAAACTTTCGAGAACATAATGGCAATCAATAAATTTAACACAAAATAATGCAAGGAATCCCACTCCACAGTCACAAAAATTGACAAAAAGCACCTTTTGAGAACACTATAGTCTGTATTATAATTATACTAACAGATACATAATAGATACATACATTTCTTCAAGGCTGGTATCTATTCCAAAGGCAAGGGTTTTTAATGCCATAAGGCTTTCAATCTCTGTAAGATCTTAAGTTATAAAAAGATACGCCAAAGCTAACTGACATAAGTCAAAATCATGTAATTATTGTTCAAAGAGACTTCAGAGATCACCTAAAGCAGGAGTCTATACACTCTTTCTGTAAAGGGTCGGAGGGTAAATATTTTAAGTCTTTGTAATCCAAAGGATCTCTGTAACAGACTACTTAACTCTGCTGTTATGTGCCAAAACAACTATAGACAATAAGTGAATGAATGAGAGTAGCTGTGTTCCAATAAAGCTTTATTCATACACACAGGCGATGCACTGGGTGTGGACCTATGAGCTACACGGTTTGCTCAACCCCTAAACTTGAATCCGGCTCCTTCATTTTATACACAAAGAAACTAAGGCCAGGAGAGGTTAAGCTCTTTGGCAAAGGTCACCAGATAAATAATGGAAGAGCCAAATGCAGTATTCTTTTTTCAAACCAGTTGTTCTTCAAAAACACAAATGCTAAAATGATTACCTTCCCTATATAGCTAAAACAGAATATTCTGTGAAATCTCAGAAAAAACAAGTATTACATTTTCTTTTTTAATTAAAGTCAACAGAATTTAAAGAACTCTATAAGCCAGGGACTTCCTATCAATCTATACATCTGGATGCACACACACACACATACACACACACAGATATACATCACTGTGTTCCTTATGTGTAATACAGTTCTTGGACTATAGCACATATTCAGTAAAATGTGCTATATGAATTTCAAAATACAAATTAAAGTGCAATTCAACGAGAGGGATATCCATATATAAAGACGCTTTCATTTAAAGCTTTTATGATCTCAAAGAATACATTCCTATTAATTACCTGAAAGTGTAATAACTGTGTGCTACTGATCAGTTAGGGACATTTTAAAGGAATTTTTAATTAAATCATTTAAAAGATAGATTTCTAAAACAGTATACTTCTTCAGATAAGCTATCATACCTAGTAAATCTGCTCCTTCATCCACATCTCCAATTAGGCCTGAGCCAGCTGAAGACAGTTCTTCAAAGAGAGATTCTGTATTACGATCAAAAGCTTTGTTTTCTATGCCTTTGGTGGGAGTGCTGTGCAACAGAAATAACACAACCAAATCAACATATATTACAGACTTTATCAACAGTGTAAAGTGAATACAATAGGCAAATAATTGTCCACTTGTTATTGACATTTAGTACAAAATATAATTTTAAAAGATTTCTAAAAGGTTTCCTATGGAATTCCCATTAAACTCCACAGAAAGAACTGAAGAAAATACAGAATGCTTATTTTTTGGTTATATCCCAGTAAACACAAACAATAAATGACAGCTAACAGAGCACAACTCTGCCTTGTATCAGACATTATATAAGCACTTTACCTAGATTTCCTTACTGAATCCTCCACCTACTCTACAAAGGAGGTACTATTATCCCAATTCTATAGAATAGGAAACCAAAGAGATGAAGGAATCTCCCAAGATCATTCAGCAAATGAGAGAAGGAAGAAGGATTCAAACCCAGACAGCCAAGCTTCAGAATCCAGGAGATTACCTAACCGCCATGTTTTATGTTGTCTGGATATAAAATGGCATGGGCATTTTATTTTTAAGGGCAATTATAGTATCTGTTAAAATTCAGAATACAAATACCATCTGATTCAAGAATTCACTGTCAAAAAAATCCTACAGGGCGCCTGGGTGGCTCAGTGGGTTAAGCCACTGCCTTCGGCTCAGGTCATGATCTCAGGGTCCTGGGATCGAGTCCCGCATCGGGCTCGCTGCTCAGCGGGGAGCCTGCTTCCCTCTCTCTCTCTCTCTGCCTGCCTCTCCATCTACTTGTGATTTCTCTCTGTCAAATAAATAAATAAATAAAATCTTTAAAAAAAAAAAAATCCTACAAAAATCCTGTCCTAAGAAAGTAATTACGAGGGGCAACTGGGTGACTCAGTGGGTTAAGCCCTCTGCCTTAGTAAACTCAGGTCATAATCCCAGGGTCCTGGGATTGAGCCCCGCATCAGGCTCTCTGCTCAGCAGGGAACCTGCTTCCCCCCCTCTCCCTCTGCCTGCCTCTTGCCTACTTGTGATCTCTCTCTCTGTCAAATAAAAAAATAAAATCTTTAAAAAAAAAAAAAGAAAGAAAGAAAATAATTACAAATGTAAAAGAATGGTCTGAGCAGCATTCTTATAGTAGCTAAAAGCTGAAATGACCTTAATAATCATTTATAGGTCACAGAGAAGTTATGGATATACATAAATGTTAAAGATTTTTAACTTTATAGTTAAAAACTAAAGAAACCCATTATAAAGAGGTGTTTTTTAAAAAAGCAAGGGGATGCCTGCATAGCTCAGTGGATTAAATGTCTGCCTTCTGCTCAGATCATGGTCCCAGGGTCCTGGGATCAAGTCCCATTTCAGACTCTTTGCTCGCCAGGGAGTCTGCTTTTCGCTCTGCCTGCCTTTCCCCCTGCTTGTGCACACACACACACACTCTCTTTCTCTCTCTCTGACAAATAAATAAATAAATAATAAAAAGTAAGTTACAACACAGTGTATATAAGCCCTTTACAGCATGGAATATGCAAAGAAATGGGAAAATGTATATGTTTGTGCTTTAATGTTATATTAATAGAAAAAAGTTGGGGTGCTGGGTGGTGCAGTTGGTTAAGTGTCTGACTCTTGGTTTTGGTTCAGGTCATGATCTCAGGGTCATGGGATGGAGCCCCATGTTGGGTTCTGTGCTCAGCATGGAGTCTGCTTAGGGTTCTCTCTCCCTCTGCCCCTGCCCCCCTGGTTTTCTCTCTAAAATAATAAATAAATCTTTAAAAAAAAAAAAAGTTTGCACAGGACTTCCAGTTAAACGTGCTGGACTAAACATAGTCATTTTCCACCTATAGAACATAGGGAATAGAAAAAGAAATTGCAGCAGATGGAATGTGAACAAAACTGTGTCAGATGGAAAACAGGCAAACAGGAGAAAGTGATTTGACCAATCAGAAAAAGCTGAAACCTAAGCCACTAGCGTTTAGGGAGGAACTCAGCATGCTGCCAGAACCTCTGAAAGGACCAGGCACTGAAAGAACAAGCAATCTACAGAAAGATGCATGCAAGGGAGAACACAAAACAGAAGGCTGGGATGAAAGACAGCAGAAGAAGCAGTAAGAGAGAGGTCCAGTCCTCCAGAACACAGACCTCCCTCCCCATAGCATTGCTCCCTAAACAATGGATGCCATATCTACATGTTAAAAGCTGGAAACCAGAGAATCAGCATCAATTACTTCAGTTCCAGCAAAACAGCCACGGAGCATAAGACCTTTAAAGAAGGCCTTTATTAAAAATAAAGAGTCCAAAAACAAATGCACTAAGACAGAAGCACTCAGAGCAAAAAGGAGACAACTCAAGCAACAGAAAAAAAAAAAACATAGAACAACAACAACTAATTTTTTTCAGACTAAACATTGTATTCACAAAAGAAGAGCAGGATGTTATGAAGAGTAATCTTAAGGTTTAGGGGGAAAAAAAAATCAATGAGGGTTGAAAGATAAAGTTGAAGAAATCATATGAAAGTTAGGACAAAAAAATAGAAGGGAGGAGGTAGAATTATGAGGGTTAGTCCAGGATGTTCAATAGCTACCTAACAGATATTCCAGAAAGAGGAAAGGACAACAGTAAGGAGAAGTAACAAAATTTCTCAGAACTGGGAGATATGAATTTCCAGATGAAAGTACTTGCCACATATAAGATACAAAAGAAGACCCCCTACATCAAGCACACAATCAATTTTTTTAAAGATTTTATTTATTTATTTGAAAGAGAGAGAACATGAGAGGGGAGGTCAGAGGGAGAAGCAGACTCTCCATGTAGCTGGGAGCCCAAAGCAGGGCTCGATCCCAAGACTCCGGGACCATGACCTGAGCTGAAAGCAGTTGCTCAACCAGCTGAGCCACCCAGGCACCACGATCAATGAATTTTTAAAGGAGAGGGGCACATGAGGGATAAAGTGAAGATCCTAAAATCTTCCAGAGAAAATAAACAAAAAAGCAAGAACCCAAATGGCAACTCTCAAAACTCAACATGATAATGAAGCAACGTCTTCACAATTCTGAAGGAAAACTTCTGAATATTTTCCAACCTAGAATTTCTGTTAGCCACTCAGCACCAAGTCTGAGATTCTCTCTCCCTCTCTGCCCCTCCCACTTGTGCTCTCTCTCTAAAATAAATCAATCTTAAAAAAGAAGCACCAGCAATAAGATGACTAGGGATCCCGGAAACAGAAGATCCAACAGAGACAGAGGTGACGTGAATTCCCAGCGTGATAGTGAGGTCAAACACCAGGACCAGAGCCCATGACACCTGGGCTGGAAGATGCGAAAAAAAGACCCCAGGATAGAGGGTGCAGGGAAGCTGGCTTTACATTTGGCCATTTTGAGAGTGTTTACATTTATGATTCACAAGGTACCTCTCCTTGAACTAGCAATCGGTATGCAGAAGCCTAAGCAAACAAAACAAAACAAAAACCCAAGAGGTTTTATTAATTCCAGAAAAACAAAGTTGCACAAGATAGGAAATATAATCACAGCATATTCTGTTGATAACCTGTGATCAGTATCTATATAGTCATAATGATTTAAAAAATGAATGTTAATGTAACAAAGACTGAATTATATTGAGAGGATGAAAGGAAGGTAAGGTGGTGTCATCTTCACTATAAGGTCCACAGCTAGTATCACAGCATTTCTAAAACCAGAGTTCCTCACCTGATCCACAGAATACAGAAAAGGATCTAAGTGACAATCTTCTCAATGCTACATGCACAAGAGTGCAGCTAATTCATTATACAGAAGAAGCCTTGGGGCATTAAGGCTTAATTTTCTCACAGAATCCCAACTGTGAACAGAAGGAACAAGGAAAAGAAGCACAAGGATGTGACTTAGATACCTGAGGAAAAACAGCAAAAGAGAACTAAGATGTGGCTGCCACCACCGTCACATCCACAGTCATGGGGAAGCACGAGTTCTCCGGGGACATGACTCGTGAAGACCACTCTAAGGTGGTCAGTTAGGTGCTCAACAAGATGGCAGGAGTTGAGTTTGACAAGGACCTGCCCAACAGGAAGGCATGCATCAGCTCTGAGAGTGTGGACACTCTGCTGGAGACCCTGGAGAAAGAGGAAAAGCTGTTTCTAACCCTGGCCCAAAGTAGCCATGGCCTGGAACCCTGGGCCTAAGAAGGACGAAAGGGGGGACGCCTGGGTGGCTCAGTTGGTTAAGCAGCTGCCTTCGGCTCAGGTCATGATCCCAGTGTCCTGGGATCGAGTCCCACATCGGGCTCCTTGCTCAGCAGGGAGCCTGCTTCTCCCTTTGCCTCTGCCTGCCATTCTGTCTGCCTGTGCTCACTCTCGCTCCCTCTCTCTCTCTGATAAATGAATAAAATCTTTAAAAAATATATAAATAAATAAATAAATAAATGTATGAAAGAAGGACGAAAGGGGGCAGAACGCTGACCCTCTCCTGCCCTCCAGACAGACCTGGGGCCTGGCAGTCCTGCTCAGGGACGGGTGTTTCTACAGACACCCTCCTTTAGCCTGCTGGCCCTCCCCAGCATCCCTGCAATGAAGCTGAGCCACTTTTGTTGAGAAAAAAAAAAAAAAAGAGAGAGAACGAAGTGAGAGACACTGCCGCTTGAGAATGGTACTAAGGGGTGGGTAGGGGCAAGGGACTACTACTGCCCTTCATATTTTGAATTATTACCATTTGACCTTACTATTAGACTTACATGCGTTAGTCTAATAAAATTTATTTTTTCATTTTTAAAGAGGTTCAGGATGATAAACTGAAACTGCTAATAAGTGGCTGTGTCTTCTAGGCTTAGGAAAGTAAAGATGAAAAGCAAATTTCACTTCTTACACTCTGCATTGTTTTCTTTATTCTTTTCTTTTTTTTAAGAGAGAGCGTGCACGTGCCAGTGGTGGGAGAGGGGGAGAGATAGGGAGAGTGAGAACTTCCCAAGCAGGCTCCACACCCAGAGCAGAGACCGGCACAGGGCTCAGGGCTCAACATGGGGCTCTGATCTTATAGGCCCTGAGATCATGACCTGAGGCAAAATCAAGAGTCAGACACTTAGCCAACTGTGCCACCCAGGCACCCCTGCGTTGTTTACATTTGTAAATAAATAATAAAAAATATTTTCACAGAACAAGGCCTTTGGAATCAGAGTCCTAGATTGAATGGCAGCTCTACTTGCTGACTAGGTTATGTTTGCCAAGTTATTACACATTTCTGAGCTTCCTTAACTGTAAAATGGGGATGAAGACATTGACTTCATAAGGTTGTAATTAAAATTATATTACATGATTGGGGCGCCTGGGTGGCTCAGTGGATTAAGCCACTGCCTTCGGCTCAGGTCATGATCTCAGTGTCCTGGGATCGAGCCCCGCATCGGGCTCTCTGCTCAGCAGGGAGCCTGCTTCCCCCTCTGTCTCTGCCTGCCTCTCTGCCTACTTGTGATCTCTCTCTCTGTCAAATAAAATAAATAAAATCTTTAAAAAAAATTATATTACATGATGATGAAGACAATAATACTAACATTTATTCAACTGGGCCCTTTGCCAATGATTTAACACACCTTGATTGATATAATCATAATCATCTGAGGTATTATCACATTTCCTTTTTATGAAGGAGAAAATACATGTCAGATTCAAATCCAAGGCAGTATTTGAACCCACACAGTCTTACTCTAGGTTAATGCTTTTAACCACAATTGTAGTGATCAATAAATGGCATGTATTTTTATAGTCTTTATTATTAAAAGATAAATGTTATGGAAGAAATTAAAAGAAACGCAGTAGCTCCTGCGTGAAGTTCCTGAACATCCATACACTTTAGAATACCTTGATTAAGATGATAGGTAACAATTCTCTTCCCAACACTAAATAGGCTCACCATGTAATGAAACTAATTTCTTCCAATAATGAGATCATTACAGTTTGATCTTTTTTTGTTTTGTTTTTTTGAACAGGCTCCACACCCAACATGGGGCTTGAACTCACAATCCTAAGATCAAGAGTCAACTGCTCTACTGACTGAGCCAGCCAGGCATCGTGAAACCATTACAGTTTTGAAGTGAGTACATATGCTTCTTCCTGATCTGGTAGAAGGAACAAAGGTTGCTCAAATTGTTACTTCCCCCTACTCCTGTTTCTATATTTCCCCAATTCTAAAAAGTATTGGTTACATCTTGGCTGTCTTCTTCCTCTATCCTTCTATATACTCCTAATCCCTGATGCTGCAAAGGCAACATTTCACCACAAAACATTTCGACCACTTACAATGTCCAGTTTCAAAAATGGAAACTAGAATATAATATTAATATTTCTTCAGCAAAACATGTGAATGCCCTTTATTTCTGGCAAGAGACCAGAGAATAACAGTATGCTTCTCGGAGAGGGGAAAGAAATGTCTTCATCTAAAAAAAAAAAAAAAAAGTCTTCATCTGACATTGACAGTACCTTGAGCCTTTATATCCACTGAGATCCTTGTCCATATCCAACTCAGGAGTGGATTCAATGATTGCTTGAACTTCTGACTTCTCTTCATTTTCAGCCGAGCCTTGGGAAAAGGACAAGATGACATAAATAATGCATGTATCACATACTGACCCTAATATGAAAAATCCTTTGCTTCAATGGTTATAAATACATCATTTGATCATAAAATAATTTTAAGGTTGAGTTCTAGGAAACATGGGGTTAGACAAGATATCATATATTCTAAACAGTGAGTATCAGAAACTGATAAATAACCAAAGTTTTTACTTGTATTTCTTGCAGAAAACTTGCAGAAAAAAAAATTCTATTAAAAAACACTAATAGAGGCACCTGGGTGACTCAGTTAGTTTAGCATCTGCCTTCAGCTCAGGTAATGATCTCAGGATCTTGGGACAGAGTGCCAAGTTGGGCTCCCTGATCAGCAGTGAAATCAGCTTCTCCCTCCGCCCCTCCCAACACCACTCACTCTCATGTCTCTCTCTCAAAAAACAAAAAACAACAAAACAGCAGGGAATAAGAAGATTCTGAATCTCATGAGAGATTCAGAGTTTTGTACAGAAACATCCTGCATTCAGATCATCTGAAATACTGTTAAAAGGGCAGATTCTAAGCCCAACTTCAGTCCATTTTATCCTAGGGCAGAACTCCTTGTTTGTTTATTTACTAATTTAGGTGTGAAATACAGAGAAATTAAGACTACTGTCCTACCTTTCAGGCTCTCCATTCCCCAAGCTCCCCAAATCTGTCTCTCAAAAACATTGATCATCATCCCTTTTAAGCTTACTGGTAATTCAGTATAATTTTATAAATCTAAAGCAGTAACACACCTAAGATGTATCTTTTCACACCCACATAATCTTTACCAGAAAATAAAGAACTAGCATCACTTACCTGTTGATACATTTCTAGTTTCTTGGGCTACCTGTACTTCAATATGCTTGCTTATCTCTGATTTATTTGGTGTATCTGCAACCTTCACAAATCCTTCATTATCCTCCTTTAAGGGAGTATCAGTAGGAAGTGTGGCCACATCTGATGCAGCTGTTGATGCTGGAGTAGTAGCTTTAGATCCTCCTTGGCTAACATCAGAAAGTTCATCCTAAAAATAAAAAGAATTATTGAGGCAGGTTGTGCCTGGTTGGTTCAGTCAGTTAAGCGGCCAACTCTTGATCTCGGCTCAGGTCTTGATCTCAGGGTTTTGAGTTCAAGCCCTGTGTTGGGCTCTATGCTGGGCATGGAGCTTATTTAAAAAAAAAAAAAAAATCATGGGGAAATCTTTAAATGATTAATTTATTTTAAACCATTTTCTTAAATGGGTTAAGAAAAAAACTTGCAGAAAAAAAAATTCTATTAAAAAACACTAATAGAGGCACCTGGGTGACTCAGTTAGTTTAGCATCTGCCTTCAGCTCAGGTAATGATCTCAGGATCTTGGGACAGAGTGCCAAGTTGGGCTCCCTGATCAGCAGTGAAATCAGCTTCTCCCTCCGCCCCTCCCAACACCACTCACTCTCATGTCTCTCTCTCAAAAAACAAAAAACAACAAAACAGCAGGGAATAAGAAGATTCTGAATCTCATGAGAGATTCAGAGTTTTGTACAGAAACATCCTGCATTCAGATCATCTGAAATACTGTTAAAAGGGCAGATTCTAAGCCCAACTTCA
>NC_081572.1:25763385-25845067 GCF_022355385.1 Mustela nigripes
ATCTTTAGGCAGAGAGACCAAGTAATCTGCATTTTAAAAAGAAATCCAGGTGATTTCTATACTCATCAAAATGATAATTACTACTCCAGGGTCCACAAATAGTCTTTAGGGACACATTCAGACTGAATTTTATGCAAAAATTTGTGGAGAATGCACTTTTCTGGAGGAAAAAAATCTACAACTTCTATCAGGTTTTCAAAGAGGTTTGAGGCCCCCAAATAATTAAAAACAGTTGTCCAAAAACTGAATTGCTAGGTGGCATATCTGAAACTAATGTAACATTGTGTGTCGATTATACTTCAACAACGGAGGTCGGGGGAGTAGGGGAGGGGATTTTTTAAAAATACCCCCCCCCAAAAAAAAGAGGGGCACTTGGTGGGCTCAGTTGGTGGAGTATGTACCTCTTTGATCTCAGGGTCATTAGCTCAGGCCCCATGCTGGGCACAGAGCCTACTAAAAGAAAAACAAACACAGTTGTGCAATGGCTACGGATAATGAGGCAGTTCTTTTAGAGCAAAATACCCAGACCTTTAAAAAAATAAATAAAATAAATAAATAAAAGAAAAGAACCTAGAGCAATTGGGTGGCTCAGTAGGTTAAGTGTCCAACTCTTGGTTTTGGTTCAGGTCATGATCTCAGGTTCGTGAGATAGAGCTCTGTGTTGAGCTATGTGCTAAAAGTGGAGTCTGGGATTCTCTCTCCCTCTCCCCCCAAATAAATCTTTAAAAAAAAGAGAGAGAGAGAACCTGACAAAAAGTTTACAAGTAGTAGTAGGAGGAGAAAGAAGAAGAATTAGGGTAAATTAGTGAGTTTACCATTCACTAACTGTTCGACCTTGGGTAAGTTACATATTCTTTCTTTATCTATTTCTTATTTGTAAAATAGAGATAAGGTACCTAATTAATAGATTATAAATTATTCTACATAAAGACTACAAAGTGTTCACACATACTGAGTGTTCAAAATGTTAGCACCTGGGACACCTGGGTGTCTCAGTCAGTTAAGCATCAGCTTCAGCTCATATCATGATCTCAGTGTTCTGGGGATCGAGCCCTACATCAGGCTCCCTGATCAGTGGGGAACCCTGCTTCTCCCTCTCCCACTTCCCTCAGCTTTCTCTCTCTCTCAAATAAATAAAATAAATGAAAAACAAAAGTTTTGCAATTTTTATATAGCAAATAAAACAGTATGTTATGCACAACTGAGAATTTTGGAAATGCATGCTTTTGGCCTAAAGCAAAAGAATATATAAACGTATTAAGTTATGCTACTATGGTGGAGGATGATTTTTTGGGACTTTTATTTTCGTCTTCAAAATTTTATTTAACTTTAAAGCACATTGTTAAAAATGTTAAAGCTAGAAAAATAATGAAACAAAATCCATATCATTGAAAAAAAACACTATGCCAATCAAAATTACATACATAATCTAAGCTTTATATTATGCTATCTGGGGGCATCTGGGTGGCTCAGTGGGTTAAGCCTCTGCCTTCAGCTCAGGTCATGATCTAGGGGTCCTGGGATCGAACCCCGCATTGGGCTATCTGCTCAGCAGGGAGCCTGCTTCCCCCTCTCTCTCTGCCTGCCTCCCTGCCTACTTGTGATTTCTCTTTCTCTGTCGAATAAATTTTAAAAATATTAAAAAAAAAAAAAGAAAAGAAATTCTATATTATGCTATCTGAGGAATTTGTCTTAGGTCCTGAGAAGTCAGAGAGTGTTCAAATTAAAATTTAAATTTTAGGGGCGCCTGGGTGGCTCAGTGGATTAAGCCGCTGCCTTCGGCTTGGGTCATGATCTCAGTGTCCTGGGATCGAGCCCCGCATCGGGCTCTTTGCTCAGCGGGAGCCTGCTTCTCTCTCTCTCTCTGCCTGACTCTCCGCCTACTTGTGATTTCTCTCTCTGTCAAATAAATAATAAATAAAATCTTTAATAAAAAAAAAAAAAAAAAAAAGAAAAAAAAAATAAATAAAATTTAAATTTTAAATTCTATTCAAGTATAAGAAAACATTTTCAGCATGCAGTCAACTACCTGTGCTATGGTGGAAAGAAATGACAATGAAAGCAACCACACTTGGGGAGTTTTATCACCAAAATACTTAGCTTTATAACATTAAAACATTTTCATGTTTCATCTCCATTCATTTACTATCAAGAATTTTGATGGAGCACAAATTTCACTACCAAGAGTGGCTGAATGTGGGGCACCTGGGTGGCTCAGTGGGTTAAACCTCTTCCTTCAGCTCAGGTCATGGTCTCAGGGTCCTGGGATCGAGCCCCGAATCGGGCTCTCTACTCAGCGGGGAGCCTGCTTCCCCCTCTTTCTCTGCCTTCCTCCCTGCCTACTTGTGATTTCTCTCATTCAAATAAATTTTAAAAATCTTTAAAAAAAAAAAAAAGGAGTGGCTGAATGAATACAAAACCAATTACCAGATGAGAATGCAGGGTGACATGAATTATGACAGCAAATTAAGAGCTCTTCATCCAGAAGATGCGTTTGAGAGAGAGATTATATATAATGGAATATTACTCAGCCATGAAAAAGAATGAAACCTTGCCATCTGCAACAAGAATGGAGCTACAGAGTGTTATACTGAGTGAAATAAGCCATTGAGAGAAAGACAAATACCATGATTTCACTCATACATGGAATTTAAGAAACAAAACAAATGAGCAAAGGAAGACAAAAAGAGAGAGAGAGAGAGACAAACCAAGAAGCAGCCTCTTAACTATACAGAACAAATAGTTACCAGAGGGAGGGTGGGTAGAGGTATGGGTGAGTAGATGGAAAGGTATTAAAGAGTACTTTTATCCTGAGGAGCGCTGAGTAATATATGGAACTGCTGAATCACTATATTGTACATCTGAAACTAACAGAACACTGTATGCTAACTGGAATTAAAATTTAAAAAAAAAAAAAAAAAAAAGACTTTTTTATCCCTTCCACAGTGCCCCACAGCCCACTCTTCAACCCTACCCCAGACTCTGAGGGTTGTTTTTTTTCTATTTTTTTTTTTCTATTTTTGTCTATTTGTAAATGTTGAGGGGTATAGAATGTCACAGAATGTGAATGCCATACCAGCATGAGTTACCCACTGAAGAGGCTAAGTATCTTGGCCCTACTGACAAGCCTGAGCTCTAACACATGGTTAGAACCCAAGTGTTTACCAAAGACCTTCATCCTAGAAAATTCCTGCTATTTTCAGCTTCTGAGTTTATATTATACTTGGACTTGAAAAAATAACTGGTCAGCAACCAATTGTTTTATTGCTCATCATCATTTAACACACATATCCACAACCAATAATGATCCATTTACCAAAAAAAAAAAATCTCCCCTGAGATTTTGAATCTATCAAAGGAAAAATAAAACAGTATACCCATGTTAGCATACGATACTTACCTAAAATGAATTTTCAGTGGCATGGGAAAGTCCTTATATGTTAAATTGGAAAATATATATATACTTTTAAAGAAATAAAATGTATATATTTATAACAGCAAAAAACTGCAAACAACTTAAATGCTCCAAAATAGGAGATTAAGCAAACTACTTACAGATCCATAGAAGAGAATAGTATGCAGCAATTAAAAACTGTGCTGCAGAAGGTTATTTACTGAAATGGAAAATACTCAAAATATTTTGCAAAGATGCTGGGGATTAAAACAATTCAGTATGGGGGCGCCTGGGTGACTAGTCAGTTAAGTGCCTGCCTTTGGCTCAGGTCATGATCCCAAGGTCCTGGGATCGAGCCTCACATCAGGCTTCTGGCTCAGCGGGAAACCTGCTTCTCCCTTTTCCTCTGCCACTCTCCCTGCTTGTGCTCTTGCTTTCTGTCAAATAAATAAATAAAATCTTTTTAAAAATAAAAAATAGTAGTAATAATTTGAGGTCCATTTTTTTCTTTCTTTTCTTTTTTTTTTTTAAAGATTTTTTTATTTATTTATCAGAGAGAGAGGGGGGCAGAGAGCAAGCACAGGCAGACAGAATGGCAGGCAGAGGCAGAGGGAGAAGCAGGCTCCCTGCCGAGCAAGGAGCCCGATGTGGGACTCGATCCCAGGACACTGGGATCATGACCCGAGCCAAAGGCAGCTGCTTAACCAACTGAGCCACCCAGACGTCCCCTTTCTTTTTTTTTTTTTTTAAAGTAAGCTCTATGCTGGGGTGCCTGGGTGGTTCAATTAAGTGTCCGATTTCAGCTCAGGTCATGATCTTAGGGTCCTGGGATCGAGCCCCACATCAGGCTCCCTGCTCAATGGGGATCTCCCTCTCCCTCTCCCCCTGGCCCCCACAAGCTCATGCTCTATCTCAAATAAATAAAATCTTTAAAAATAAATAAATAAATAAAGTAAGCTCAAGCCAAACATAAGGCTTGAACTCATGACTGTACAATCAAGTCACATGCTCCACTGACTAAGCTAGCGAGGTGTGTCCCTTCAAGTCTATCTTGTACTTGTCATTTGTCTCTCAAGAAAAAGTCAAGAAGAGAAATGATTGCTTCTTCCTCCCTATCACCCCACCCCCAATGTCCAGTTACTTCAACCTTAAAAAAAAAATTACTTAGTGGGGCACGTGGATGGCTCAATGGGCTACGTGGCTGCCCTCAGCTGATGACACTGCAGTCCTGGGATCAAGCCCCATGTCCAGGGGGCTCCCTACTCCGTGGGGATTCTGCATCTCCCTCTCCCACTGGCCCGCCCCCTGCTCCTTCTCTTTCTCTCTCACTCTCTCTTTCTCAAATAAATAAAATCCTTAAACAAATTTACTTAGTAATTAAACAGTTCACAACATAAAACGTTTGACAAAAAGTCTTCCTCCCCAAATGCCCCTGTGGATCCGGGAGTACCAAATAAAGCAGACAAAAGAGCTGAACCTAAACCAGGAAAAGGACTGGGCCATCTTAGGGATTCTAAAGGTTTGGGACTATAAGGAAGTGGTAAATTAGGATCTGCTTAGAAGAAAATTTTAAATTTGTCATGGGCTATCCAAGTAACATGAGATTTATTTATCTGTAACTTACCTTTTATAGTTTTACCATATAAAAATATTTTATACTCATTAAAATAGCTCACTGTGTGGGTTGTACTTCTGGATCTCAGGGAGAGGTGAGGAGAGAAAAGCTCTTAAACTGAAAACCATTTTCTAAAGAGGCATTTCTCTTTGGTCTCCCAGGCAGTGGTGACATAATCCTCCAAGATTAGTAGGAAAGGACTGACATGACAAGTCTCTGCTACAGTGTTTGGTTGGAGGCACCGTATTTTTATATGGAAGAAATTATGTCATTCTGCCACTAACAATGCCTCCAACTAAGAAACAATGAAGAAAGACAAATCTAAATGTTAATCTTTTAAAAGATAAAGTATATCACTTTTAGTCTCAACAGTAAGCTTGTAAGATACCAAGTGCAAAATAATAGAAAATTCTTGGGGCACCTGGGTGGCTCAGTCGGTTAAGCATCTGCCTTGGGCTCAGGTCATGGACCCAGAGTCCTGGGATCGAGTCCTCCCACCCCCAAAATCCCTGCTCAACGGGGAGCCTGCTTCTCTGTCTCCCTCCACCCCTCCTCCCGCTCATGCTCTCTCTTTCTCTCAAATAAATAAAAGTAAAAAAGAAAAGAAGATGGTAAATTTTATTCTGTATGTACTTACTACATACAAAAAGAAAATAGGTGTCATTACTTTTAGCTTCACTTGAGATACTATGGTGAAAGCTTTCTGGCCTTTGTGCCATTTTCTTACTGGCTTTAGATATCAGGCTAAAAGTCTATAAGCCTTTACAAAATATTTTCAGTTTTTCCATTCATCGAATGCCTCCCTCGTGTGCTCAGTCCTGCACAGAATATTTATGTCATGTGTTAGTCAGCATCCTTTAACTATTTATGTCCCGAGAGACCATAAGTTTAACTAAAAAAGAAATTATCTACAGACAACTTAGAAATGGGGGGAGTGGGGCCTTGAGGTGGCTCAGTCAGTTTAGCATTTGTCTCTCGGTTTCGGCTCAGGTCATGTATCTCTGGGGTTGTGAGATAGAGCCCCACACTGGGCTCCACACTTAGCATGGCGTCTGCTTGTGATTCTCTCTCCCTCTCTCTTTGCCCCTCCTCTCACTCCTGCATGAGCACACTCTCTCTTGATCAATAAAATCTTGACAGGAGGCGCCTGGGTGGCTCAGTGGGTTAAAGCCTCTGCCTTCAGCTCAGGTCATGGTCTCAGGGTCCTAGGAACAAGCCCCGCATTGGGCTCTCCTCTCAGTGGGGAGCCTGCTTCCCCCTCTCTCTCTGCCTGCCTCTCTACCTACTTGTGATCTCTGTCTGTCAAATAAATAAAATATAAAAAATAAAATAAAATAAAATAAAATAAAATAAAATAAAATCTTGACAGAAGTAAAGAAAGGCTCCAGTGTAGAGCTTTCCTAAGTAGCCTGCCTGCCTTCATTTGAAATAAGCTAAATAAAGGGGCAAGCAACCCTATTACATAAGCCTGTTTTTTATGATTCAAAGATTTTAAGCCTAATGAAAGAAAAGACAAAATTACAAAAACCAGCCCCATGCATCCCCACTCTAACATTTAGCACCTTATATTTTAATTTTTATGTTTATATTTCTTTCCCCACAAGTAAAAGTAAAATGTCTAAAGCAGTGGTTAAGCTCTCTTGATTCACAACTCTATGGCATAACAGAACCACAAAATTCTATGTGTACATATATTTTCTGGAAAGTTTCATTAACTCTGATTCCTAAAGGACTTTGTGACCCAAAGAAACACTAAGAACCCTAATTCTAGACACAATTAGATGAAATAAATCTAGATGTGGGGCGCCTGGGTGGCACAGTGGGTTAAAGCCTCTGCCTTCGGCTCAGGTCATGATCCCAGGACCCTGGGTCCTGGGATTGAGCCCCGCATCGGGCTCTGCTCGGCGGGGAGCCTACTTCCTCCTCTCTCGGTCTGCTTCTCTGCCTACTTGTAATTATACTGTAGGTTTGAGAAAATTATGATTATTAAAGGAAAGGTATGAATGTCCTAACCTTGAGGGTATTTTTGAAGAAAGGGGACACTTTCACTGTCACAGATCAGCTGAAGGGTTTCCATGGACCTGGGTGGGTAGGGGACCTAACCCACAGTGAGTGGGGGAAAAAGCCTTGTTCTTATATCCTGAATGCCCAGGGTATCAAGCCTGACATGAAGAAGGCTCACAACAGATGTTGTGAGACGAAATCAGAAAGAGAGACAAACAGTTGACTAAAGCTGAACAGTGCCCTGAACGAAGCTTAAGAAATCTGTTCAACCAGGGAGACAGCCTACAGTATAATGACACACTGGGGCTGTCTCCAGGATCCGTACGAGTTATATACATTATGTCCTGAGGAAGGTATTTGTGCAAATTTGTGCAAGGGTATTTGTGTGTCCCCTACCTAAAGCTGGATAGATGGAAACAGGCTGAATTTTCATAGGATTTACTTACATTTTCTCTACTTTATCTTATTGTTAAAGATTTTAGGGCGCCTGGGTGGCTCAGTGGGTTAAGCCATTGCCTTCGGCTCAGGTCATGATCTCAGGGTCCTGGGATCGAGTCCCGCATCGGGCTCTCCGCTCAGTGGGGAGCCTGCTTCCTCCCCTCTCGCTCTGCCTGCCTCTCTGCCTACTTGTGATTTCTCTCTGTCAAATAAATAAATAAAATCTTTAAAGATTTTATTTATTTGGGGCACCTGGGTGGCTCAGTGGGTTAAGCCTCTGGCTTTGGCCCAGGTCATGATCGCAGGGTCCTGGGATCGAGCCCCTCGTCGGGCTCTCTGCTCAGCAGGGAGCCTGCTTCCCTTCCTCTCTCTCTGCCTGCCTCTCTGCCTACTTGTGATCTCTGTCTGTCAAATAAATAAATAAAATCTTTAAAAAAAAACAAAAAGAGGGGCGCCTGGGTGGCTCAGTGGGTTAGGGCCTCTGCCTTCGGCTCAGGTCATGATCCCAGTGTCCTGGGATCGAGCCCCGCATCGGGCTCTCTGCTCAGCAGGGAGTCTGCTTCCTCCACTCTGCCTGCCTCTCTGCCTACATGTGGTCTCTGTCTGTCAAATAAATAAATAAAAAATCTTAAAAAAAAAAAAAAAAAAGATTTATTTGACAGAGAGAGGGAGAATGCATGTACACAAGCAGGGGAACAACAGGCAGAGGGAGAGGGAGAAGCAGATTCCCCTGCTGAGAATGAAGCCCGACATGGGGCTCCATTCCAGGACCCAGGGATCATGACCAACTGACCGAGAGGCACCCCCCTCTCCTTTATTTTAAAATGCTGTCTTTAGGGGAGGAGTAATTTATAGATTACAGTAAAGAACTAGCAACCACCACAGAAACAATGTTCTCTTGTATTTCAGTGAAAAACATCAGTAGTCTTTCAAACTGAGCACTAGATGTCTTCATAATAGCAGCTGAATAAGTAACCAATAGTTAATTGAGTTTCTATACTTTTTGTACAGTGAGTTGAAACACCATTCTCAACTCCTGTTCTACAGCCTTCAGCGGTTCAGGACTACTGCTGACCTGGGAAGAAGAAAAGAATATACAAGAGAAAAGAAGATCCTGTGTTTACTAGGTGTTAGCATATTTCTAAGTATCTTTGGCTTGCTCTAGCTCTCAGGATAATAAGATATTTGTAATCTACTATGTTAAAATGAGGGCTTGGGGGGTTTGTTTTGATTTGGCTTAAAAACATCTCCTTCGGGGCGCCTGGGTGGCTCAGTGGGTTGAGCCGCTGCCTTCGGCTCAGGTCGTGATCTCGGAGTCCTGGGATCGAGTCCCGCATCGGGCTCTCTGCTCAGCGGAGAGCCTGCTTCCCTCTCTCTCTCTCTGCCTGCCTCTCCATCTACTTGTGGTTTCTCTCTGTCAAATAAATAAATAAAATCTTTAAAAAAAAAAAAAAAAAAAAAACATCTCCTTCAAGCTCCTCCAAAAGTTGAAAACAGAGCTACCCTATAACCCAGCAATCGCACTACTGGGTATTTACACTAAAGATACAAATGTAGTGATCTGAAGGGACATCTGAACCCCAATGTTCATAGCAGCAATGTCCACAATAGTCAAACTATGGAAAGCGCCCAGATGTCCAACACCGGATGAATGGATAGAGAAGATGTGGTGTGTGTGTATAGACACATACACACACATACAATGGTATACTACTTAGCCAACAAAAAATGAAATCTTGTCATTTGCAGTGATGTGGATGCAACAAGAGGGTGTTATGCTAAGTGAGGTAAGTCAGAGAAAGACTAATTACCATATGGTTCCACTTGCATGTGGAATTTAAGAAACAAAATAGAGGAGTATGGGGGAAAGGAGGGAAAAATAAAGTAAGACGAAATCAGAAAGAGAGACAAACAACAAGAGACTCTTAATCATAGGAAACAAACTGAGAATTACTAGAGGGGAGAGGGTAGAGGATGGGGTAACTGGGTGATGGACTTTAAGGAGGACATGGGATATAATAAGCACTGGGTATTATGTAAGACTGATGAATCACTGACCTCTACCTCTGAAACTAATAATACATTATATGTTAATTAACAGACTTTAAGTCTTTAAGAAAGTACAAGACACATACATGAAATAAGATAAAAACACCTCCTTCAACCCTCTAGTTTAAGAGATATGGTTCAGGGGCCACATGTCTTTTTTTTTTTTTTTTTTAAGATTTTATTTATGTATTTGACACAGAGAGAGAGAGACAGTGAGAGAGGGAACACACGCAGCAGGAGTGGGAGAGGGAGAAGCAGGCGTCCTGCCAAGCAGGGAGCCCAATGCAGGGCTCCATCCCAGGACCCTGGGATCATGACCTGAGCCAAAGGCAGATGCTTAACGACTGAGCCCCCAAGTGCCCCCCCCCCTTTTAAACACTTCAGTTATTTGTCAGAGAGAGAGAGAGAGAGAGAGAGAGTCCCTGCACAAGCAGGGGGAGCACCAGAGGGAGAGGGAGAAACAGGCTCTCTGTTGAGCAGGGAGCCTGATGCAGGGCTCCATTCCAGGACCCTGGGATGACGACCTGAGCCACCCGGGCGCCCTGAGACAAATGTTTCTCTTAAAACACAAAGCAAGCAGAAGCTCTAAATATTCTTCGTCTGGAAACTCATCAAAGTCTTCTTGAAAGATTAAAATATGGCCGTGGGCTCTCTGTTAATTCTCTCAAAAAGCTACAGATAAGCAAGGCATGATTCACTTTATAGAAACCAAACCGCCTCTCAAGGTTTGGTTACATGATCTCCGCTTCTGGGTTATCATCATCTTTAACCCTTCTCAACTATTCAATTTATCAAAAGCTGGTGGGGGGATTGGGTGGCTCGCTCTCTGTATAAAAATGAAAAGACTGCAAACACACATTTTTTCATGAAAAACAAAAAGTAGAAAAATACTTAAAGCATATAGCATTTATCTTACAAAGATATTATGAGTGTGTATTATCTATGTGCATATGTAAAAGAAAAAGGTCTAAAGGATAGATATACCAACTACTCATAATGCCTGGGGGAATTTAGAGTTGGAGAAACTTTATTTTTGGTCTAGATTGTTTAATATTATTTAAAATTGGGAAACTGCATTAACATTTAAAAATTAATCCTGTTTTATAAAATATTTGGACTCTGAGAACACTATAATATCACTTCTAGTATCTGGCATAGTGGGCACTCAATAAATATTATATAATGCAAAAAGAAGGTAATTTGTTTTCAACAGGTAATTATTAAAGTCATTTTTCTTATTCTAAAAGCTTGTTTAAATATTTAATATCAATAAGAATATAATAAATGCTTATGTTGTCAATTACTTCAAAAGAAGCCACCTTTGAAACACAAGCTTTAAAAACCATCATTTTCAGATAGTATTATTTAGATATTTACCAATTTCCGTTCTCAACAAACATTAGCATCTTAGGCAACACACTACCCAGTAAATAAGTCAAAAAGAAAAAAAAAATCTCACTTTAAACACCCACTAAGAAAGATCTGGTTCTAGTCCCCTGTATCTCATAATTTTGTCAATTATACCTCAGCAAAGATGAAGGAACGAATGAACAAATGAATAAATAAATAGGGAGAAAATACTAAAAAATTAAAAGGAATATACTTGTAACTGTTTCTCTCTTCAAACCCCAACACAGAGCTGTGGATGGTTCCTGAACTTATCAAATGAGGATATATGTGAGTAATAAAGTTTACAAATAAAAACTGAAGGTACAGAAGAAAATCGTTATCCTTTGTCACAAGCGAAATCATGAAATATTAAAACATGCAATCCAGTTTTCTTAAAATTCTATTTTATTTTATCCTATCCTAAACACAAATACAAAAATCCAAAAGGACATAATACACAATATAAATGAATGGAAAACCACAACATAAACATCAAAGAAAGAGCCTAGAAACAATCACATTTCAAGCAACAAGCACATTTAGTGCCTTGATCTTGGTTCCTAAATATAAGAACCAGGGCTCCCGGGAGCAGTGGCAGACTAAAGGGCTGGGACACAGAAAACACTAAGAGCCTGGAGCATCTTATGGTGCCGGGAAGGAAATACTCAAAAAAGTATGGGGAATGTTGAAAAGATACATGTCTACCTGAAAAAGCTCCTGATTCCAAAGCTGGAACAATTAGAGCAATAAAATAAATGACAGTCACATTCTACTAACAATTGCCTTTGAAGGAGACCCTTCAAAAAAGAAAAATATTTTGAGGGAGTATATATCCAATGTGTAGCCACTCACACATCCATCTTTAGGCATGCGCAGGTGCATAGACACATATAGGTGCACACACATCCATGTGTGTATAACCTACAGAATAAAATAGATGTCCATGAGTTCAAACAAAAAAGGAAGAAAGGAAAGAAAGGCAGGAGGAAGGCCTCACACTTAGAGAAGAATTCCACAAAGAAAATAGAAAATAACCATTGGAACATCACAGTAATAACCGTTAAGATCCAGTCACAGATACTAAAATAAGTGGATAAAAGTTTGAAGAAAAACACGATATTCGCACATTCTCGAAGTGTATCTACCAAGATACTTTTTAAAAAATTTATTAATTTAGAGAGAGAGAGTGTGCACATGCATGCACAAGAGCAAGGGGGAAGGGCAGAGGGAGAGAGAGAGTAAGAGAATCTCAAGCAGACTCCCTGCTGAGTGCAGAGCCAGCTGCGGGACTCAAACTCACAACCCTGAGATCATGACCTAGGCCAAAACAAGAGTCAGAGGCTTAACCAATGCGCCACCCAGGCACCCCACCCCCAAGATCCTTATTAATTATAAAGGAAAAACAGTAGCTACAGCAGAGAAATCTAGCACACACCAGCTAAACCAAGCAGTCAAGGTTAATAACCACCACTAAGGCATATTGCTTCTGCAGTATTCTTGCCAAAAATATATGATCTCAATCTCATCATGAGAAATCATTAGAGAAGGTCAATCTGTGGGGCATTTTACAATATAATTAGCCAATGCTCCTTATGCCCCAAGATCAAGACTGAGGAACTATCACATGTTAGAAGAAACCAAGAAGACAAAGCTCAACCAATGTGAGATCCTGGACTGGATCCTGGAACAGGGAAAACTCATAAAACCCAAATATAAGCCTACAGTTTAGCTAATAATATTGTACCAATGTCAACTGTCTTAGTTTTAATAATGGTATACACTATGGTAGTTAACACTTGCTGATGATGGGTGATGAGTACAAAGGAACTCTACACTGTTTTTGCAACTTTTCTTAAAGTCTAAAATATTTCAAAAGAAAGTTAAAAAATTGAGAGCTTTAATATTTTAGAAATGTTTAGTTACACATTTTATAATAGGAATCTTAATCACAAAAGAAACAGCAGTTAAGTTTCAACTACTATAGAAATCCAAGTTTGGAAAAACTAAAGAAAGAGGAACTAAATTGTTAGCCACAAATGGAGGAGGATGGAAAATTCTTCTGAACAAGAATGCTGGCTCTATTTAGCCATTTCCTGTTCTGTATGCTAAGCACATCCCCTGAAGAATGCAGCACACATTGACCACTGGCTTTACATACCAAACCCTGCTGACAAGAGCTGCTCACAGCCTTCTACTCAAGTATTTCAAGTCATAGGGTTTCAGAAGAACTCTTAAAATTTTGACAAGTAGGCATCCATCCAATTGCTTTTTATTTGAAATTATTTTTCTCAGTTCTAAAAGTCACATTCTACTAACAATCACCTTTGAAGGAGACCCTTCAAAGAAGAAAATATTTTGAGGGAGTATATATCCAATATGTAGCCACTCACACATCCATCTTTAGGCATGCACAGGTGCATAAACACATACAGGTGCACACATATCCATGTGTGTATATGTGAAACTAGATGGTTGGGGCGCCTGGCTGGCTCAATGGGTTAAGCATCTACCTTTGGCTCAGATCATGATCCCAGAGTCCTGGGATCTAGCCCCGCATCAGGTGCTTTACTAGGCAGGGAGCCTGCTCCCCTCGTGCCTTCCCCCCCGCCTACTTGTGATCTCTGTCAAATAACTAAATAAATAAAATCTTAAGAAGAAAGAAAGAAAGAAACTAGATGGCATCTGTGAAATCACTAGCAAATTGACACCAACCAAGGTCTGGAAAACAGCATGAAAATTCTATGTACAGGATTCTTAAAATGATACCTAAAACACATCATTCTCTTTCCATATTTGGACACAAGGAAGGGCCATCTGAACTCTAAACGTGTAAAGCGATAAAGAATTTGAACAACATCGCTGGGTGAAAGGACAAATGGGTTTTGGCAGGCAATTTGGCATATCCATCAAAATCTGAAATACACATTTTGATTCAGCAATCCCACTTACGGGAATCATAAATAAAAGTACATAATTATGTATAATTCCATATGGCATTGTTCATAATAGCAAAGAACTAGGAAAAACTGAGGCGTCCCATCAACAAAGTAGACTTTAGTAGATCCCTCCCTCCACGATTCTGATGTATCAACGATCGTCCTTCACTCCCTTGTTTTCAATTTCTCTTTCTACTGGACTCTTGAAAGCACACAACCCAGAGTCTCCCATTCTAAGAGTAGCATTTCTACCACTCTCCTGGCTCAGGTTACCCTTTTCCCTCTTCCCATTACAACCACCTGTCTTGAGTCCTGACACTTTCTCGTTCCTCCTTTTCTGACTCATGCTCACTCCTGTTAATGGTCCTGCAACTTAAACCGAGCAAAGCTATACCTACAAATTGACAAATTCACTCCTCGTTGTACTTGACTTGTCCATACCAGATGACTCTGCTAACAACGGCTTCCCTTCTCAAGTTCTCTTGTCCTTTGAATATCTGAGGCCACAGTCTCTCTTCTCTGCCACTTCCAGCCAATGCTTTTCTTTCCCTGTACATCTTCTGCTTCACCATTCCAGGTTGCCCCCCCATTCCCACTCTGTGGATGCTCCCCTCCTCACCTGCTCAAGCTCCCACACCCTATGCCTGGACTGCCTTTCCTTGGGGAAGCCCTCATCACCCTGATTAAGATCTAACACCCAGGCTGCCCCTTTGCATGGATGTCCTTCAACTGTTGGGGCCCTGACTCTACACCAGCCTCCCCAGATGGATATACTCCTGACCTTGCTCAGGTTATATATACCTGCCCCATCCCCACCCCACTTTACCCTATGGATGCTTAACCTTGCTTTGCCCTACTGACCAGCTTCCAGGCTCAACTGTGCAGAAAGGAAAGAGGAGGGGCAGATAATGCAATACTATAACATGTAAGTAATTACAGCTTTATAGAAACCTTTACTATCTAGCAGGGCAAGTTCTTTTTCTTACTGTTCTTCTTCAGGACTGTCTCAGGTTATTCTTGGCCTTTTCTCCTCCAATTCCTTCCTTCTTTGCCTCTTATATGGGAATATAATTCATTTGGATGAACAATCCTACCTTAATGTTTTTTGCTCATTCCCACCTTTAGCACTTTTTTTCCCCCAAAGATTTTATTTATTTATGATAGATCACAAGTAGGCAAAGAGGCAGGCTCCCTGTTGAGCAGAGAGCCTGAGGCAGGACTCGATCCCAGGACTCTGAGATCATGACCCAAGCTGAAGACAGAGACTTAACCCACTGAGCCACCCAGGCTCCTCCACCTTTAGCACTTTTATAATACATTTTTGACAGAACCGCAGGGGTGACTCAACACAAGTTGCTTTTTACCTATTTCACTAGAAGCACCCCCAGTAAGACATCTCTGCTAATGATGCAATATAAACTCCTCTGCTTTCTACTGATCTCTAAACTAGATCTGAGGGCCATTAATGGGGTGTCAGATGAGGCTTTGTGTAAGCTATGGCATTCTGATTAGCCATCAAAGAAGGCTATTCCTACTAGTGGTGACCTAAGCAGGACATAAATATATATGTGGGAAAACTATAAAAGAATGCAAATGGATTCAGCAGCATAGAGTTCAGGAAAAGCGTCAGGGTCAGAGATTCAAATTGGTGACCAATGGATGGAGGGCATTTGCAGACATGGAACCTGAGCTACCCAGATTATGTAGAGAGAAGTCCAGGACCCATAAGGGGATGCAGTGTCCTGGGGGCAAAATGAAGACAGCATTTCAAGAAGCAGAAAGTATTCAAACGTGTCAAATGCTGCTACAAGGCAGGGTGGGAATGAGAATTTCCAATTATATTTAGAGGGTAAACCTGACAAAAGGCACGTCAGCACAGCAGTTAAGACTAAAAGTCTCAAAGGAGAGGCTGGGTGAAACAACCATTTCTCAAACATTCCAGTCTGCCCCTGCCACGGGGCCTTTCCATGCGCTTGTACATCCTTCGCATCAGGGTGCTTACCACCTCATCCAAGAAGCCTTCCTTTTTGCCACCCTAAAGCAAGCATTCCACCCTACTTACTCTCGCCCCTTATCTTGCTTTTTTGAAATAGTACATCACACACACACGTGCATGTGTGCATACACGCACAGTAGTACATCTCAATATTTTAAATCTATTGCTTTATTTATTTGTTAATCTCTCCCAGAAGAATATGATACAGGGAGGCACAGTATGTATGAACACTTCTTTTTACGCATATACTTTTCTAGATGCATCATTTCTGGAAGATTTTCCAGTACCTGAAGATACAATACCCTATAGGCTACAACTCTTTTCTCACAGTGAGAAATTTGCAATACAGCAACAAAGAAGGACCATAACATTACAATCATTGGCCAATCCCCTCTATTGCCACTCTTCTGGCACAAAGCTTCCCATAGTTCTGTTTCCTTAAAGGTTATAACCCCATCATATGGTTTTCTCGTAGAACATTTTCACCTTAACCTTACCTCACAGGAAAATGTGCTAGTAAAATTAATCTTGCTTATAATTCTCACCTTCAATTTTTTCATAACAAAGGCAAAGCATGCCTTAAATACAGCCAGGTCATCCCCCAAATTCTCAGAGAAATGGAAGTTGTAGAAAACTTTAAATCAGACTAGCCTACTTCCTATCACACACGGACACCAAGACCAGTGGGTATAAGAGACATGGTCCATAAGTGAACTCTTTTTTATAAGTGAACTCTTAAACCCAACTCCTAGCCTTTCATAAAGTTAGAGAAAGATGTCTGATTTATAACAAGAGGCCAGGTAAATAATAAAGTATGTCCTAATTATTAGACATACTTTACAAATCTGACTTTTGCTCTTTTGTAATACACCACTCCGCTCCTAGGAATGAGAGCCTTTATCTCATTTAGTGGCTCTGTGATCAGAGTAGAGAAAGAAAGAGAGAGAGGATTTTATTCTAGAAACTCTCTGGGAAATACTTGTCTTCATATCTCTAAAGAGGATACAAATAAAACCTCTCAGGCTTAAGTACATATTAACAACCTATTAATCAGTTTATAACTTTCAATAAAGTTCTGTCACAGCATGTTGCTGGATTAAAGCAACAAGAGAATTATAATAATCTTCTCTTTAAAGTTCCTTTTTGGGGGCGCCTGGGTGGCTCAGTGGGTTAAGCCGCTGCCTTCGGCTCAGGTCATGATCTCAGGGTCCTGGGATCGAGTTCCGCATCAGGCTCTCTACTCAGCAGGGAGCCTGCTTCCTCCTCTCTCTCTCTCTGCTTGCCTCTCTGCCTACTTGTGATCTCTCTCTGTCAAATATATAAATAAAAAATCTTAAAGTTCCTTTTTGGAATATAATTAAAATATAGTTACCATATGGTATACATTTTTGATGTACTAAAAGTATCCCTCCTACTTAATTTTGTTTTGGGAAAGGGATATGGTAAGTAGGCGAATTGAGGGATGGGTGTTTTGGAAGACCTAGTAAACCTAAAGGCAGGTTTTTAAAAAAGAAGCCAGTGTGGCAGGAGGAGTAAAGAATTAGAGCATTTCCTAGCAGCATCACTGGGGACTGATACTGAGCAGCTAGCTGCATGATCAGCTTCTCATAAACTGAGCAACAAACAAAAGAGCGGGAGAAAGTGGGAGGTCAGTCTTAATGTTAAAAATACTTTTCAGGGGGCGCCTGGATGGCTCAGTGGGTTAAAGCCTCTGCCTTAGGCTCAGGTCATGATCCCAGCGTCCTAGAATCAAGCCCCTCATGGCATAGGGTTCTCTGTTCACAACTAAGAGTACTAACCACTATACAATCACGGCCAGGGTTCTCTGTTCAGCAGGGAGCCTGCTCCCCCCCTCTCTCTGCCTGCCTCTCTGCCTATTTGTGATCTCTCTCTCTCTCTCTCTCTGTCAAATAAATAAATAAATAATTTTTTAAAAAGACTTTTCAGTGGGAGAAAAGCTATCAAATATTTATTGATTGCTTACTGTTTTGAGCACATTTCAAAAGGCAGTGAAATGATTCAAAATGCATCTACCTACTAGGGCTGAGAGACCATTTATATTATCCCAAAAAAGTCTTCCTAACATCTAAAACTAATTCATTCAGCAAACACCTTCTGAGTGGCCACGACAAACTGCTACAGCAGCAAATACACCACATGGACATTACTTTCTGAATGGAGAGAAACAGACAAAGTAATTAAGTAAATGACTTAGTATTTTAAAAGTAGAAGGGCTATCTTAGACCATAATAAGTACTTTGGAAAAAAAGAAAGGAAGAAAAGGAGATAAGATGTAATTTATTTGTATTCATTAGAGGTGGCCCGTATTATGATAGATGTTATAATACAAGATTCTTTTATAATCAATATTCTCTTTTCAAAAATTGACTTTATAAGATATAGAATATAATTTTAATTTTTTTAAGTTTATGTATGTATACATATATATATATGTATGTAGGTATATAGTAATCTCTACACTCCCATCATGGGACTCAAACTTAAGACCTCAAGATCAAGAGCTGCATGCTCTTCTGAGCCAGCCAGGTGCCCCAACTTTAAATACTTTTTATTTTTTATTTTTTTTTTTTAAAGATTTTATTTATTTATTTGACAGAGAGAAATCACAAGTAGATGGAGAGGCAGGCAGAGAGAGAGAGAGGGAAGCAGGTTCCCCGCTGAGCAGAGAGCCCGATGCGGGACTCGATCCCAGGACCCTGAGATCATGACCTGAGCTGAAGGCAGCGGCTTAACCCACTGAGCCACCCAGGCGCCCCTAATACTTTTTAAACTATTAGTATATCTTCCCTCTTACAGTATATTATTAATTATACTTATATTCAATGGTATGTTCTTAGTCAAAAGTATAATCTAGGGGCACCTGGGTGGCTCAGTGGGTTAAGCCGCTGCCTTCGGCTCAGGTCGTGATCTCGGGGTCCTGGGATCGAGTCCCGCATCAGGCTCTCTGCTCGGCAGGGAGCCTGCTTCCCTCTCTCTCTCTCTCTCTCTGCCAGCCTCTTTGCCTACCTGTGATCTCTCTCTGTCAAATAAATAAAATAAAATAAATCTTTAAAAAAAAATAAAAAAAAAAGTATAATCTATAATGAACTAACACTAGGGCTTTTTACCTAAACACAATATACTTTTGGATATTGCTTTATGAAGAGGTTTGAGGGAAAAAAAATCACGTTTTAAAAAAAATAAAATGAAGCCTTACTAAATTGTGAAGCTTCCAACAGTGAGCTAAGGATTTCGGGTACCAATGATTTTTTTTTTTTTTTAAAGATTTTATTTATTTGTCAGAGAGAGGGGGGGAGAGAGAGCGAGCACAGGCAGACAGAATGGCAGACAGAGGCAGAGGGAGAAGCAGGCTCCCTGCCGAGCAAGGAGCCCAATGTGGGACTCGATCCTGACCTGAGCCGAAGGCAGCTGCTTAACCAACTGAGCCACCCAGGCGTCCCCCAATGATTTTAAATTCTAAAAAACATTATTACATTCATTAATTATCCCACTTAAAACTTGTATGACCAAATAAATATCAAAATAGCCTAAATCAAATAGAAATGTTGGTAATTAGTGTCATTAGTATATTAATCAAGATATAAAAATGCTTGACTTTTGTTTTCCTATATAACTTGAAAAAGAATAGTAAAAACCCAACTCTTTGGGAAGAACTCATTTCCAATTTTAAAAAAAGGCAAAAGATAAATAAAAGGCATTAGTTTTCCATGATAACATGTATACAAACTTTCATTTTTTTATGTTTTAGCTATCTAGTACTTCAATTTGGATACAAAAGTTTATACAATGTAAACTGAAGATTTTGGCAGAATGAAGCTTACCTTCAGACTAGTATGAGAACGAGGTTGACTTAAGTCCTGAAATTTCCATTGCTCTGATCCAGGGGTCTCACCACCTTTCTGAGTGTCAGGTGTAAGCAATCCGTCTCCAGCAGGTAATGGGAAAATCCCTAATGATATAGGACGTTCTTTTCTATTGAAGAGGGGAGAAAAAAATTAAGCATTCATTCATTCCTTTTTAATTTCTGTTCATCATGACTATAAGTAATAAGCCTGGGATGTCACTGTTTTAGAATAATCACGCTTAAAAAATAACATCTGCCTATCTAGACAAGTACACTTACCAAAGAAAAAGGATACTCTCAGAAGTTCAAATTAGCCCCAAAAAATTAACTAGGAAAAGTAGTAAACTAATAGTTTAGGAAATCTTGCAAGTTACTGATGAATTCTTCCCTTAGGGAGCAGTCTCTGGTCTGGTTTCACAGGGACAAAAGCTACTAAATTTTCACTCATGCTTACATTAGCCCTAGGAAAACTGGCAACCTCCTCCTTTGAAAGTGAATCCCATCCTTGCTTCTACACTTCCCAAATCCTCAAACCAATACCTTGTTATTTGCCCAAGCCTCTTCGGGGTGCATCTTTTCTGCCTAACAGAAAATCGATGTATAATTTAAATCAGGACTACTGATTAAGCGGCAAAATAAACTCTAAGAGTTTTAATCCTTAACAGCAGGAAAGCTTTTCTACAGAACCAATACATGCCTTCCTTTCAATCACAGTTCATGTGAGAACACCACTGTTAGTTTTTCCAAACAAGGCAGCCCAAAAATTCTATAAAAGACTGTAGGGTTTCCAATGTTTTGTGGGAAATTTCAATGAGCAAAAAGAGTTACAATTTTAATACTAACAGAATTTCAACAAGAAACATATCCTTTGGTGATACCTAGATTACAAATAAAAAGGGCTTTTTAGAGGATGGCAACCAGGCTAGGAAGAGGTTGTCCTGGGTCATTAACCCAAAAAAGTAGAAACTGGCAAAAAAAAAAAAAAAAAAAAAAAAGGACACTAAAGCTTTGGAACCTCCTGGAACACATACCTCTACTGGTAAGAATGTAAATTAGAACAGAAACACTGAGATTATAAATAAACGTGGGGGGAAAAAAAGTGGGAAAATATTCAGTTTTACTAAATAAGTCCTTTATTCTGAAAGCTCATTTTTGTAACAAGAAACTTAAGTCTCTTGAAATTGGCCTTCACTTAACACAAAGGATATGCTCTCCCATTCCTAATTACCTTAGTAATTAGTAAAACTGTCAGAACTCCTTCTTAAAGATTGGGTGAAGGGAAAGGATTGAGAGATTGCGCCTGGTTAAAGGTCTCCTTACACAAGGAAATAAAACAGGACTTTTCCCTATTAGCTAATTATTCATCATTTCTTTACACTTGGTACTTTACCTATTTGATTTTGGAAAATTTAAATGCAGGTAGGCTGCACAGTAAAAGGCTAGACTTTAAAAACAAATATAAGTTTGTGTCTATGAGCTTCCAGAACAACCAAATGACAAAAAGTAAAGTAACTACTCAGCTAATCTGTTTAGACCAATAATTCCTTAAGGCTGGCTCATCAATAAAGTTTTCCTAAGTTCATAGTGAAGAGACATTATTTATTATATCCTTATTGGATGATATAGGCCATATTGTACACATAAACATTTCCATATATCACAAAACCTGTTCTTTCCTGAAAATGATGGATGGACCTTTTTCTACATCTTTTCTGCTACTTTGATTTTAAATCTCTTTCTTTCCTCAAATGATGATGACAATGACTAGAAAGCAAATTTTGTTTTAACATCCATACTTGACAAAATAAAAAGTTGTTGTCTGATTGTCCCTCAATTTGGGGCTGGGGAGCAGTATTTTGAGAACCAATAATGTAAGGATCTAAGAACTACTAAATGGCTTTTTATTTTTTAACATATCTGAATAACTTAAGCAAAAACGGTGTGAATTTAATGGAATAGTTTAAGGGAAAGCTCTCTAACCTAAAAAGCAAAGAAAAGATAATATAGATTTCGTGCAAATTCATCACACTGCTAACAGAAATCAAAACACAGGCCAGTCATTAGAATTATCTTCCTATATGAATGACAGACAACACATTTGTTTTCACACATATCAAATAAAGAAGAAGTATAAAACTACTGGATGAAAGAGTCTGCTATGGAGCCAAGTTTTGCTTTTCCACTCCTGTTAACTAAGCGTACAATCCAAAATACCAGTAGAATTCACTCTCCTTTATACTGCTTGTGTTAATCATTTAGAAACTGCTCTAGAGGAAGGGCATTTTTCTGCAGAGACTATCAAGAAAGTCCTGATGCTCTGGGTCACACTGTTTCAAAGCTTGAAAACAATATTACTACATACTAGTTTTTTTCTCCTTATTTACTAATAAGAAATCATGAGTTGAAGGGAAAAAGGACATGTAATTATCCAAGTCAGTTAGAATCCTACTTAAAAAAAAAACCTGAAAGTTCAATGTTTATGTCCTAAATTATGTTGGTGCACATGTTTAGTACTGTACATATTTTAAGTGCTTCAGTGAAACTCATGGAAGAAACCAAAGAATGGGGATACATTTGGAAAAACATCAAGTAACAGGTTTAAACCCTGGGGGTTTCAACATGTTTCAATATGCTGCCACTGTTTAGAAACAAAGCCATCTTCAACTATCAGAATCCTTGTTATATTCTTTTAAAAACTTAGTCCCATATATTCATTTTTTAGTTGGTTATTTAAATGTAACCTGTGTATAAATAAATTCTCAATTATGTTTTGAAACAGGTTCTTGGCTCTATGCACATTTAAAACAAATAACCATTAATAAAATTTTAAAAAGATTGTTCAACATTCACCATGTAGCAAGCACAAAAGATGGTTTAATTATCTCATTTAATCTTCATATGGAAATAGGGATTATTTCCCCAGTTTTCAGAGTAGGAAAAGTGAAGTTCAGAGACATTAAGCACTAGTAATTCACAGAGATGGGGCTCAAAGTCAGACCGTTGCCCTCCAAGGCCCACGTACTTTCCTTGGAACCTACCTATTTCTTGACAATTTAATCTTAATATTGAAGACTTTGATATCTTTTTTCCACTACATCATCAGCAAATTTGTGTCGAGGAACTTTTTGAATTTAATCATAAGGTATTTTTGTCAGTAAAATAGCCAGAGTTCTGCTAAAAATGGGGTGCATATATAAATGACCACAAATTATTTACTTGTTTGGCTTACTAAATGTCTTGCAACAGATTAAATAAAAAATAATCATCTCACACTTGATTTTTAAAACTATCCAAAGGGTAAGAACATCAGGGGAGGAAACTTGGGTACAGAGATTTTAAGCGACTTGCCAAAGGTCCTACAGCTCCCATGTGGCAGAGTATTTCTAGCCTCGGGGGCCCAGCTCCAAAGCCTCTTCCCCTCACCCTCAGCACGGCACTGCGTGGCACAGCACAGCACTGCCATCTCCAACAGACCGAAACCTTACATAGCCCTTTCAAATTAGCCTTATTTTAATGTTACATATTCTTGAGTTAAGGTCTTTTTAATTTCCTAAAAGCCTAAATATACATATAAACTAATCTTTTGTGTATTAAATATACAAAAGTGGTAAGATTTCTTACAATTTTTATAAAATCAGGAAAGAAAATAAATGGCCAAGTATCTAATTTTAGATCACAGATGAAATCTGACTTCTGGGCCTTAAACTAATGTTAAACACCAACCGACCAATGAATAAAAAGAACACCTTGAGGGAACTTACTAGTTTAATTTCTCTTAATTTATCTAAATCCACAAGCTGAGGATTTTAAGTAAACATTTAAATAATAAAAGCTCAACACCATGAACCTTCCTTTAAAACCGGGGAACAAAGCGGAAATCTGAACAAATCTGATGGCTTTAGTTTAAGGAGTTGGAAAACAAAAGACACCCAACCCTGAAATTGAAGATGTAGAAGACGGTTCTTACAGGGTGAGCAGAGTGAGCAGCAGCAAAGCTCCAGAGATTAATGACTACCCCCACAAGCAGGCACGGATATTTGTCACCCAAGTCTACAAAGAAAGGGCAACGACTGACAAAACAATAGTGAATAGGCTTTGTAAAGCTTTCACAACTTTGATGTGTAAATAATGAGGGGGGAAATGCATTCCTGGCCCTAAAAGGTTTAAATCCTTTCACCTTAAAATAGATTTTTTTTTAGAAAGAAAATATTTAAATTGTCAGTTCCCCGGAGTTACTATCAAAAATTGCAAAAATGATGCCTAAATGTCCATCAAAGGATAACGGAACAAAATAAATACCTACGGCCTGTGTCTACCTGACTCTAAGTCTCAGCATAAAAGATACTGGCCCCCAAATGCTCAGATGCTAAACACAGAGGTTGTATAAACTTGGACCAATGTTTTACTCTTGCTCTCCCTTCACTCTCTGAACACTCTGCCTAAAACAAAACCACACTGACCTTGTACTAATGCATAAGTACAATATGAAAATCCTTTTCTTAAGTCGTAGTTTCCAAAGACAAAGCCGTATCCCTAGGTGATGGCCTGAAAATGACTACAAATAAGAAGAGAAAATCCTAGCTTCAGGCCATTTTCCATTGTTTCAATCTGCAACAGAAATGGTTACAAAGCAGACCTGTGAAGCTAAAAATGTGAGAAAGACCAACTAAACAGGGGCTTCTAAGAGAGACTAGAGTACCTGAGTATCCTTGGTAGGTTCTGCGTCAGAGCTGGCACACCGGTAGAAATAGAAAAGTGCACAAGCAGCAAAACAGAGAGAGACACTAAGATAGCAGAATTAATGACCACCGCCCCGCCAACAAAGCCAAACACAAACAGCAGCATGCATCCAGGACTCATGGCGCTGTGCTGGCATGGTGAAACACCCGAACCAGGAGGCCTACACAGGGGCCAAAGGGGTATCTTTGTAGTGAGGATCTGTCATTCAGCTGCTGCCACAAAAACAATGCCATCAGCAGCAGCTTTCCACTCCATCCTGCAGCAGCTCCGAAGCGATGACGTCATCCTGCTCTCCCCACCTCATAACCATAGAGCTGCTGCTCCTAGCATTTATGCAGCAATCCAGAGCGACAGCCCGCCTATTAACTATTTTCCTCTCCACTAAGAGTCCTGGCTTAGCTCATTGGCTACAGTGCTTGGGAGATCTACATAATTTATTCACACTCCTACATCAAACAGAAGTCTAACCCTTTCAAACATGCCTCTCGGTAATAAAAAGGACTTTAAACCAATTGTACAGGAGAAATGACAATTTTCAGCACCCCCACAAATCAGAAAAATTTAAACCTAGTATAATCTCCTTTGAGCATTACAAAACAATCAAAATACCTCGATACATTGCTTAGATGGCATGGCTCACGATTTACCTTTTCAATAGTGCAGGCTGTTTCTATTTTTCTATGCTATTCTCTCCTATAGCATTCCAACCATGCTTTTTGAGAGAGAGCTTTGTGAATCAGCCTAACTATTGTTCCAGGATTAAAGAACAGGGAGAAACAGAAACAAACAGATTATTTCGATTTTTCTCAAGGCAAAATGTTTGACAAAGCTTACCTAATTCTACTATGAGCTGTGGATTCTAGTTGTTCACTCCCTGAGAGCTGATGAAGTTTTGTTCTTTCTAAGTGTTCCATATAATTATGGATCATCTATTTTGAAGAAAGAAAAAATATGCAAATTTTAAGGCTAATATCTGAAATAAAAACAGTGTTTTAACAAGGGAAACATTTTTGTAGAAATTTCATACTTATCAGACTACCCACAGTTCCATGCAAAAGAATATTAATGATGAAAAAATTTTAAATGGCAAAGGAATATATGCAAATGCTTACATTTAAGGATGCTGGTGCCCAAAGAAGTAGCCAACATGTTGCTTAGCATAGCAAAAACTTTTTTCAACAACATGTGATGCTATTAAAAGATATAATTTTGACATAAATAACACACGTTAGGATATAGGCATTGGGAAGGAGGTGATAAAAGACCGCTGATAAAAATAAAAGGTCGTTAGGGAAATCCATTCACTAAAATGGGAAACAAAGAAATTAACATGAAACTTAAGAAGAAACCATACTCTGATGTGGTGATGCTTTCCCATTTTACAAAGGATTCACAGTAAATATCACTTTCAAATTAACTAAGTAATTTCATTTAACTTAATACTAAGATGTTTATTTCCTGTACCTACAGATTTTGTTAAAAGAATGCTAAAATATGGGGCACCTGGGTGGCTCAGTTAGTGTCTGCCTTTGGTTCAGGTCATGATCTAGGTCATGATTTAAGGGTTCTGGGATTGAGCCCCATGTCGGGCTCCCTGCACAGCAGGAATCGGCTTCTCTTTCTCCTGCAGCCGGCATCCCCCCCAAACATACACCCTTCCTTTCTCTCTCAAATACATAGATATAAAGAATGAATGAATGCTAAGATATTTTCTCTTACATTTGATTGTTAATTTATTGGTATCATTACTTAATGTAATCATCTACTAGCAAATAAAATGAAAAATCAGAGCACTTTGATTTTATTTTTATTTATTTATTTAGCTTTTAAAGATTTTATTTTTATGTACGTGGAGTTCAAACTCACAACCCTGACACAAAGAGTCCCATGCTCTACTGACTGAGCCAGCCAAGTGCCCCATTAGAGTACTGATTTTAAATCTTGGATAAGGAGCCATAAGATAGACAGGCTGAATACGGAAGTAAATGCTTCAAGAATATCAAGTATGTAAACTGTTATGAAATTCTATAATCCTATTTAGTTTTTGGTAATATACAGTTCAACTTTTACATTTACATGGCAATAAAACATGTAAAATTCAAAATTTCAATCATAAATTCAAAAGGCCTTTGCTAGATACTAACATGATAGGATAAGAAAAAATAAATGTTAAAGAGTAAGAAAAGGTATGTTAGCAATCTAAAAGAATGTAAATTTGAAAAGTAGACAAGAAAACGTTGATGACTTTTCTTGGGACTTTGAATTCTTAAAATTTGAATATTCCTTGAATGCTTAAAAAGGCATGGAACAGCTATGGAAGTTTCTAAACTTGAGCTATGTGAACATGGATTTCAATTTCAATATAACTTGACATATGCACTGTAGCATATTAAAAGCATAACTATTGAAAGAAACAAGATTTTGAACAAACATAAAATTTTTAGTATATGTGCTGCCGAAGTGAGCACCAAACGTAAAATTTTTAAAAAGCACATTTTTGTTGGCAAAATCTTACTTGGCATGTATGTAGAAAAATTAAATATGTCAATCTGAAAGTGTTTACTTCAAATAAACAGAAAGGTGAAGTGATGCATGAATTAAGACAAGTAAATCTGGGGCGCCTGGGTGGCTCAGTGGGTTAAAGCCTCTGCCTTTGGCTCAGGTCATGATCCCAGGGTCCTGGGATGGAGGCTCTCTGCTCAATGCAGAGCCTGCTTCCTCCCCTCTCTCTCTCTGCCTGCCTCTCAGCCTACTTGTGATCTCTGTCAAATAAATAAATAAAATCTTAAAAAAAAAAAAAAAGACAAATCTATCAAATCAAACATCATAAGAAAATCAATCAGGCTGTTTCCCAATTAGGATTGTCTAAATAAGAATTTTATCAGGCTAAGTAAAATTAATGTAGAATTACAGGGATATAGTATATGAAGGTATTTTTTTAAGTTTTAAATTTACATATCTTTTTTTTTTAAGATTTTATTTATTTATTTGACAGACAGAGATCACAAGTAGGCAGAGAGGCAGGCAGAGATATCCTCACAACAATATCAGGCTCCCTGCGCAGGGCTCTATCCGAGGACCCTGAGATCATGACCTGAGCCGAAGGCAGAGGCTTAACCCACTGAGCCACCCACACACCCCTACATATCTTCTATTTTAAATTTATATTTTCTCAGGGCATCTGGGTGGCTCAGTGGGTTAAGCCTCTACCTTTGGCTCAGGTCATGATCTCAGGGTCCTGGGACTGAGCCCCGCATTGTCTCTGCTAAGCGGGGAGCCTGCTTCCCCCCCACCCGCTGCTCTGCTTACTTGTGATCTCTCTCTCTGTCAAATTAATAAATAAAATATTTTTAAAAATTTATATTTTCTCTTTATCCCCAATTTAAAGAATGTATCTGCAGAAATACAGTTTTGTCTTTGTGTCAGCAAGTCAGAAATAATGAACTGTTTTCTTCTTGAATCAAGAAGAACTTTTAAGGAAAAAAACAAAAATGAAACTAATGTAACAAAGTGATGGTTGGGCCAAAGAGATATAAGCTTATATTTTCAAAAGATTTTAGAAAACCCAAGTTGAATTTTTATATACTGGATAGTAATCATATGCAATTGATTTGCTCAGATGAAAGAATCCAAGTTTCCTTGAGCACTCATATGAAGAAAATAGAAACCTCCCCTACACTGCCTTGATAGTACTCTATTTATTCAATATAGAAAAATAAAAGTTATAAATGCAAAGGCATTTGTATAAATGCAAAGACAGAATCTACTCCTCCTAAATAGTCCACTCTACAGATTGATTCTTGTTTTAAATGATTCGGGTTTTTTGGGTGTTTGTTTTTTTTTAATTTATAAAATGTTGAAATCTAAACCTTCAAAAGACTGATTCCTTCTTCAAATGATATGTCCCATATATAATTACAAAATTCCATGTAATGAAGTTGGTTCCAACCCAATTAAACTAGCACTCTATAGTACAGAATAAGAAAATGACAGCTAACATTTATTGAGCATAAGTCACCCAATGCATTTAGAACCAGTTTCATTTTATCCTCACAACAATATTAGAATTTTATGAACTCCAGCTTAAGATTAAAATAACTTGCCCAGCTAGTTAATGATCAACTGTGTTCTAAATGCCATTAGCTAGTTGGCTTTAGGGTCAGAACTCAAGTCCCTCTGACTCAGTCGTCAAAAAGTTAAGCATTCCCGGACCAGTGTTGTATTTGCCCTTTTAGTCAATTTTCTAGGCAGGCGATAAACTCATTGTTCTTTCTTCCTCACACCCACAAGAAAACCCCACACCCTAAAGCATTTCCTGACGTCCGAAATAAAAAATGCACTATATTCTGTAAATGCATCAAAAAAGTAGAAATTTAATAAATTGTACATAAAATTTTTTAACTTAAAAAAATTTTCATTACACAATAGAGATCTGCTTTAAAAAAAAAAAAAAAAGTGAATGGGAGGCCAGGATCAGCGGTGCCAGACAAAAGAAAGAAAGATGAGGGGCGCCTAGGTGGCTCAGTGGGTTATGCCTCTGCCTTCAGCTCAGGTCATGATCCCAGGGTCCTGGGATCGAGCCCCCGCATCGGGCTCTCTGCTCGGTGGGGAGCCTGCTTCCCCACACCCCTCTCTACCTGCCTCTCTGTCTACTTGTGATCTCTGTCAAATAAATAAATAAAATCTTAAAAAAAAGAGAGAGAGAGATGAGATAGTAAAAGAGGGCATGCTTTAGATAATCTACTATTGGGTCCACTAGCCCCATCCTTCCTCATCTCATAACTACAACTCTCCATTTTCTCAGGTATATATATTAATTCACACTTATTCAGGAGTGGCCTCAGCAACAAACACTTGGCAGATCCAGAAGGATCCCAAGCACACTGTCTGGAAAACCCCTACTCCCTCCGCATAGAAATATCACAGCAAAGGCTGACTGTCAGCTCAGCTAAAATGGGGAAGTAAGGCAGTAAGTGAGGTTTTGGAGAAAAGTGGCCCTTTAATCGTGTTGGCCATGGATCTCTCTCTGCACAGCCCAAGAATCATTTATCTTATAGCTGCAAGGCCACTATTCTTTTTTTTTTTTAATCACCACATAATAAAAGCATTTTATTTATTTATTTGACAGAGAGGTGAGAGAGAGAGAGAGCTAGCACGCCTGCAGGAGCAGGAACAGGGAGGGAGAAGGAGGCTCCCCTGCTGAGCAAGGATATGGGAATGACAATCCCAGGACCCTGGGATCATGACCTGAGCAGAAGGCAGACTCTTAACCTTAACCGAATGAGCCACCCAGATGCCCCTATTCTTAACGTTTTTGCAATGCCAGAAAGCAAAAAGGCACAGAAAAATTTCTAGTGCTTTTAATGCTCATTATGTTCCATAACCTGAAAGTATTACTGAAAATCAAGGCAACAGAATATGACAGACCTAGGTTCAAATCCAGCCACATACCAGCATGGAATTTGGAACAAATCACTACATATTCCCTTTCTAAACGTCAATCTCTAAAATGGGATAGAAACATAATAATAATAAAAATAATAATGAAATGGGGATGGATGATGGAGCTTAGTTTCTTAGATGATACCACGAGTTGGTCACTTAACTGACTGAGTCACCCAGGTGCCCCATCAATCATTTCTGAACAGTCTTAATATCTACTGACTGCCATCTAATCAAAATGTGGGTATTCTTCTCACACTGACAAGGCCACTGTTTAAGCTATTCCTGTCTTCCCAGGGCTCCATGGTTCCAAATCTCTGTAGCCAAACTTTTCCCTCCACCACTGAATATCAATTCTTCACAGGTGGCTACAAAAAGCTAAGACAGTAATAATCAAACCTCCTATGTCAGAAATTCCAACCCCTCCTCAAGAAAGTATTAATCGTATTACGCCAAAGCAAATCCTTGAAAGCAACAATATAGGTTTCTACCACAGGCAGGATAAGAGATCACAAATTAATGAAAGAAAAATGGAAGCTGAAGACTGGAACCATCTGTATCCTGGGAGATTTGGATAAGAAACGGGGGGAAAAAAAAGAGGAATTATTTTTTCATGTAACAAATAGTGCTTGAGTCTATGAAAATTCTATTTATTGAGGTTTGTGACCCCACCCTGACTGACCATGAAGCGCAAAAACAATTTTCACAGTCAGGAGACTGCAACAAAGGCAGCAGATGAAAGGCTCACAGAGAATTATAAAAAGGTAAAAGATGTTTGGGCACATTTTCTAATTTGCTTTAAAGAGATTTTGTACTAGAGTTATTAACTTAAAATTACTGAAATTTCATACAGAAAACCTATTTTAGAGTCATTTTGATTTAATACACAATTTGTGTTTATACTATTTGTTACGAGCTTAAAGCAAATAAGCCCTTTATAGTAGATTATAAATACGGAAACTCTTTACCAACAATTTACCAATCCATCATTTCCCAACTGGTTAACAAAATAAATTAAATCAATTCTGTCATATTAGCATCATATATACTTTTTATTACACACACATTACTTTGTACTTAGCTGGCCAAAGAAACAACTATTGGAACTGCCTTAGTAATTACACTATTTTGTGGCACACTAATTCTCACCCATGAATAGTTAATTCCAGATTAAAAAAACAACAGAAGTCAACATTTGGTAACAAGGTAAATGCTACATGAAATTTGATGTTTTCTGCATATAATCCCCAGGAATTATATTAGCTGACTTTCAAAGAAAAATTAAGATATAAATATAACTTCTCAGCTCAATTCCTTTAGTTCAATATTAATATGGTAAGAACAACCCAGAAACCCACCTCAGTGTGTCTCTGATGTAATGCGTTATATTCCTTCTTCAATTCTGCTTCTCTTTCTTCAAGTCTGCTAACTGAAATTAAGATACATATATTTAATCAGAACAAAATATAAAAAATTTACTTTAAAAAATTCCATCCTTAAAACCTGGAACAGGTTATCCTTATTTCTTAGCAACTTTACGACTCAGTACTTCTCAAATTAGAGACCTCATTTCACCTTCCTTAATAAAGAATTCGGGGGGGGGGGGCGGTAAACTGGGTTTAAAAAAATCCCCTAAACACTAGATTGCTTCTCCTAATATGCATATGTTTATCAGGTCATCCCCCTTAAATAGGATTTCAGTGTGATACTCAAAAATATTTCAGAAATCCCCTCATGTAAGTTTTAGGCTGGGGTGAGGACCCAAATCATTCATTTCTAACACTGATATTCAAGCTCTTTTTTACTACTGGGCAGTATGTGAAAACATCCTTGTTCACAAGTACTTCTGCTTCAGGCTTCATTCCAGGGACTCATCTTCTTTTATTTAGCTCCCTCTGCTGATGGAGTTTGTGAGTGGCACTGATTTGGGGGTAGTGATCAGAGTACAACTATGTAATACACTTTTTTAAGTTTTAGATCCTGAGATACAGAATGTTAGGACAGGATTTCATAGGAAATAAAACTATCAAAGAGGGATGACTCTGAGAGAAGGTGGGGTCCAAGAAGGACCACAAAGAAATTAAATTACAGTACTCAAGACATATGTGAAGAGCATACGGGCACTGCTACCACCGAGAAGGGAACACAAAACTACGGTGGTGGTGGTGGTGGTGGTGAGGAGAGGGGAGACTGGCCAGTCTGGAGGAGCTCGTGCCACCTAAGGAGTAGTGAGAAACAATCTGCTGGAAAAAAATGAGGCTGGTGCTACAGGAGGTGTCAAGATATTCATTTAAGTTTGTTTAAAAGACTTAGATTAGTTGGAAATGTTCTGCTGGTCTAAGGGTCTGGTAGCTGCAAGCATGCAAGACTGCTAGTTAGCCGAAGCCTGTGGCCCTGGAAGATGGCTGTAGAAGTAACCACCATGAACAGAAGGCCGTAGAAGGAACTATGAACTAGCAACAGGACACACGTGAATGTTTCCCTATACCTAATGTTAACACACCAAACACCACACAATGCAGATCTTGCGCTGCCCAGTAAAGTCATCCTTGATTTGATGAAATTCGATGTTTACTTTCTACCTGGTTGAGTATCTTGAAAATATGTCATTAATTAGAAAAACTGCAGCTCTTTGGCTGAAAGCAGGAATACACAAACTTGTAATGTAGATGTATCGTGACACAATGGGTATTAAAACTGTAATAATTTTTAGGGCTGCTTCTGTGGTTTTTATTTAAATACAGGAAATCCAAGCAAAATATGGATATTTAGCTACAATTTCAAAACAAAAGTTTTCTACTACTTCTTGTCAATTAAGTTGATCTAAAACCTTAACCCTGAGACTACTGGGTAAACCTTACCTATTTGTAATTGTTCATCTGTGTATATCAAGATTTTCTTGGTATTATGCAACCAAAACAAAAAAAATGGAGGTTGAGTCTAAAGTAAAATTGCAACTATCATTCATGAACCTCAATTTCAAATCTGTGCTCAACAAGAGTCTTGTTATTCTTATCAGCTACCTTGACATCAATTCGTAAAATAAATTTATATCACCATCACCACCACTACTGATAGCAGCTAAAATTTTATAGTGCTTACTATATACCACGTACTGTGCTACATGCTATATATAAACTTATCTGACCCTGACATTAACCTTATGATGAAAGTATCATTACTACATTCATTTTGGAGTTGAGGAAACTGAAGCAAATAGAAGTTAAGTAACTTGCCCAAAGTCAGTTGTGACAAAATCGAATTTCAAATGGAGAAGTCTGGGCCCAGAATCTGTTTTTGTTTTCTAAGATGCCATTTATTTATTTGTAAGAGAGAGAGAGAGCATGTAGATTTATAAGCAGGGGGAGCGGCAGGCAGAGGAAGAAGCAGGCTACTCGCTAAGCAAGGAGCCCTCTGTGGAACTTGGTCCCAGGACACTGGGACCAAGACCTGAGCCAAAGGCAGATGCTTAAGTGTCTGAGCCACCCAGGCATCCTGCCCAGAATCTGTTTTTCATTACTATGCTATGCTGCCTTTCAAGAAATACTCCTTTTAATCTGTTCATATATTGCAGTCTACTTTAAAACTTCACTTGGCGGCGGGGGGTGGGGGGGTGGAGGGAGATGTATAGACAGTTTTCCTTTTTGCTTCAAACAAAAGCTCTCCGTTTTTCTGGAAAGAACCTAGTCATAGATATTGACTCAAAGGTAACAAACTGCCAAGAAAAATACATATCTAACTTTATTAATCATCAGTGAAATACATATTAAAACCAAAATGCAACAGTCATTGCAAACCCATCAGAACAGCTACAATGAGAAGCACAACATACCAAGTTTTAATAGCATACACAGCAACTTGGACTCTCATATGCTACTTGTGGGAGTAAAAAATGGATGCATCAATTTGAAAACTGGTGGGCAAGATTTAATAAAGTTGCATATTTACCAACTCTATGACAAAACTAGGAAATACATATACATGTCCACTAAAAGGCCTTTAAAACAATCCTCAAAGCACCACTATCTATAATCAATCAAACCTGGAAACACCCCACATGTCCATCAACAGCAGAATGGATAAATACTCCTGTACTGGAACACTAGAAAAAGAACACATTATTGCTACACATGAATCTCACACACAGATTGAGGGAAAGAAGCAGAAGCAAAAGAATACAAAGTTCAAAAGACAGAACTAATCTAAAACTAAAAAGTATCAGAAGTGAGGGTAGTAGTTACCTTTGGGAAGGAGTTAGTGACCTGATTAATTTGCGGTGTGTGCAGCCCCACCCAACCCCAGTCCAAACACACTGAGCACCAACTCACGTAGGCACTTTCTTTGGCTTGAAAACTCATTCTTTATGTTCTCCAACAACTTCTGAGTTCAACATTTAGCAGAAGATCTAAACAGACTTTAGAACCATTACAAAAAAATTGTGCCAATTCACCATTAAAATGCATAGGCAGATGAACAAAAATGTTACCAGGTTGAAGAATTATAAAAAGAAAAAAAGAAAAAAGATGGGCAATATGAGAGGATAAATTGGAATTACTCTTTTGAAGGTTGGTAGTTTGTTGGTGACATCTAATAAAATAAGCAATGTGTATATCCTTTGACCCAGTATTACTACTTTTTAGATTTATTTATGAGAGAGCAGAGCAAGCAAGAGAGCTTGAGGGGGGTGTGGGGGATATGCACGTGGGCACAGAGAGAGGGAGGAGCAGGCTCCCTGCTCAGGCACCATCCTCAGCAGGGAGCCTGACCTAGGGGTAGATCCCAGAACCCTGGGATTATGACCTGAGCTGAAGGTAGATGCTTAACGCACTGGGCCAACCAGACGCAGCCCCTCCCCAACAATATTACTATTCTTTTTTTTTTTTTTTTTTAAGATTTTATTTATTTATTTTTGAGAGAGAGAGAGAGAATGAGCTCAAGTATAAGTACAAGCACAATCACGGGAAGAGGGAGAGGCAGATTCCCAGTGGAGCACGGACCCCAATGTGGGACTTGATCCCAGGACCCTGGCATCATGAACTGAGCCAAAGGCAGATGCTTAAATGGTTGACCCACACAGGCATCCCCAGTATTACTATTCTTACTTACGCCGTGGAAACACATCAAAGCCTGAAGATGTGAAAATGGATGTTGTATGCAATACATTTTATAATAACACCCAAATTGGAATCATCCCTAAATTTGTCGTTAGGTGGTTGGTGAAGTGAATTATGATAGTTATGTGATGGACCACAATGCAGTGACTTCGCTACTTCCAAGTTCTCTAGGCCTCAGTTTCCTGATTTATAAGTGAGGAATAATGACAGTATATTAGAACTTATTAGGAATAGCATCTGGCACACATGTGTTTTTCAAATACAACAAAGGTACTGCTAAAAGGAATGCAGTATGTATGTACTGAGATAGGATGGTGCCTAAAACTAAATGCAAGGATACTGAATATATCTTTTTTTTTTTTAAAAAAAGATTCTATTTATTTATTTATTTCTGAGAGAGAGAGAACGCACAAGCAGGCAAAGTGGCAGGCAGAGGTGGAGAGAGAAGCAGGTTCCCTGCCAAGCAAAGAGCCTGATGCGGGACTTGATCCCAGGACCCTGGGATCACGACCTGAGCCAAAGGCAGCGGCTTAACCGACTGAGTCACCCAGGCATCCCCTGAATATATATTTCTATATATGACAATAAAAAATAAAAGTCATAAAGGTGGAGTCCTAATCCAACAGGACTGTTGTCCTTTTTTTTTAAAGAAATTTTAAGATTTTATTTATTTATTTGACAGAGAGAGATCACAAGTAGGCAGAGAGGCAGGCAGAGAGGTGGAAGCAGGCTCCCTGCTGAGCAGAGAGCCTGATATGGGGCTCGATCCTAGCACCCTGAGATCATGACCTGAGCCGAAGGTAGAGGCTTTAACCCACTGAGCCACCCAGGTGCCCCAGGACTAGTGTCCTTATAAAAGCTTTTTCTCCCCACATATGCACAGAGAAAAGACCATATGAGGAGGGAGAGAGAGAGAGAGAGAGAAGGCAGCTATCTGCAAGCCAAGGAGATCTTGGACTTCCAGCCTTCACAAGAGTGTGAAAATATTTCTATGATATTTTGTCATGGGAACCCTAGCAGAGTAATACCGGAAACCAAGGATCATTATTTATCACCTTGGGGAAAAAGCTTAAAGTTTTGTTTATCAAGTGACTTGGACAGAATTGGGCTTGTAGCTAGGAGGACCTCACTGATTTTATGGCAATTTGCTTATCAGTGTTGGTTTATATGGCTTTGCTGCTATATACTACTTAACAGCAAGACTGTGGGAAAGGAGATATAAGACCCTAATGTGTATCACAATTACCAGCGATTTCCTATATTTACCTAAATGAACATGACTTCTGTTCAAACTGGCTTAGCTTCATCTATAAAATTCCTTAAAAGTTCTATTAATTATTTTGGTCCTCTTAAGCATCCAGGATTACCCCTAGCTATAATTCCTTAAGCCTCCACCCACAGCTTTCTAAACCCATTAGAGTTTCTGCTTAATTTATTTCCATTTGACTTTTTTTTTTTTTGTCTCAAAAATAACATCTGAGGGTGGCAGTCAGTTAAGCATCTGCCTTTGGCTCACATCATGATCCCTGGGTCCTGGGATCCAGTCCCACATCGGGTTCCTTGCTCAGTGGGAGCCTGCTTCTCCCTCTGCCTGCCGCTCCCCTTGCCTGTGAGCTATCTGATAAATAAATTTACTAATTTCATAGAAACGATCTGTATTTCTGTTTTTCTTAGCATACATCACACAAAAAAGGTCATTTAGAACATGCAAACTATATATGGTTACAAATGACCTGCCCCTTACCCTGTTTGTTATTTTTATTAATCAACTTTATTTTTTAATAGCAGTTTTAGGTTCACAGCAAAATTGAACAAAAAGTACATTGTGCTAATATACCCTTTCCTCCCCACACACCCACAACCTCCTCCACTATCTATATCCTGCAGAAGAGTGGTACATTCGTTACAATCAATGAGCCCACACTGACATCAGTACCACCCAAAGTCTAAAGAGTACATTAGGATTCACTCTTGGTATTAAATATTCTATAAATGGACAAATATATAATGACACACATCCACCATTATAGTTTTTTCATACAGAACAGTTTTACTGCCTTAAAAATCCTGAGCTCCACCTATTCATCCCTTTTCCTTAACCTTGGCAAACAGTAATATTTTCACTGTCTCCTTAGTTTTGCCTTTTCCAGAATCCCCATGAGCTAGAATCATGTGGTATGTAGCCTTTACACATTGGCTTCCACTTTGTAATATGCATTTGGGGTTCCTCTATGTCTTTTCATGGCTTCATAGCTCATTTCTTTTTAGCAGCGAATAATATCACATCATATACATATGCTACAGCTTATTCCTATCTATTATTTTCCTAAGAGCAATGGTCTTAAATTATAAGCCTAAATGCTCAACATCTCTTCTAAGCACAAGTTAATTTTCTTAATCCATATAAAGTGTTACTGTAAGAGAGTTCCAATGAGTTCCGCTGCATATTATAGACTTGTATTCTGAGAGATGACTTCCATCTTCCCACTATGCTTTCTTCTCTTTCTAAAAAAATTTATTTGAGAAATTAAATTAAAATTAAATTAAATTTATTATTTGAGAAAGTGCAAGCATAAGTGGAGGGGAATATGGAGAGGGAGAAGCAGACTCCCCACTGAATAGGGAGCCCAACACGGGCCTTGATCTTAGGATGCTGGGATCATGACCTGAGCCAAAGGCAGCTGCTTAACCAACTCAGCCACCTGGGCACCACTTTCCACTATATTTTCAATGCAAAATAAATGACAAGTAAATCCGCCTTAACTTTTTATATAAATACATTTTTTTACCTGTTACACTATTTAACACTACCAGTTTTATTTCTTCAGCAAAAGATCCAATCTAAAAGTAGAACACATTCATCTCAAAATATAAACTGACAACACTAATGGTCTGCAATTTATTGCAGCCTATATTTTTTGTTAGTCTGGTGCATCATTACTGTATTCTAATTTTATTTCTCATCTATAACTATGCTTTTCAAGACCCCAATAAAACCTCCAACCACTTAAGAATAAATGACAGTCTTTAAAATTTCACAAATACATCAACAACCCTAACAATACTGGAAAATGTTCTGAGGTGGTTATCATTCACAAAAACACAAAACTAAAATCCAATGGTCTTCTACCTATTTAAGACCAAAATCTCTACAGTTACACCATTTCCCATCCTGTATGCCTCTAATGTAAATATACCCCTTTTTTGTATTTATTTAAATAATTTTTACACTCAACATGGGGCTCAAACTCACAATCCTAAGATCCAAGAGTCACATGCACTTCCCACTGGGCCAGCCAAGGTGCCCCAAATATTCCCTTTTAGTGCCAATTACTTTAAGTCTGATTTTAAAGGCTGGAAATTCAGAAAGAAATACCAATATAGAAAAAAACCCTGAAAATCTGAAAACCAATAAACAACTAGTAATATAACTTTGATAAAGCATTTCCCAGAACACAATGTTATTTTATAAAAGACATAATAGTTTTTTTTTTCCACATCGCTTTCATTATTTTATTCCACTAAAGAAGATAATTCTTAAAATTACCTTATGGTATGATAAAATTCACTAACCTGAGAATGTATCTCATGAATGTAAAAAATAAAATTTGGAAGAAGAAATATTTTCTACCTTACTAAGGGCTACATGTGTATACTATTTGATGAAGTCCAGGGGTATTCCTAGAATAGTACAGTTCATTTACTCATAAAATCTGGGTGGTAAAAAAACTCTCCAAAATTTATAAGGTAAATTTTTTCCTCATGTCCATCGCTAATTTTCCAAGATAAAATTTGTAGCACATAAACACTGGCATCTTGTTAGCAAAACCTAACCACTGAATCAGAAATTGACTTCCTGGGACGCCCAGGTGGCTCAGTGGGTTAAGCGTTTGCCTTTGGCTCAGGTCATGATCCCAGGGTCCCGGAATCGAGTCCCACATCAGGCTCTTTGCTCAGCAGAGAGCCTGTTTCTCCCTCTGCTCTCTCTCTCTCTGACAAATAAATAAAAGAAATTGACTTCCTTTTAAAAAGGAAATTCTAACACCTTTATATTAATAACCTTCTTAAAATATTTTCTATTTTTTCGTTCACATGATCTTAGGGACTATTTTCAATAATCAATATTGGGTGTTACATCATAATTTATCAGTCATAGATACCAAAACATTCTATTCACCTCAAATTTTATTTTGTTTTTTTAATTATTTAAGTTCTTTCTATACACAACATGAGGCTCGAACTCAGGACCCTGAGATCAAGAGCTGCATGCTCTTCCAACTGAGGCAGCCAGCTGCCCCTATCCACCTCAAATTTTTAAAGTAAACACAGGGGCACCTGGGTGGCTCAGTGGGTTGGGCCTCTGCCTTCAGCTCGGGTCATGATCTCAGGGTCCTGGGATTGAGCCCCACATCAGGCTCTCTGCTCAGTGGGGAGCCTGCTTCCCCTCTCTCTCTGCTTACTTGTGATCTCTCTCTGTCAAATAAATAAACAAAATCTTTTTAAAAATAAAATAAAATAAAATAAACAAAGACAAATGATCTCATGGTTAAAATGTCTACATAAATTAGATTTAAACCTGTAGAAATGATCATCAGTTCCTCTACCCTATTATCCATTTCCATCTTCCTCTCCCCACTAGTGTAAGAATAAATTATAGCGGGGCACCTGGGAGGCTCAGTGGGTTAAAACCTCTGCCTTTGTCTCAGGTCATGATCCCAGGGTCCTGGGATCGAGCCCCACATCGGGCTTTCTGCTCAGCAGGGAGCCTGCTTCCTTCTCTCCTTCTCTGCCTACTTGTGATCTCTGTCAAATAAATAAAATAAGATCTTAAAAAAAAAAAAAGAATAAATTATAGCCTATTGACCTTGGTCTATTTACTTGAAGCCCTTAAATTATTTATTTCTGTATCCTATTAAAATTAAATAGAAAACTTGTTATTTTGTATTGTTATATCCAAATATAACACTGATAAATCAAAACAAGAATATATAACCTATTACTAGTAGATAACCACAGCATTATAAAGATGGTTCAAACATTTAAGTAATTCACTCCCCACTTATAAACTGGGAATTAAACAAGCCAGGATGCCAATGAGAAATCCAAGGGATATCTTCCCAAAGGGGTTTTTCATTATACTTAACTCTGCATAGGCTTTCGGATAACTGACTTAAAGTTCGTTTTGTTTTTGTGGTTTTTTTTTTTTCCTGGTTCTCAAACTAGCAACATATAGGCAATTAAAAAAGGCGGGGCAAAGAGGGATACATAAAATGTAGAATGTCCATATAATGGAATATTATTCAGCATTAAAAAGGAATGAAGCACTGCGGATCCACACTACAACATGGAAGAACCTTATGCTAAGTGAAAGAAGTCAGTTACAAAAGACCACATACTAGATGATTCCATTTATATGAAATGTCCAGAAGAGACAAATATGTAGAAACAGAAAACAGATCAGTGATTGCCAGGGGTTGGGGGAAGCCAGGAATGAGGAGTGACTGTTAACAGATATGGGTTCCTATTTGGAATGGTGAAAGTGATCTGGAATTAATTAAGACCATTGTGATAGTTGTACAACCTTGTGAATATACTAAAACCCACTGATTTGTATACTCTAAAAATGGTAGATTTTATAGTATATGAATTATATTTATTTTTTTAAGTTGGTTCTATGCTTCAACACATGACCCTAAGATTAAGAGTCACAGGCTCTACCAGCTGAGCCAGCTAGATATAATAGGAGTTATATTTTTTTGTTAAAGAGCGAGATGTCATTCATAACCTATCCCTAACACAAGCAACAGAAAATTACATTTTGGGGTGCCTGGGTGGCTCAGTCGTTGGGCATCTTGTCTTGGGCTCAGGGTGCTGGGATTGAGCCCCGCATGGAACTTCCTGCTCAGGGGGAAGCCTACTTCTCCCTCTCCCACTCCTTCTGCCTGTGTTCCCTCTCACTGTGTCTCTCTCTGTCAAATAAATAAGTAAGACCTTAAAAAATATATACATTTTAATAGTAACCTATCTTTTAAAGGAAAAGACATCAAATGATAAGAGAACAAAAGAAAATCTCAACACTTAGTAAATGTCTGTTGAATAAATGAATATGCAGTGAAGAGTTTTAAAGTGCTAACAGCCAGAGTAACCTTGAAGTTATTTAAAAATGAGCCTGGGTGGCTCCGTGGGTTAAACCTCTGCCTTCCGCTCAGGTCATGATCTCAGGGTCCTGGGATCGAGCCCCACATAGAGCTCTCTGTTCAGCGGGAAGCCTGCTTCTCCCTCTCCCACTCCCCTGCCTGTGTTCCCTTTCTCGCTGTCTTTCTCTGTCAGATAAATAAAACCTTCTTTAAAAAATTAGATTATATAAAAGCACAATTTATAAATGCTTTATTTTCACTAAAACTTGCCATTTTTTTCTTCCTCAGATAATTCACAAGTAGGAAGAACAGGTAGATGATTGCTAAGCTTTAGGTACATTCACTCCCTTTGCTCAACATTTGAGCAAAATCATGCGCCATCTACTAGAGCTCCTAAGCTGAAGAAAAGACTAGATAATAACCAAAGCAATTTCCTCTTTTTCTTAGACACACTGCTAGATGGCATCCCGCAGCCTCTAGAGTTAGTTTCTGATCGAGTTATGGCCGCTGAAGTAAAAGTAAAAGCTGTGTGCACCACTCCTAAGGTCTGGCCCAATAAAAGCCTTCCACACACAACTGTCCACCCCCTTTCTCCTCCCCTCTGCCTTAATGGACAAGAGTATGAAGAACGTGGAGCCAGAAGTCAGAAAGAGCCTGCATCTCTGAAGGAGCTACCCACCTACTGGAAACATCCATTTTAATTTTCACATCAAGAAATAACACATAACATTTGAGTCATTATATATATAATTTGTGGCATGGTTGCTACAGCAACTACAGTTACTTTAACTCAGACATTAGCTTATAAACATGTATTATATCCTCTTAAAAGGCATTCTGAATCATCGAAGGCATGTTACCCCGTGGTGATTTTAAACAGTCTATGAATTTGTTATTCTTGGTGATTTTCTGAATACTTTTCTGGCAATGATTCCCTCCAATATAAAGCTTCCAGCAAGTACCTTGATAGAAACTATCCATGATTGTATTTCATGTTTTCTTTACCTCTACTGTGATTCAAAATATCAGTACCTATCTTTTTAGGTATATAAGTTAAGCACCAAGATCATGTAACACAAATTCAAAACCTTTCACTTTTCTGAAAATACTTCAAATACTTAACACAACACAGTCAATGGAGTCCCACTTTCTCAAGGCCTAACTCACATGAAATAAAATAGTGTTTAATAGAGAAGTACTTTTAAATCCTGGGAAGAGCCATCTCTTCAAAGTCCTGGATGCCACTAAGTAATCAATAAAGGGAAAAGAAAAGGGAAGTGGAAAAAGCAGGAAAGAAAGGCCCAACTGGGCAAGGATGGCAGACATCCACGAAAGCCTCAAGCACCACGAAGTTAACCTATGCTTATTATTGTTGCATTATACGAAAGGGGTAGTAAAAGATTATTTCTTGTTTAACAGTTCCTATGTGAAACCAAATGTAAAAATTATCTCATGAAAAATCCTAAAACTTTATCATTTTATTCATCAAACTAGCCATAACCTGAGATTAACTGGAAATAAACAAGATTTTGCTCATCCTTCCCTATCCCAAAACAACAAATAAACAAATCTGCCATTCTTTAAAAAAAAACTGCTAATATTCTGAAGAAAAAAAAAAAAAATCAAACAAACCAGGGCATCTAAAAAGAAAAGGGGGTAGCAGGCAAGAAAAAAGAAGAATCAAAAGACTAATCCAACGTTTTCCCCTTTTAATAGCTAACAGAGATCATTCTGCCTCATTTTAAATGCTCTTTCTGTCCATCTTTCCAAAGAGCAAGAAGACATGATTAAGGCAGGAAGAGCCACCTGCTCGGCCTGCTCAAAATCAGAGCTTACCTCCTTAGATTGATGGCCTGTGCCAAGTTTGGAACACCTTCCATCTCTGTTGTCTTCTGCCCCATCAGACTGCTGATAGGCCTATGGGGGGAAGAAAGAGAAACACACCTGCTAGAATGCCGTGTCCAACTCATTATTTGCCTTCTCAAAAGGAATCATCAGTTCTTACTACTCATGGAAGGCAGATAATCCAATGGTTATCTGGCCTCAGAGGAGTGGCACTGGTGTTTCAGAAGCCTCTTTCAGAAGTCTCAACAGGTAAGCAGGAATCAAACACTGACTTAAGAGCAAACAAATCTCAGACAACCACATCAAAACAATAATAAGAGCCTCTCCACTGCCAACTAAGTTCTGCGCCATGTCTCTAAAGTTCCAAAGATTCTCGATAGACGTTATTAATCAAAGACACAATGCACAATGCTAAAGCATTCTCACAAATTGATGATCATATCCTGAAAACAGACTAGAATAACTCCTAGGAATCTCTGTGGTAGAGATCTGACCTAGTCTCTGTCTTGAAGATGTTATCTAAGCCATCCACATCAAAAAGTTGACCACTCTCCTACCTAAAGTCTCCATGCAGGTAAAGTCCATGCTTTCCCCCAGCACACATCCCTATGTACACCTTCATGGTCAAGAAATACTTCCTCATGATCAACCAAAATCAAGAAGTAACATTTTCTCTAATATTATCTTCCAAAGTTACAGAAATACAACTTGGTATCTTCTTTACCTATCCCTTTGTATGTTTGAAGTAATCAAATCATTCATTTTTATTCTGTTCCCTAAGCTGAATCACCATATCCCTTCACCCTTACTAATAAAATTAATTTTCTATGAAATTTTAGCTTTATATTAATTATAAACAACAACCTTAAGGTTCTCAATAGACAACACTAGACTACAGAAAGGAAAGAGTCCAAATACAGATAATGAGACATACAATAGATCTAAAGACCACATAGGGTATTATTTAATGAAGCAAAGCAATAAAATGTGTTTGCATAAATTATCTTGTGCTTAAGTTTTGGTTTTCCCTCTAAAAATAAGTTCCAAAAAAAGAAACCCTTATATAAAGTTTATTAAATATACAAATGTTCTTAATATGGCAAAGAAGTCAAGTTGAATGGACTAAAAAAGTAACTTTTTTAAAGTAACTTTCTATATAATGAATTTCACTTTGTAGGGTTTTTTTTTGTTTGTTTGTTTTTAAGTAAGCTCTATGTTCAAGATGTGGCTTGGACTCACTTTGACCTTGAGATCAAAGGTTGCATATTCTACCAACTGAGCCAGCAAGGTGCCCCTCAATTTTGTAATTTTTTTAAAGTCAAGGAGAGGGGCGCCTGGGTGGCTCAGTGGGTTAAGCCGCTGGCTTCAGCTCGGGTCATGGTCTCAGGGTCCTGGGATCGAGTCCCGCATCGGGCCCCCTGCTCAGCTTCCCTCTCTCTCTGCCTGCCTCTCCATCTACTTGTTATTTCTGTCAAATAAATAAATAAAATCTTTAAAAAAAAATAAAAATAAAAAAAATAAAGTCAAGGAGATATATGAAACTCCTAAGGTTGCCTTATTAAAAATATACTTCCGACTACAATATAAATAATCAGTTTTCTACTTTAATCACTCTAAATATAATGCAGAAGGAACCGCCTATTGACAAGAAAACATTAAAATGCAAAAAGTGGCCTACTGCAATATTATTTAACTTTTTAGAGTATTAATATGTATTGCAATCACAGAGCATGGTAAAGGGGCTGACAAAGCTTTCTATTGACCTGAAGGTATTTTTTTTAAGTGATCTGAAAAACAGTGACAAAAATATTTAGGGCCAACTATTAACTCTGTCTGGTATGACTCTACACCTGGTACCTTAAAAATGGCTTACTTTTCTTCTTTGTTGTGAAAATTCTCAATTGATCAACCACATCATTGACACACAGACCTTGGTTATAAATAATTCCCCAAATGGAAGTCTGCTCTAATCCCTTTATTCTTTTAAAATTAAAAAATACTATCTTCCTATGCTTTCCACCTAGCAATATGTTAATTCTTATGACCAAGAAATCAGAAGTGTTTTCCTTCCAATAATAATATATGTTTCGAGGTAAAGAATTCAAGGTATTTTATTAAACTAAGATCTTTATAGCAAATTTTAAAAGCAAATGAATGAAAGAGCAAAAGGTCAGAATAAATCTCTACTACAATGTCATCAACTGTCAAAATAATTTTCCCATTTAATTTAAAAAAGGTAGGAAGGCCAGATTCAGAGAAGAGCCCTTAAGTAGCTTAAAATCACTGACATCACCTCCACAATCAAGGGAAAAGTCACCTTATAAATTCAAAGAGCTTGAGGGAAACAGTTTTCCTAAGAATCAAATAATAAATGGTTCTACATTAGCTCCATGTGCTGATATGTTGCAAATAATGACCCAAATACATGTTATGAAAAACAAAATGAAATACACTACTAAACCATACTTCTCCAATTCTGTTCACATTAAAAATGACCAAACACTATTATAAACCAGAACCACTAAAATACTCATCTTTTTTGCCCTACTTCCTTAAATATATTCTCAGAAAATTATCAAAATACAGAGACATCTATAGGTTTAAAAAAATATTCACTTCAATATGATTCACTACACTGGAAAAAACGTTCAACTAACCAATGAAACTTTTTTCTTTTTTTAATTTATGTATATTTATTTTTACCTGATTCATTCCTTCATTCTACAAAGGATCTGAGATAAGCTTATTAGAACATAATAATTCACTGTATGTGTATAAAATATAGATCAAAAAGAAAACAATTTAAATATGCCAACCAGATAAAAATATATGTTTATAAAAAATTAAAAATAAAAAAAAATATATGCCAACCAGGTAAGGTCCAAACCAGTCCTTACGGCTGCATTTCCAAATTAGTTCTGAGTTTCAAGTAGCCAAGGTAAAAAAAACAAAGTGGCCATTAAGTAATTCTCACTAGAATAAAGGAGAAAACACACCCCGAAGAAAACAAGAATTGATAATAGATGGCATTAGCTTCTGGATGATGGGTATAGGAAGACATTTAAAATATTTAAAGATTATACAAGAGAAACAAATAGTGTTAAGGGGAAGATACAAAATTATATGTACACTCTAACTGCAGTGATATAAAAACACAGTATATACGGAAAAGAAGACCAGAAGGACATACACACCCTTCTCCCCCACAGTGCTGATTTGTTTGACTGCAATGATCACATTATATTTTTCTGTACTACAAACATATTCTCCTCTACCAAGCTAAATGCTAGGCATACAGCAGTATAATATTTTTAACTGTATTAAAATGTCTTTATTTACTTGACTCATTTAAGATAATACCTGGCTTATAAGATATATACAAAAGAATAATACAAAAAAAAATGCCAAACAACATACAAAAGAACGAATATAAAGTATTTTGTGACAAAGAAAGAACCCATTACTGCCACATCATGAATAGCAAGGTTGATTATAGACTCCTTCAACAGTTGTCGAGAACCAACAGGCCTTTCTCAACCCACAACTGTGTTTTTCCACCCCATGTATGTTTCAGATTCTTTCTTAAGGCTCACAGATGTTGTTATTGTTACTTCTTGTTAACAAGAAGTGTTATTATTACTCCCAGATATAATATAGCATTTTTAAAAATCCTTTATTCACGTTGGGAAAACCAAAAACATATCCTACATAGTTCAAGTTTTGAAAAGAGCAACTAGAAATCTCCAAAATCAAATATAACCACAAAACCATTAACAAAATTTTTATAAATGCAATTTCTCAATATTGTGAAATCATACCACAACCTGATGATTCCAAACTATCAAAAGCTGTAATCTATGTCCTTAACTCAGTTCCTATTTCTTGACGTTTTCATGCTTCTCAAATAGCAAGTAACTACAACCAAAATTTCCCCTTTTAACACAGGAAGTTGTCTTCAAAGCAGAACTTGGACTTTTACTGTGGCTACTTTTTAAAGAGGATATGTGCCCTAAAACAGATCATTAGAATTGACAGACAATCTTCAAAATTGAAGACTCTAACATACAAATATAAAAATGGAAATTGGACAAGATACTGTTTTCACATTGCACTAAAAAAAATGTCACTAAACAGAAGAAACTGCATCGATCCTCTCTATTATAAATATCATTATCAGTAATTTCTATGGCCTTCAAGAATTGTTTATTTAAAAATAGAAGTTAGGAAAACTAAAAAACATTCAAAACATTTTAAAAGTTTAAGACAATGAAAATAAAAATAGATGTCACATTACAGTAACAAAAAATCATGATACACTTTTTTTTTAAAAAATTGATGAATAAAGAAAAATAATTGATGAATAGTCTGATATTCTGTTGCTTATCATATAAAAAAGAATTCACATACTCTGACATACACCTATTTACATTTGTTTTCATCTTTTAAAAAAACATATTCCCAGTCCTGGTTTCCCGAAATGATAAGACATTGGTGATACTTAAAGATTACCTCTTACTTCTACCTTTTTTAAAAATAAGGAGCTTTGACTCATATTAAGGGATTTGAGGGAGGGAAAAGTAGGAAGGTTAAATGAAAAAAGAGTCAAACATTTTGCCCCCACCCACATTTTTTTCAGGTATTTAAATATGGTAAATGAAGACTTGGAAGAAAATTTTAATTTCATATTAAATTTCACATTTTAGATTTCATACTATACCTAGTTCAGGCTTAAAGAAAAACAGAAGGAAGAGAAAGAAAAACAATTAGATGGAAGAGAGAAAAAGACTCCAAGGTATCAAAGGAAAAGGATTTATTAACCCAAAGCATTAATAAAAGACTTATTATAGTCTCAGCTCACAGACCAAGAGATTTAGTATTATGAATTTTGTGCATCTGAATGGTCAATTTTGACTGACCATGGTTTTAAGTTTTTTAACTGTTACTTAGACATCAAGATTTATTTCAAAATTGGATGGCAAACTTCCAGGGGGGAGAAATTCTTGGTGGGATATTATATTAATAACAAAAATGAAGTTTTCAGATTAAATTTAGCTCAAAGATTAGATATCTACCTAATTTCCTCATCACTTGCTTAGAGAATTAGAAATCATTTTTAAATGATACCTTATTTTTAAAAATTAAGTTAAGATGGAAAACACTAGTAATCAGTACTTCTGAGAGAGAAATGAGGAGATAGATACCTCAGAGCATAACAATTCCAAAAAGCTGGATATGACTCACTAGTCTGGGTAACAAATCTTAATTAAAAGCCTACTTTATTTTGTTTACATTTACCGGACAAGAACAGGAAGCAGGTTTTTAAAATTTTAATAATAAAAGGATAAACTGTATATGGAAAAACATATACATTTGTGTGATATGAAAACACAAGTTAGAATTCCATTTAGAGACTTTTGCGAAAAAAGTAGCAGTATCTCCTTTGAAATTTTTATTTGTTTGTTTGTTTGTTTGTTTGTTTTAGAGAGAGACAACACAAGCAGGGATGGGGCAGAAAAAGCTAGAAAATCTCAAGCAGACTCCATGCTGAGTGTGGAGCCCAACTCGGCCTCGATCTCATGCCCCTGAAATCATGACTTGAGCCAAAATTAAAGAGTCGGACACTCAGGGACTCCTGGGTGACTCAGTCAATTAAGCATCTGCCTTCAGCTCAGGTCATGATCCTGGAGTCCCAGGATCAAGGTCCACATAGGGCTCCCTGCTCAGGAGGGACTCTGCTTCTCCCTCTGCTCCTCACCCAGCTCGTGTTCTCTCACTCTGCCTCTCTCTCAAATAAATCTTTAAAAAAATCTTAAAAAAAAAAAAAAAAAAAGAGTCAGACACTTAACCAACTGAACCACCCAAGGTGCCCTAGAAGTATCTCCTTTGAATGTCAGACAGATGGTTTCAGGTAATTCATCTTATAATATCTCCCTTATCATTAAAATAGTTTACTTAATGTATAAAAGGAGTCCATACAAGAAGTTCCCTTCTAAGTTAAAAGCAAATGTCCTTATCCAAAACTTGGTACTCTTTGGGAATCAAGAGGAAACTATAATAAAATAAAACAATGAGGTTTGTTCTGTCCACTCTGCCTTTAGTGTCTGGTTCTAAAATACAATATAATCTCTGATATGAAAACACAATCAAGTTAGAATTAAACAGTATCTCCAATAGCTCGTTTTCTTCTTCTTTGAGTAGAGAATGCTCAGCTCTTGAAATGTACCAAAAGCTAGCAACTGCCACAAGACTGTTTCTCTAGAAACAGTGGTACTCAGAGCAGTGTGACTCTACTAATATATTTGTTAGTGTTTGGACTGTGGGGTCCATCGTCCAGCTCTCTAAGACTCTAAATTTCTATGGCAGAGTCACAGAAGTCATTCGGTATATTCAGTGTGAACAAAGGAAGTACTCTAGGTACTCCTACAAGGTATCTAGGTATCTACAAGTCTAAAAGTACAAAGACATGATACACGGCTCATTTTGTCTCACTTCTGTTACCAAAAGTAGCTTCTGGTACCAAACATCCACTAGTTCCCTTCCATGACATTTGCTTAAAGGCATGTGAGATTTCCTTGAATTCTATAATGCTCGAATTCCAGGTTCCCAGTGATTTGATTCGAGGTTTAGCTCTATTAGGCCATTCCAGAGTACTAGAGGAAGCAGTTACCACACTCCAAGCCAGGTAATGAATAAAGGTTATCCACCATGAATTCCTATCTTTAACAGCAGGTGTCACTATGCAGCCTTAACGGTTCATGTAGGAAGCCAGCTGGTCATCTACTGCTCCAGAAATTCTGGAAGTTTACAGCGCTGAAAGGGAAAACTTGAAGGGTTCTCTACCTGCCCAAAGCAAACATGAAAACAGTCCATGAAGTTTCTCCCCATTTGTTTTTCTAATTTTGACTTAATTAGGTCTAATTCATAAGCCAAAAAGAAAAATAATCCTTGGAGTCTGAAACAATAGTTATTTTTAAGTCAAGAATACAATGAAATTATATTAAAAACAAAATAATTCTGAAAAATGATATTCTGTTCCCTTACACTCCCTCAGTTTTTCACTAGAAAAGAATGAAAAAGAGAATTCGGTATTTATTTTTTTAAAGTAAACTCTGCCCAACATAGGGCTTAAACTCACAAACCTGATATCAAGAATCACGTGCTCTACCAACTGAGTCACCCAGGTGTTCCTCGAATTCAGTAATTTTTTTTAAAACATACTTCAGAGCTAGAGTTTTTGTCACATTTGTAAATTTCAAAGCAATATGGAAAGCAATGGAACTTAGTGTAATGGATCAAAATGAGAAGAAATGATGCACATGCACACGCCCCAGAATCCTGCATAATGGATGTGGCATAATGTTAACTGTAAAGGCTGAGAGCTAAATTGAAGAAGAGAGTCTTTTTTTTTTTAAGTCTTTTTTTTTTTTTTTTTTTTACTTATTTATTTGTTGGGGGGTAGCAGCAAACAAGCAGAGGGAGGGAGAAGCAGGCTCCCTCTAGGACAGGAGTTAGATGCAGGGCTCCAATCCAGGACCCTGGGACCATGACCCGAGCCAAAGGCACACACCAAACCAACTGAGCTACCCAGGTGTCCCTGAAGAAGAGAGTCTTAATAAACATATCTTTTATTTAGTTATTTCTGCAGACATCAGAACCACATGAAGATGTGAGCAAAAAAGAACTGAACCTAGCTTCCAGGTCTCACTCTTCAGTCTGGGATGATGACAATTCCAAGCACATATTTGGAAGCCCAGTCAAATACCAAGATGAGTCATTGTGCTATTAGAGCCCACTCTTTAATGTGTACTTATGACGAGAAGTGTTTTTACTTACTCTGGTCAGCATAGTTTTTTGCTTTGAGTTCAAGTTGTCTTGTTTGAGATTCTAAAGATTCCACTCGGGTCTGTAAATCCTTTTTTTCCTGTTCTTGAGAGTCTTCAAATTCAATGAATTTCTAACAGAAAAGAAAAGTATTATGTTCATTAGAAAAATAAAAAATTTTTAGCATTATCAACTCCTATGTTTCCTGGTATTGAGAATGACAATTAGGCATTAATTACTCAGAAAGATTTAAGAATCAGGAACTTACGCTGATTTTCTTTTTTCTTTATAAAAACTTCCAAATACAGAAGGAAAAACATGACCAAATAGTTTATGAAGTGATTCCACTTCATGTAACCAGCATTCCAAAAAAAATACATGCATCCTACTCCAAATATATGAATCCTTTAACTAGCATATTTGCATATTCATGAGTTAAAGACACAGTTTTCAGTGTCTTCACAGTGTCAGACACAGTACAACATATGAAGAACTAAAGGATGACATGACAATCAATATTAGTTCAACAATTATTTGGTTAATAAACAATCTCTTATATTACCTGAACTATGGAATTTAAATTTCTAAGAAAAAGAGCAGTTACTAGAAAGAACTCCACCAAATTTATTAAAACTGTTCTTGTCAAGATGATTTTTTTTTTTAAAGATTTTTATTTATTTGACAGACAGAGATCACAAGTAGCCAGAGGGAGGAAGGGAAGCAGGCTCCCACTGAGCAGAGAGCCGGATACAGGCCTCGATCCCAGGGCCCTGGGATCAGGGTCAAAGGCAAAGGCTTTAACCCACTGAGCCACTCAGGCGCCCCTGTCAAAATGATTATTATTAGGGGCACCTGGGTGGCTCAGTGGGTTAAAGCCTCTGCCTTCTGCTCAGGTCATGGTCCCAGGGTCCTGGGGTCGAGCCCCACATCGGGCTCTCTGCTCAGCGGCGAGCCTGCTTCCCTTCCTCTCTCTCTCTCTGCCTGCCTCTCTGCCTACTTGTGATCTTTGTCAAATAAATAATAAATAAAATCTTGTTTAAAAAAGATGATTATGGGGCGCCTGGGTGGCTCAGTGGGTTAAGCTGCTGCCTTCGGCTCAGGTCATGATCTCAGGGTCTTGGGATCGAGTCCCACATCGGGCTCTCTGCTCAGCGGGGAGCCTGCTTCCTCCTCTCTCTCTGCCTGCCTCTCTGCCTACTTGTGATCTCTGTCTGTCAAATAAATAAATAAAATCTTTTAAAAAATAAATAAATAAATAAATAAATAATAAAAAAGATGATTATTATTAAATCTGACCATTAAGTCTCAGTCCTCTTCTTAACTGTTGTATCAGCATCATCTGACATCTGATCACTCACTCCTTAAAATGATTTTTTTTTAATCTGGCTTCCAGGACTTTGTTTTCCTTCTGCATTATTGGCTGCTTCTTGGTCTTCTTCGTTGCTTCTTCCTCTTCTCCCCAATTTCTTAACATTCACAAGCTCAGTCCTTGGACAACTTTTTTTCTTCATTATTTACTCTTATTCCCTGGTCATCTCATGCAGTTTCACGGCTTTAAATACTAACTATATGCTGACAACCTCCAAATTTCTAGTCCAGTCTCTAGCCTAGACCTGAATTCCAGATCTGTATGTCCAATGCCTACTAAGCAACTTTGTTGATATGAATATTGAATAAGCATCTTAAACTCCACATGTCAAACTTGTTCCTCCTGTTCTCTTTTTTTTTTTTTTTTTTTTAAGATTTTATTTATTTGTCAGAGAGAGTGAGCGAGAGCGAGCACAGGCAGACAGAGTGGAAGGCAGAATCAGACGGAGAAGCAGGCTCCCTGCGGAGCAAGGAGCCCGATATGGGACTCGATCCCAGGACGCTGGGATCATGACCTGAGCCGAAGGCAGCTGCTTAACCAACTGAGCCACCCAGGCGTCCCTGTTCCTCCTGTTCTTACATGGATCATTTATTTACTATGGTCAGTTGTACACAGTCTAAGAATTTAGCAGGCTTAAGCTGCAGATGGACATCTTTTTTCCAACATATGGAATGAACACGCCTGATAAATAAAGCCAATATAAAGGAAAACAAAGAGAAAGGAAGAAGAAAATCCTAATTAAGATTTTTTTTTCTTTTTGACAGAGATCACAAGTAGGCAGAGAGGCAGGCAGAGAGAGAGAGGGAAGCAGGCTCCCCACCGAGCAGGGAGCCCAATGCGGGCCTTGATCCCAGGACCCTGAGATCATAACCAGAGCCAAAGGCAGAGGCTCAACCCACTAAGCCACCCAGGCGCCCTGAAAATCCTAATTAAAAGTACTATTTGAGTCCTAGACTCAGTTGTTTTTACAACCAGCATTTTGGGGTTGTTTTTATTTTCTTCAGTTACATAAACCCATATATTCCTATTTTATATAAGCTTGAGATGGTTTCTATCACAAGTGACTGAAAGCATCCTAATACAATCATCTACTTTTCTTAAGAGCCATTTGGTTTCCTTTTATTATTAGATAATGTCCTCCTTATCTCTGTAAGACTAAAACCTACAACCTCTGAAACATTGGTTCTTAATCATTCAGGGGTCCACAGAACCATCTGATAATTTGATATATTGTGTTTCTCCAGAAAAAATGCCCTCACCCAACCCAAATTCTGAGTGTTTTCCTCAGGGACTCAGAGATCCCTTAAGTTCTTCCACAAACTCCACGTTTAGCACCCATGCCCTATACTTTTTTATGAAAACACTCCATATTTGTGAGGCTTCTGGGAAGCAACAAACAGCCACTGTTTACTCTTTCAGAATAAATAATCTAAAGATAACTGTAAGTAGAAGGAGTAAAGGTTATAGTAAATACAAGAAAAGAGGCAAAATGGGGTGACTGGATGGGTCAGTCAGTAGAGCATATGACTCTTGATCTCAGGGTCAGGAGTTCACACCCCAATTTGGGGAAAGAGCCTAGTAAAATTAAAAAAAAAAAAAAAAAGCCCCAAAAATGGGGCGGGTGAGGGAGACTGAATGGGACTGAGCCCTGAGTGGCTCAGTCGGTGAGTCTACTTCTTCCTCTCCCTCTGCCCCTGTCCCTTCTTACATGCTCTCTCTGTCTCAAATAAGTAAAATCTTTAAAAAAAAACAAATTGTTTAAGGGGCGCCTGGGAGGCTCATTCTTTGAGTGTCTGCCCTTGGCTCTGGTCATGAACCCAGGATCCTAGGACTGAGCCCCATATCCGGCTCCCTGCTTAGCAGGAAGCCTGCTTCTTCCTCTGCCACTCCCCCTGCTTGTGTTCCCTCTCTGGCTGTGTCTCTCTCTATCAAATAAATAAATAAAATCTTAAAAAATATATTTTAAGGGGCGCCTGGGTGGCTCAGTGGGTTAAGCCACTGCCTTTGGCTCAGGTCATGATCTCAGGGTCCTGGGATCGAGTCCCGCATCGGGCTCTCTGCTCAGCAGGGAGCCTGCTTCCTCCTCTCTCTCTCTCTCTCTCTCTCTCTCTGCCTGCCTCTCTGCCTACTTGTGATCTCTCTCTGTAAAATAAATAAATAAAATCTTTTAAAATATATATATATATATATATTTTAAGCAAGCAAACCTGACAAATCATTCATTCATTCATTCAAAAAATGTCTATTATTTACTATGCACCAGGCACATGAAACATGACTGTGAATATTACACTGTCCCTGCCTTCCAAAGGTATTTTACTAGCTAGAAACTGAATGCAAGCAGCAAATATAAAAGTTATGCTGAGGGGCACCTCAGTGGCATAGTCAGCTGAACAGCCAACTCTTGGTTTTGGCTCAGGTTGTGATCTCAAGGTCATGAGATCTAGCCCAGCATGGGGCTCCAAGCTCAGTGCAGAGTCTGCTTGGGAATCTCTGCCCCTCCCCGCTGCACTCTCATACTCTCTTCTCTAAAATAAGTTAATCTTTAAAAAAATAAAATAAAAGTTATGTTGAACAGAAAAGCAGCAGCTAGGGGTGCCTGGGTGGCTCAGTTGTTAAGTGTCTGCCTTCGGCTTGGGTCATGATCCTGGGTCCTGGGACTGAGCCTGCATTTGGCTCCCTGCTCAGTGGGAAGCCTGCTTTTCCCTCTACAACTCCCCTGCTTGTATTCCCGTTGTTGCTCTCTCTCCATCAAATAAATAAATAAAGTCTTAAAAAAAAAAAAAAAGGAAGACAGACAGACAAAAGAAAAGCAGCAGCTATGTAACAGGATGCTGGTGATGAACTCTGAGTAAATTACTTCAACATTTTGCCAGGGGATATAAGAAAAGTCTAAGAATTAATAAGAAAACGTAATTATTTTTTGGCCTGCTTTGAAAATGATGCTCCCTTGGCTAACTGAACTGCTATATCTGGGTTAAGTAACCGGAAATTTTAGGTTTCTTTTGTGCTATGGAAAATGCTATTTTATTTATTTATTTTTTTAAAGATTTTATTATTTTGGGGTGCCTTGGTGGCTCGGTGGGTGAAGACACTGCCTTCGGCTCAGGTCATGATCCCAGAGTCCTGGGATCGAGGCCCTCATCTAGGTCTCTGCTCACCGGGGAGCCTGCTTTCCCCTCTCTCTGCCTGCCTCTCTGCCTTCTTGTGATCTCTGTCTCTCAAATAAATAAAATCTTTTAAAAAACACAACATACAGCAAATGTTTACCAACTAATACTTATAATGACTTACCACCAACAGAATGGTGGTTGCCAGTGGCAGGGGCTAGGGGTAAAGGAAAGTGGTAAAAATGGCCAAATGACACAAACTTTGGCTATGAGTAAGATCTGGGGATATAAAGTACAGCATGGTGGCTACAGATAATACCACTATTCTATAATAGTTTTTACAGTTCCCACCACAAAAATTAAAAACTTATTATGTGACATGATGTTAGCTAACCTTATTGTGGTAATCAATTCACAATATGTACATATATCAAATCATTATGTTGTACACTTTAAACTTACACACTGTTATGTAACAATTATTTCTCATTAAGCTGCAAAAAAACTTTACCACCACTCTGCCTATTCGAAACTCCTGACAGAAGAAACCTCATCATGAGCACACAGCTTTGTGTCTGCTTTGTTTCTAAGCGACCCAGTTTGGCTACGGAAGGTCATGAATAATCCATAAGTTTAGCAGTCACTATACAACTATCTGCTTACTTCATAGGCAAACAGCACATAGACCTACCTAGAGCATTCATGCTTCAGAACTGTTCACATTTTATAATGACTATGGAGCCTTTATATCTCTATCACCTTAAACCTTAAGTAAATATGGCAAAAGACCCCCCCCCAAAATGACGTGACCATTCTTGGACTGGCAGAGCTATTATCTGCAAATGGAAATCTCTTGTTTCTGCAGTCTCCCTTCACAGGAAGGCACTGGCAATAATGAAAATATTCCAAAGCAAATACATAATGCCAGGTCTTTCCTTCAAGCAAATTAAAACAGATAAACGTAGAGACTCCAAAACAAACTGCCATCTCTCATAATGGTGTATGTTTTCCTTTCTTATTCTAAACAGTGGATCTTAAATTAAACTTTTGGAATCATGTACTCCTTTGAGACTCTTTCATGAAAATAGATCCTTTCCTAAGGAAGATAAATATATGAAACCCAAAACTATGCATTCAAATTCACTGCATCTTCAAGGTCTACAAGAAATCAAGAATGGTTTTCTCCCATTTATAAAAATAGTAAATGTTGATTTCTTTTAAAATAATCTTTTAAAATTCTCTCTGTTCCAAAAATCCAAATTTTAAATGTGTATTACATCTTGGTTTGGAAATGTACAGCTGCCACCCGTTTAAAATGCTAATGACTATTACACAACAAAAATAAATACTCCTCAGTTCTGATAAGGCATGTTAACAGATCATAAAAGGGCACGGAAAGCTAGTAGGATAAACACATCTTAAGGGCTTTAAGAGTAAAAAATGACTGAAATTTTCTAAATTTGTTACCCCCAAAAAACACCTGTCAAATAAGCTAGTTTTGTGCCATTGTTTTGTGAAATATCCCTGGTAACATACATAACCTTTGGAATAGAAGTTGCTATAGGACACAGTAGCTCAGGAAACACAACACTGATAAATACGAAAAATTTCAGAAAATGTCCTTGCTCTATGGCAAGTAACAATAATGTAAATGTAGGAAACACAAGAATTTAAGAAAAAGAAAATTGGAATAGAAATAAAGAAGGTGGCATGAAATTCAAGTAGATGCCAAAAGAGGGCTTAGCAGAAAAAGGTTTAAATTCCTGGTCCTCATAGAAAAGTTGTTTTTTCTGGGTGGGGGTTGGGGATAGAGTACGAGGGAGGTTAGGTTTCTTTATTCTATACCCAACACTCTCACTCTACAGAGAAAATAATTAGGGAACAGGTGATATGGGTTATTCTTTTTTATTTTTTTAAATTTTTTTTTCAGTATTCCAGAATTCATTGTTTATGCACCACACCCAGTGCTCCATGCAATGCGTGCCCTCCATAATACCCACCACCAGGCTCACCCGAGCCCCCACCCCCCGCTCCTCCAAAACCCTCAGGTTGTTTTTCAGAGTCCACATCTCTCATAGTTCATCTCTCCCTCCAATTTCCCCCCAACTCCCTTCTCCTTTCCATCTCCCCATGTCCTCAGTGCTATTCCTTATGCTCCACAAATAAGTGAAACCATATGATAATTGACTCTCTCTGCTTGACTTATTTCACTCAGCATAATCTCCTCCAGTCCCATCCACGTTGATACAAAAGTTGGGTATTCATCCTTTCTGATGGGGGCATAATACTGCATAGTGCGTATGGACCACATCTTCCTTATCCATTTGTCCGTTGAAGGGCATCTTGGTTCTTTCCACAGTTTGGCAACTGTGATGGGTTATTCTTTTTAGATGCTTTCCACTTCTCTTTCCTGCTCAGAGATCCTTGGTGGGTCAGTAGCACATATAAGTATTGCTGAACCTCATTACTAGTTTTGTATATTACAAACATGACTGACTCTGGTTTCAAAGTCTTCTTGGGGCACCTGGGTGGCTCGGTTAGTTAAGGGTCCAACTCCTGATTTATCAGCTCAGGGTCCTGGGCTCCACAATCAGCAGGGAGTCTGCTTGATATTCTCTCCCTCTCCTTCTACCCCTCCCCCATCCTACTTGCTCACACACACTCTCACTCTCTAAAATAACTAAATAAATCTTAAAAAAAAAAAAAAAAGAAAAAATGAAACATGTCTACTTTCTACTCCAGCAATTTCAACCTAACACACACACTAATTGAGATAACATAAAAATAGGAACATATCCCATTCTGTCACTTTTTTTTTTTTTTTAAGATTTTATTTATTTATTTGACAGAGAGAGATCACAACTAGGTAGAGAGGCAGGAAGAGAGAGAGGAGGAAGCAGGCTCCCTGCGAGCAGAGAGCCCGATACAGGGCTCGATCCCAGAACTCTGGGGATCATGACCTGAGCCGAAGGCAGAGGCTTTAACCCACTGAGTCACCCAGGCACCCCAACCATTCTGTCACTTTTTAATCAAAGAAAAAAAATCAGGGCCTCTGGGTGGCTCAGTTGGTAAGTGTCCACCTTTGGCTTGGGTCATGACCCCAGGGTCCTGGAATCAAGCCCCTCAATGGGCTCTGCACTCAGCAGGGAGCCTGTTTCTCTGTGGCCCTTTCCCTCTGGTCATTCTCTCTCTCTCAAATAATAAATAAATCTTTTAAAAAAATAAAGAAAAACATCACAATTAAATAAAGCCACACACCTATTTTCAATGACTATTCTCCAGATGTTAGGAGTACAGAATAAGCAGCTGGCAGTAAAAAGATATTCATTACAACTATTAAGCAATATTATTTACTCTTAAATAACATACTAAATATAAAACTAAAACTCTCTATCTACCCAACAAATCCAAGCAGTTACTTCATGACAGACATCAGGGAAAAAGAGTAAACAGTTAACAATATAACACGCCAAGTACTATAATGGAAGCAAGTATAAGGAGCAATAGGAACATAGAGAAATAAGTGACTAAACCTGCTTTTATTTTTTTCTTTAAGATTTTATTTATTTATTTGAGAGAGAGAGAGAGAGAGACAGAAAGCAGGAGAATGAGCAGGGAGAGAAGCATACGTCCTGCAGAGCAGAAAGCCAGACACAGGGCTTGATCCCAGGACCCTGGGATCATGACCTGAGCCAAAGGCAGGTGCTTAATCAACTGAACCACTCAGGTGCCTCCTAAATCTACTTTTGAAAAGAAAAGCCAAAAGTCAAATTGTTTAGTGAACACATTTCAGCAGTTCAACTTTATAACAATTATAAATTAACCTATCAAATTTTTCTGGACAACACCAGGATTTGGGTATTTTTAAAACAAGTAAATTTCTTATTGATAGCAACTAAACAGTGTTCGTAGCATTTTATCACACAGTAGATTCCAATCACTATACTTTTCTGAGCTGTCCTATATGTATGTACCTGTTTTTAATGTTGTCTGTCTTATGTGCTGTTCTTGTAAGTTTGCTATTAAAATACAATAAACTAGGGACTCGGGACGCCTGGGTGGCTCAGTTGGTTAAGCAGCTGCCTTAGGCTCAGGTCATGATCCCAGTGTCCTGGGATCGAGTCCCACATCGGGCTCCTTGCTCCGCAGGGAGCCTGCTTCTCCCTCTGACTCTGCCTTCCACTCTGTCTGCCTGTGCTTGCTCTCACTCTCTCTCTCTCTTACAAATAAATAAATAAAATCTTTAAAAAAAAAACAAAAACAAAAACAATAAACTAGGGACTCCTGGGGGTTCAGCTGGTTGAGTGATCAACTCTTGATCTCAGCCCAGGCTTGATCTCAGGGTGGTAAGTTCAAACCCCACATTGGGCTCCATGCTGGGCTTGGAGCCTACTTACAAAAAATAATATATTAAACTATTAAAAGAGAAAGAGAAAGAACAGCAGCCCAGGGCCATGTAGGTGGCTCAGTCGATAAAGAATGTAACTCTTGATGGGGGACTCTTGATGGTGTGGTCAGTTCAAGTCCAGGTTGAGTGTAGAGTGTACATTAAAGAAAAGGCCTGAATTTCAGCTGACTATGAAACAGTTTACCTGATGAAGTGAGGTAGAGACATTCCAGGCAGAAATAACAGCACATGCAAAGACAGGCATAAAGACCATGGCATGTCCAGCAAAATACAATTTAGGGTTGAAATTTGAGGAGATCATGTAAAGAATAAACCATGAGCCAAAGAATAAGTTGAGAATCTCTCCTCTGATTCACAAATGGACTGAGTGGGCAAATAAGATTCCATTCGTCCATCCATCCATCCATCTATCCATCCTCTCAACACACAACTTAAGTTCTTATTGTTCTAAGTATTCTAAGATGCCAGGAAGGTTACAAGACAGCCCTTGTCCCTATGTTTCATTGCTTGAAATTAAGCAAAAGAAAACAGGCATTAAACATAGGTGCCTAACAAAAGATGTATTTTTGAAGATCTCACATAATTCAATAGTCACCTAATTTGAGGTTGATGCTGATAGAAGATGGCTGGTGTTTCTGTTACTAACCAAGTGACATCAATATGGGATGTAACAGCACAACCTTGGTTTACAATTCAGTCTCAGGTTGTATATGACATGATTCTTTCAAGACTTCTACAATAAAGAGTTAACATCTCAAAATTCAAATATGAAATGAGACTTTTAAAAAATCACATAGTCGGGACGCCTGGGTGGCTCAGTTGGTTGGACGACTGCCTTCGGCTCAGGTCATGATCCTGGAGTCCCGGGATCGAGTCCCGCATCGGACTCCCAGCTCCATGGGGAGTCTGCTTCTCTCTCTGACCTTCTTCTCATTCATGCTCTCTCTCACTGTCTCTCTCTCAAGTAAATAAATAAAATCTTTAAAAAAAATAAAAAATAAAAAATCACATAGTTTGGGGCACCTGGATTGCTCAGTCAGTTAAGCGTCCAACTCCTGGTTTCAGCACAGGTCATGATCTCACAAACTCTGGATTAGGCTCTCTGACCAGCACCGAAGTCGTCTTCTCCTCTCCCTGTCCTGTCTCCTCTGCTCCTCTCCCAATCTCGCTTTCTCGCACGTGCATGTGCTCTCTCTCAAATAAACAAACTTAAAAAAAATTTTTTTAAATCACGTAGTTCAAGTTCATACACAATGCAACCACACTGTAATCATGTGTGACACAGGAAATAGCACAAGAGGGATGCCTGGGTGGCTCACTTGATTAAGCAACCACCTTCAGCTCAGGTCATGATCCCAGAGTCCTGGGATCAAGTCCTGCATGGGGGTCCCTGCTCAGTGGAGAGCCTGCTTCTTTCTCCCTCTGCCTGCTACTCCTCCTGCTTTGTGTTCACTCTCTCTCTCTGTTTCTCTTTGACAAATAAATAAAATCTTGAAAGAAAGAAAGAAAGAAAGAAAGAGTATAAGCTATCAGAAAAAGTGTAAAATATGGGGGGACCTGGCTGGCTCAGTCAATAGGGCATGCAACTCTTGATACTGGGGTCATGAGTTCAAGCCTCACGCTAGGCACACAGATTACTTTAAAAACAGAGAAAAAAGAAAAGTGTAAATAGGGAATTAATGATATGAGAACCTTGAGAAGACACTCCTGAGACATTTAAGCTAAGACCTGAAAAATAAGTGAAAGTTAATCAAGCAAAGACAGACTGAAAGAAACCAAGGACAACCAGAATGGCAAGAGTAGAGAAAAATGAGAGAGAGGGACACCTGGGTGGCTCGGTCAGTTTAGCCTCTGATGGTTACCAGAAGGGAGGTGGTTGGGGGTGATGTGGAGAACAAAGGCAAAAGAAATACAGATAAAATTCAATTTTCTGGGGTGCCTGGGTGGCTCAGTTGGTTAAGCAGCTGCCTTCGGCTCAGGTCATGATCCCAGAGTCCCAGGACTGAGCCCCACACTGGGCTCCCTGCTTCGTGGGGAGTCTATTTCTCCCTCCGCCCCTCACCCCACTTGTATGCTCTCGCTTGCTCCCTCTCTCAAGTAAATAAATAAAATCTTAAAAAAAAATTTAACTCTTCTTACAACCTATAGCCCTTTGACAAATACCTGAGGCACACAAAGTATGGCATTCCTCCAGGAACCCCCAATCTTAATGTTAATGCCTTGCTCGAGGTAAAAGCAACCTTAGTTGGACAATAGCTAGCTAGGCCTCCAGGATCCTGTAAGTTTTCTTTGACATATGAAAATCCTTTTGGAAACTTCCTTTGTCTTCACCTCCCCCAACTCCTAAGTATATAATCAATTGCTTTTCACAATCCCAGTGCAGCTCTTTCTGTCCCTGGGTCCTATCCCCATACTATAATAAAACCACCTTTCTCCACCAAAAATGTTTAAGAACTCTTTCTTGGACATTGGCTCACAAATCCCACTTCAAATCATATCAGGGGGATGAGTGAAGTAAGTGATGGGGATTAGGGAGCACACATATGATGAGCACTGGGTGATGTATGCAAGTGTTGAATCACTCTAATCAGTTGTACACATGAAATTAACACCTGTATATTAACTAACTAGAATTTACATAAAAACTTTTTAAAAAGGAGGTAGCTATGGGTAATATAATAGAATTGATTTTTTTAAAGATTTTATTTATTAATTTGACAGAGAGAGAGGGATCACAAGTAGGCAGAGAGGCAGGTGGACAGGGGTTAGGGGGAGCAGGCTAAGAGCCTGATGCAGACCTCAAGGCCAAGACCCTGGGACCATGACCTGAGCCAAAGGCAGAGGCTTAACCCACTGAGCCACCCAGACACCCTAGAATTGATTTTTAATATCAAAGGGAGCTACCTGTGAGGTATGCAACTGCACATACGGGGTATCTATTCCTAAATAAATTATCTCACTATTTGGAATGAAACTAATACAATCCAACTGCAGGTTAGCAATGAGGATCAAAGTCTTTGAAGAATGATGAAAAGTGTTATTTTTTCATACATTCCTTATGGGCTTTAATATAAAACATTACATGTAACATGACCATAAATTTAAAAACTGGAGGAATAAACAAACAAAAGATTTGGAGGCACATATTAAAATAATGGCGAGGGGTGCCTAGGTGGCTTAATCAGCTAAGCCTCTGCCTTCAGCTCAGGTCATGATCCCAGAGTCCAGGGACTGAGCCCCACAACCGCCAGCTCCCTGCTCAACTGGGAGTCAGCTTCTTCTTCTGACCCTCTCTCCACCTCTCGAGCTTTCTCTCTCTCTCTCTCAAATAAATAAAATCTTAAATAAAATAAATAATGGTGGGGCGCCTGGGTGGCTCAGTCAGTCAAGCATCTGTTGGCAGCTCAGTTCACGATCCTAGAGGTCCTGGGATGGAGCCCCTCAGATCCCCTCAAAGTTCTGCAAGGCTCCATGCTCAACAGGGAGTAGGCTCCTCCCTCTGCCCCTTGCTCCCTCGGCTTTACTCTCTGTGTCAAATAAGTAAGTAAAATCTTTACACAAAAACTTGAAACAACAACAACAACAACAAAAATCAAGGCAGGAGAACAGCAGTTTTCCAAATTCCAAAAGTATTCAACCCCTGGAAAATTCTGGTTACTCCCCTCCTGCAGAGCAGCAGTTTGTCAAATGTCTCAGGAATGTTGCTGTAGAGCACACATCTCCCCCCAACCCTGTGTGTTTTTGTCTTTACGTTTTCTCTCTCACCCATCTTTTTTTAAAAAGTGTTGGGTGGGGAGGATTAGAGCCCATGCATGGGCTTTTTTAGCATGTATGGTAAAAGATAAAACTCTCTTCACTAAATGCCCCCTTCCCCTCTCACTCACTGATCAGCCAACAACAACATTGACATAACTTCAAACAGTACTCTCCTGGGAGCAACTAGACACTGTTAAAAAAAAAAAAAAAATCAGTAGACAATACAGACTTATGTCAGGATCTAAAAAGAATAAGCTTTGTGACGAAGCAAAATGGTTTCAAGTCCAGATGGCTTATAGGGGCTGTTTTGCCCCACTGTTGTAGAGAAAAACAAATGAATACTTTGAAAAGGCAAGCGCCCGAAGTTTAAAAAAAAAAAAAAAAAAAAGTCCCTAAAGACTGTTCCTAATTGGGAGTAAAGATGCAAGAGCTAAAAAAAGAAAAGCCCTTTATTAGTAACTTTGAGTACAGTAGTTGTCTAAAAAATAATACCACCAAATAAAAGGCTGACGACTTACTAATGCTAAGTATCCCCACATTTACTCTGCAGAGTGGGGGAAGGAAAATATTGCATTATATTAGTAATTATGATCAAATTCTATTTGATAATACTATCAAATGGAGTTTGATAATAATCAGTTCCATTAAATGTATTTTTTTCAATGTAGTATCTTTTTTTTTTTTTTTTTTTAATTTACTTATTTGACAGAGAGAGAGCCCGAGAGAGGGAACACAAGCAGGGGGAGTGGGAGAGGGAGAAGCAGGCTTCCTGCAGGATCAGGGAGCCCAATGTGGGACTCAATCCCAGGATTCTCGGATTATGTCCTGAGCTAAAAGCAGACCCTTAAATGACTGAGCCACCCAGGTGCCCTTAATGTAATATTTTTAAGAAATGAGAAACCATATACTTTTTAAAGTTTTTTTTTTAATAAAGCTAACTCTTTTTTTTTTTTAAGATTTTATTTATTTATTTGACATAGAGAGAGAGAGAGAGATCACAAGTAGACAGGCAGGTAGAGAGAGAGGGGGAAACAGGCTCCCCGTAGAGCAGGTAGCCCAATGGGGGCTAGATCCCAGGACCGTGAGACCATGACTTGAGCCAAAGGCAGAGGCTTAACCCACTAAGCCACCCAGGCGCCCCTTTAAAGTTTTTTTTTAGTTTTTAATTATTTAAGTTATCACTACACCCATGGTGGGGCTCAAAATCATGACCCCAAGATCAAAAGTTGCATGCTCTTCCAACTGAGCCAGCCAGAAACCCAAGAAGATAGACTATATTAAACAATACCCAAAGGATATGATTTCCCCCTCCAATCCAAAATGTGGAATATTTTCAAATAAAAATGGTCCAGTTTCGGGCGCCTGGGTGGCTCAGTGGGTTAAGCCGCTGCCTTCGGCTCAGGTCATGATCCCAGGGTCCTGGGATCGAGTCCCGCATCTGGCTCTCTGCTCAGCAGGGAGCCTGCTTCCCTCTCTCTCTCTGCCTGCTTCTCCGACTACTGGTGATTTCTCTCTGTCAAATAAATAAATAAAAATCTTTAAAAAAATTAAAAAAAAAAATGGTCCAGTTTCTTCAAAACCCAATGGCAGGAGGGAGAAAATGGAGAGCTATTAGAGATCAAGAGAAACTTAAGAGACATTAACCAATGTAAATTTGTGAACCATCGTATTTGACCCTGATTAAGACAACCAACTAAGAGTTCTTGATCTCCGGGGGGGGGGGGGTCATGAGTTCAAGCCCCATTCTGGGCACAGAGCTTACTTAAAAACAAACAAACAAACAAAAAAAACACAGGGCATACAGTTGGCCCAATTGGTTGCACTAGTAAAAGTTGGTAACATCCCTAATACATCCCCAGTGCCATCCCAGAGCAGCCAGGTGGCCCTCCTGCCTACCCACACAGAAGACAGGAAATATGTTTTCTGAATAAATTCAATAAGAGATTCTATTTTTTTAAAGATTTAATTCATTCATTTGAGAGAGAGAGCAAGCATGTGAGCACAAGTGCAGAGGAGAGGGGTAAAGGGAGGAAGAGACACCCCACTGAGCAGGGACCCTCCCCCACTAGGGCCTCAAATCCAGGGCCCTGAGATCATGACCTGCGTGGAAGGCAGACATTTAACGACTGAGTCACCCACCCATGTACCCCTCAATAAGAGAGATTCTAGACAAGGGAATACCACATTTTAACAAATAAGTGCCAAATGAAAAGAAATGAACTAAGTGAAAACCTATATACCAAGCAGCAACACTGATAGCCCCCTTTCTGTTCTGGCCCTCACCCAGATTCTCATAATGACTAGGCTTATCTACCACTCCACTCCCCATGACATTATCTTTCCTTGGCAAAATTCAAATGCCTCTGAGCAAAAAGACCATGGGATACTGAAATCTGGGTTCCCAATTGGCAATGAACGGCTTCCAGGCACACAAAGCTTCTGGCCCTCCTTTTTTTAGTGCCTCATGCTTAAATCATGAAGGGATAATTAAGGGTTATCAGGCACTTGAAGCTCCAACCTGAAAGAGAGAGGCCAAAACTACCAGAAAAAAATGGGACTGAGAAAACAGACAAAACAGGAACAAATGAAAACTATAATTAATATACTCAAAGACCAAAGAAAAGTCATTACATCCATGAAACCAGAACAGTATGCTATTTTTAGAAAAAGGTTGGGGTAGGGGAAGAACAAGAAGGAAGAGCTCATTGAAATTATAAAAGTATGAACTGAAGAATATAGCACTTATCCTATCTTTCCTGTACAAACTATACCTTAGGGTAATCAAATGGTTGATGAGGGAGAAGTTCTCTTTTATAAGAAAATTAGGTAAAAAATGCTGAAGGAATAACTAAATTAGAAGAGCACCATTTCCCAATCCTTAATGAAATAATAGGGACTATCCAGTCACCATTCAGATTTTGCTGGCTGTCTCATAAATGTTCACAGCCAGGATGCAAACAAAGTCCCTATGTTGCATTTGGATGATACATCTCTTAGGTCTAATTAAAGTACAGATTCCCATGTTAGCTTCAGCAGCACATATACTAAAATTAGAACATACAGAGACTAGCATGGCCCCTGCACAAGGATAACAGAAATTTGTGAGGCATTCCATAATTTTATGTTTACTGTACTGGAATTAAAATTCTTTTTTTTTTTTAAAGATTTTATTTATTTATTTGACAGACAGAGAGAGAGAGAGGAGGAAGCAGGCTCCCTGCTGAGCAGAGAGCCCGACGCGGGACTCGATCCCGGGACCCCAAGATCATGACCTGAGCTGAAGGCAGTGGCTTAACCCACTGAGCCACCCAGGCGCCCCTGGAATTAAAATTCTTAAAAATAAAATAATTATGTAAAGTTTCCCCAGTCCTTTTCCCCCAATGATCTGTTACAGTGATCATATAAGGGAATACTATAAAGCCACTGTAAAGAATAATTTAGATTTATCCAGACAGACACAGGTTGCTGCCAGTTGTGAGTGGAAACTGAACAGGCAATTCACAGAAAAGGCAAGCAGATCATCAATAAATGTAAGAAATATCTCAACCACAGTGGTGATCTGAGAAAAGAAAATTAAAAGCTTGTTTCACAAATATCAGATTAAAAACTAAAACCAAAAAGTCTGAGAGTGTCAAGTGTTGCTAAGACACAGGGAGGGGCGCCTGGATGGCTCAGTCAGTTAAGTATCGGACTTCAGATGGCTCAGTCAGTTAAGCATCTGACTTTAGCTCAGGTCAAGATGCCAGGGTCCTGGGATTGAGCTCATGGGTTGGGCTCACACTCAGGGGAATGTCTATTTCTTCCTCTCCCTCTGCTGGTCCCCCCTTCCCTCCTTCGGAGGGTGACTCTATCTCTAAAATAAATAAATCTTTTCTTTAAAAAAGTGAGGTTTCTCTAATAGGCAGGATTCTAGAAGGATTTCTATAATGTTTTGGTTCTGTTTTGTTTATCACAAAGAGCATGTGTTGTATTAACAGGAAAAGTAATGGGGCACCTGGATGGCTCAGTGGGTTAAGCCTCTGCCTTGGGCTCAGGTCATGATCTCAGGGTCCTGGGATCAAGTCCGGCTCTCTGCTCCCCGGGGAGCTCCCCACCATCCCCCAAGCCTGCCTTCTGCCTACTTGTGATCTGTCAAATAAATAAATAAAATCTTAAAAAAAAAAAAAAAGGAAAAGTACATAAATTTTAAAAAAACTTTTAGATAAAATAACCAAATAAGTATGACACATGTAAATTTTACTCACACACACAAAAAGAATTTTACTCACTGCCCAAACTGTCATCCGTAATTATATAAATGGAATCGAACATGACCATTTATTCCACATGAGCTACACTATTCTTACCTCTGTATATTTCATATTCCTTTTAGTCCTTGTGACTGACTACCACAGCACACAGAGAACATTGATTTTCTACTATCTTACCTCAAAAAACAAGAATAAACCAAAACTCATTGGCCTAGGTAAGAGGCTATCAACCAGGAATTGATTACCACACTGATAAAACCTGAAAAGGTGTAGCAGACCAGCCAAGTAATGCTTTCCCTACATGTCACAATTTTGTGCTTCTGTAGGTAGGTGATCAATATTTTATACTTCTGACTTTAATTTACAGGTCTTAAAGCTTGACACTGTTGTTTATTTCAAAACTTGACTCTGTTATAAAAATACATTTCTATTATTAAGAAAAATCAGAAAATATTATCCTGAATAGTATATAGGTTAGTATTGAAACTCTAAAAATTATCTACAAAGAAAAAAACAGTGATGGGCACCTGGCTGGCTCAGTAAGTTAAGTATCTGACTTCAGTTCAGGTTATGATCCCACGATCCTGGGATTAGACCCCACTGTTGGGCTTCTCTTGGGGAGTCTGATTCTCCCTTCCCTTCTCTCTGCCCCTCCCTCCACTCATGTGTGCCTGTGCGTGCACGAGCTCTCTCTGTCTCTCTCAAATAAATAAATAAGTAAAAGCCTTAAAAAAAAAAACAGTGGATAATCTTTTCAGTTGTTTTCCAGGTTTTGCTTTTTAACATTGTTGGGAATTTTCAAATCTGCATAATGGAGAACAGTATAATAAACTTCTACATAACATCACCTAATTTCAATAATTATCAGCACATGGCCTGTTTTGTCTGTATTCTTCCTCTTTTCCTCCAACAAACCTCAGGATCATAACAATCACTGCAAATACTTTAGTATGAATTAAAGATCCATTTTATTGCTCTGAATGAACGTCATCAATGGCTTCTTACGAGAACACAAGTGTAGACTTCTCAATTCTACCTGAGCCCCCATCAGGCCTGAGTGAGCAGCTCCTCCATGATTTTCCTACCTCAACCCCTCCCTTTCCTCTATGCTGGCTGACTCCTAATTTTAAATTGTTTCCTACCTTAGAGCCTCATTTCCTTGGTCTATAACACACTCCTTTGACGGTCTCCTCCTCATCCTTCATTTCATAACTAAAATGTTATATCCCCTGTGGCCTTCCCTGACCACCCTACCAAAGAGGGAATATGGTTATTATTTTCACTTTTTACATATAGTTTTAATTATTTGGAGCACACATATGCCTTTTTTAAGAATTAATTTTATACTATTCAAACTTTAGTTATAAAATTAGACTTGTGTCTTATTTCCAGATGTTACACACACTGACCTAAAAATATATCTGAACTGGCTTATCTGAATAGTTACAAAAAAGGAACTTGACAAAATTCAGCATCTCCTCATAATGAAAACACTCTACAAACAAGGAATAGAAAAGAACTCCTTCAAAAAGCATCTACAAAACCCCACAACTACATCATATTGCATGGGTAAAGACTGAATGCTTTCCCCATAAGATCAGAAACAAGACAAAAATTTTACTCCTGCCAGTTCTACTCCATATTGTACCAGAAGGTTATAGTTAGGGTAACTAGGCAAGAAAATAAAAGGCTCTCAGATTGTAGAGAAAGAAGTAAAATTATCTCTACTTGCAGATGACATGATAATGTATACTAAAAAATCTTCATGAACCACAAAAAAACCTATTAGAATAGTAAGTCCAGCAGGATACAGGAACAATATACAAAAATCACGTGTATTTCTGAGCATTTGCAATGATCAGAAAATGAAATTATGAGGGTGCCTCGGTGGCTCAAAGGGTTAAGCCTCTGCCTTTGGCTCAGATCATGGTCTCAGGGTCCTGGGATCAAGCCCTCTCTGCTCAGCAGGGAGCCCTCTTCCCCTTCTCTCTTTGCTTACTTGTGATCTCTCTCTCTCTCTCCTTGTGATCTCTGTCAAATAAATAAATAAAATCTTCAAAAAAAAAAAGAAATTATGGGGTGCCCGCTTTGCTCAGTCAGTAGAGCATACTACTCTTGATCTCAGGGCCATGACTTCAAGCCCCAATTGGGGGTAGAGTTTATCTTAAGAATAATTAATTAGGGACACCTGGGTGGCTCAGTTGTTAAACATCCAACTCTTGACTTTGGCTCAGGTCATCACCTCGGGGGCCCTGCAATGGAGCCCCACATCAGTTTCCATGCTCTGAGGGGAGTCTGCTTCTTTCCTTCCTCTCCCTTTGCCCCTCCCCTTGCTCGCACACTTGTGTGCACGTGTACACTCTCTCTTCTCAAATAAATAACCTTTTTTTTTTTTTTTAAAGAATAACCCGGGGTGCTTGGAAGGCTCCGTTGGTTAAGCATCTGCCTTGGGCTCAGGGCATGAACCCAGGGTCCTGAGATCAAGTCCTGCATCAGGCTCTGTGTTCAGCAGAGAGTCTGCTGCTTCTACCTCTCCTTCTGTCCCTCTCCCCTGCTCGTGGTGTCTCTCTCTCTCTCACACACACACACATAAATAAAATCTTCTTTTAAAATAAATAAATAGGGGCGCCTGTTATAAATAAATTTATATAAATAAATAATTTATTTATATAAATAAATAGGGTGGCTCAGTGGGTTAAGCCTCTGCCTTCTGCTCAGGTCATGATACCAGGATCCTGGGATCAAGCCCCAGGTCAGGCTCCCTACTCATCAGGAAGCCTTCTTCTCCCTCTCCTGCTCCCCTCTAATTGTGCTCACTCTCTGTCAAAGAAATAAACAAAACCATCAAGAAGGAAGGAACTGAGGTTTGGCATTAAGAAACCTGCCCTTGATTTCAAAGCTAGGAAATTAAAATCTAGGAAATCTCCCAGGACTTGAACCAAGGCAATCTGACCCTATTGTCCTTGCCCTTAACTACTGCACTGTATTACTTCTTATAATTTTCAATATCCTGCTTCTGAGATAACCTGCCATTTGTTTTATATATATATATATATATATATATATATATATATATATATATACATATATATGAAAGTACCTCTAGCAAATACTCTCTTAACTTATTTATAACCTGTTGAGGGCTAAGAAACTATTTTATTTAAAATAGGATACTTGGGGCACCTATGTGGCTCAGTTGGTTAAGTATCTGCCTCCAGCTCAGGTCATGACCCCAGGGTGCTGGGATAGAGCCCCACCTCAGGCTCCTGGCTCAGAACGGAATCTGCTTCTCCCTCTCCCTCTGTTTGTGTCACAACCTCTGCTTGTGTTCGCTCTTCACTCTCTCTCTCTAAAATTAAACAAATAAAATCTTAAAATAAAATAAGTAAGAATACTAGGGGCACCTGGGTGGCTCAGTGGGTTAAAGCCTCTGCCTTCGGCTCGGTCATGATCTCAGGGTCCTGAGATCAAGCCCCACATCAGGCTCTCTGCTCAGCAGGGGGCCTGCTTCCTCCTCTCTCTCTGCCTGCCTCTCTGCCTACTTGTGATCTCTGTCTGTCAGAAAAATAGATAAAATCTTTAAAAAAAATAAATAAGAATATTAAAGGAGCACCTGGGTGGCTTAGTCAGCTAAGCGCCTACTTTCAGGTCATGAACTCAGGATCTTGGGATCAAGCACATCAGGCTCCCTGCTCAGTGGGGAGCCTGCTTCTCTCTCTCCCACTCACCCTGCTTATGCTCTCTCTGTCAAATAAATAAACAGAATCTTAAAAACAAAACAGAAGGAGCCACCCTGGTGCCCCAGCATTCAACTCTTGGTTTCAGCTCATGTCATGATCTCGGGGTTCTGAGATCAACCTCCATGCCCAGCTTTCTCTCCTTATTCCCCTGCTCCTCAGGCACACACATTCTCTCAAAACTAAACTAAAATAAACTAAAATAAATAAAATAAAATGAAGATACTATGACTAAGTGCTTTGCCTTTAAATGTTTATTCAGTAGGCCAAGATCATGAACTTTATTACACAAAGTTTTGAGACATTCATTTTAGCTCTTCAGAAATCTTTGCTCACTCCCTGACCCTCAGCTAGCTTGGGAGGTAGTTAACACTGAATAAATTACTGGATGAATTCCTATCCCAGCATAGAAGTATTCTTTAAAGAAAGAATAAATTTTTAAAAACTGATCAGAGCCACAAATAAGGGGGTAATTTCTGTTAAACATTTCCCAAATCACATCAAACAAGTTCAAGCAGACTATTTTCATAGTAGAACCATAGACAATAGCCTTTTTAAAAAGTTACCCTTCAGGTTTTATAAAAGCCTGTTTATTTGATGCCACATTTCTGTGCAACCTGTTTAACTTTTTAAAAGGTATTTGTTTTTGAATAGGTAGCAGTAACAAAAAAATGAGTCTAGGGCAATAGGTAACTGAAAGAAAATTCAAATTGGATATTTGATAATAGAAATTTAAAATTTAATTATATAATAACCTAGTAGATGCTTTTAACCAATATATGTTTCAATGCTCAAGAAATAAAATTTTCCCTGTTCTTCACAATAAAATTTTCTTCAAAAATAAATGTTGTTAGGGCACCTGGGTGGTTCAGTCAGTTAAGTGACTGCTTTGGGCTCAGGTCATGATTCTGGGGTCCAGGAATCCAGCCCTACATCAGTCTCCCTGCTCAGCAGAAGTCTGCTTCTTCCTCCCTCTGCCCTCCCCCTGCTCAGCAGAAGTCTGCTTCTTCCTCCCTCTGCCCTCCCCCTGCTCAGCAGAAGTCTGCTTCTTCCTCCCTCTGCCCTCCCCCATGCTAATTCATTCTCTCTCTCTCAAATAAATAAATAAATAAAACCTTAGGGGGGAAAAAAGAAATTTCTATCAAAAGATTCTAAGCAAATAGTTAAAATTAAGTTTGGGAGGGGCGCCTGGGTGTCTCAGTGGGTTGGGCCTCTGCCTTTGGCTGGGGTTGTGATCTCAGGATCCTGGGATGGAGTGCCGCTTTGGCCTCTCTGCTCAGCAGGGAGTTGCTTCCCCCACCCCCCACCCCACCCCTGTTTCTGCCTACTTGTGATCTCTCTCTCTCTAGGATCACCTAGCCCAATCTTTGCAAATACCAGGAAGTAATGCCTATGATCTTAATATTTCAATTTAAATATATAAGTAGTTCTAGAGGCGCCTGGGTGGCTCAGTGGGTTAAAGCCTCTGCCTTTGGCCCAGGTCATGATCCCAGGGTCCTGGGATCCAGCCCCCCATAGGGCTCTCTGCTTCCCTTCCTTTCTCTGCCTGCCCCTTTCTGCCTACTTGTGATCTCTGTCAAACAAATAAATAAAATCTTTAAATGCATAAGTAGTTCTAGAATATTTACTATGTATACGACAATGTAAGTAAAGCATCTGCAATAACTACCCTCAGAAGTCTTTTTTTTTTTTTTTATACAAAAGTCAAAGGACTTATTGAAGAACTTTTTGGAAGTTTTAGCATAACTTGGCACCAATGGTAAGGACAAATAACTTGAATGCACAAAAGAGAACTTTAAATAGTTAGGCTTAGCAATTTGACCTTTTAGCATTTTCATCCATCCCTCCAACCAACTAACATCTATTAAATACCTACAGCTTCCTAGTAGTATAGTGGGGGAGTTAAAGCCATAGGTTAGTTTGCTAAAACACTGAAAGTGCTATGGTAGGGAAAGAAAGAGTATGTGGTGGGACAATGTAAGATGGGCACGATCCAACTTGGGTGTTCATAAAAGGCGTTCCAGAATTGAAACCTGAAAGATGAATACTGTTACCCAGGCAACAGAAGAGAAACAGAGGGGCATCTTTGGGGCACCTGGGTGGCTCAGCTGATAAGCGTCTACCTTCAACTCAGGTCATGATCTCAGGGTCCTGGCATCAGGCCCCACATCAGGCTCCACGCTCGATGGGAAGTCTGCTTCTCCCTCTCCCACCCACCCTGCTTGTGTTCTCTCTCTCTCTCAAATAAATAATTAATTTAAAAAAAAAAAAAGAGCCCTAGAGAGAAAAAATACTATTTGCAAAACAAAAATAAATTCCAGGTGTTCAATATATGGCTCAAAAAGGAAAAGATGAGGCTGGTAAGATAAGGAACAGCCAGGTCACAACATCTTGTACCTTAAGACTTCAGACATTTAAGAATAAAGAGAAATATTTAAAAGTTGGAAACAAAAGTAGCAATGGGGATAAAGGAGAAGGAAAAAAAGGAGAGAAAAGAATTGGGGCACCTAGGTGGCTCAGCGTGGTTAACCCTCAGCCTTTGGCTCAGGTCACAATACCGCAGTCCCAGGATAGAGCCCGCATGGGGCTCCTTGCTCATCAGAGAGTCTATTTCTCCCTCTGCCCCTCACCCAGCTTGTGTTCAATCTCTCCCAAATAAATAAATAAAATCCTATAAAGATGGTGGTGAGCTATCTGGCCAGCAGACAGTAGTATCCCTTACAAAAACAGGGAACAGAGGAGCAGCAAGCTTGCGAGAGAAATTCTGGTTTGGACATGTCAGGAGACAGTCATATCCAAGAAACAAGAGTAATGTGGATCTGAAACTCCAAAGAGAGATCTGGTCTTAAGGTTCTTGACAGACTGTCAGCTTCATGAAAGAAAAAACTCGTGTGTTTTGCTCACCACTATGTCCCCAGTGGACACAATACCAGGTACACAGCCGGCACTCTATAAGCATCTAGGAAATGAATGAGATATACATTTTGGAATGGTCAACAAATGGTAATTGACCCCATGGGAATGAATAATACCAGTTAGGCAACGTGCAAGTTGAGAACTAGAGGGGACCTCAGAAAGAACTCCAAGGAATGCCAAATCTAACAAAGTAAAAGGAATCCAGAGTGGTCCAAAGAGGGAAAAACTGGGGGGTCAGGCTGGCTCAGTTGGTGGAGCATGCAGTTCTTTTTCTTGGGTTCATGAGTTGGAGCCCCAAGTTGGGTATAGAGTCTGCTTAAAAAGAAAGAGAGAGGGGCACCTGGGTGGCTCAGTGGGTTAAAGCCTCTGCCTTCCGCCCAGGGTCCTGGGATCGAGCCCTGCATCCGGCTCTCTGTTCAGCAGGGAGTCTGCTTCCTCCTCTCTCTCTGCCTGCTTCTCTGTGATCTCTGTCTGGCAAATAAATAAATAAAATCTTTGAAAAAGAAAAAAAAAGAAAGAGAGAGAGAAAGAACAAAAGAGAAGGAAGGGAGGGAGGGAAGGAGGGAGGCAGGAAAGAAGGAAGGAAGGAAGGGATTGAGACAGAAAAATAAAGAGAAAGAAAGGAAAGAGGAGCACCTGGGTACCTTAGTCATTTCAGCAGCCAACTAGAGTTCAGCTCAGGTCGTGATCTCAGGGTCCTGGGATTGAGCCTGGAGTGGGGCTCCACACTCAGCATGGCGTCTGCTTGAGTTTCTCTCTCTCTCCCTCTACCCCTCCCCGCTTGCGCGCATGTGCACTTGCTCCTGCTCTCTAATACATTAAATTTTTTTTTTAAGATTTTTACTTATTTGACACAGAGAGAGAAACCACAAGTAGGCAGAGAGGCAGGCAGAGAGAGAGAAAGAGAGGGGAGGAAGCAGGCTCCCTGCGGAGTAGAGAGCCCGATACGGGGCTCGATCCCAGAACCCTGGGATCATGACCTGAGCCGAAGGCAGAGGCTTTAACCCACTGAGCCACCCAGGTGCCCCTCTAACACATTAATTTAAGGGGCACCTGAAACGAATATAATACTGTATGTTAACTGACTGGACTTTAGGGCACCTGGATGGCTCAGTTGGGTGGACGACTGCCTTCGGCTCAGGTTATGATCCTGGAGTCCCAGGATGGAGTCCCTCACTGGGTTCCCTGCTCAGAGGGGAGTCTGCTTCTCCCTCTGACCCTCTCCCTTCTCGTGTTCTCTCTCACACTCTTTCTCTCCCAAATAAATAAATAAAATCTTTAAAAAAAAAAAGAAAAAAAAAAGAAAGAAAGAAAGAAATAGAAGAAATGCACTTATGAGAGCTCCTTTACTTTTATAAATTTTCAAGAATAACGATTAAGAAAAACTCTAACTATATACATTTAAAAGTTTCAGATCTAAGAAAGTACTCTTATGAGATAAATTATTTCCTGCATGGACAGCTTACCCTTTTATAAAGGTGTGTACTCATCTAAAGTGCCTGCCTCTTTACTCTTTATCACATCACCTTTTTTAATTTCCTGCATGGCAGGGCACTTGGGTGGCTGAGTTGGCTAAGTATCCGACTCTTGTTTTCAGCTCAGGTCATGATCTTAGGGTCATGATACTGAGCCCCATGCTGGGCTCTGCACTCAGCACAGAGTCAGCTTGGAACTCCTTCCCTCTTCCTCTCCATCCTACCCTGCATGCTCTCGTTCATGCTCGGGCGTGTGTGGGCTCTCTCTCCTCTCTCTCAAATAAATAAATACTGCCTTCCTGTTTTGTTTGTAGTTATATTCCCAGGGCCTACAACAGTGCCTGGTCAATAAATATCTGTTCTTTCTGATCATCTATGGGTCTGTTTATCTTTCTAGCTACCTGTGGAGCCAGGATACAGTAGAACCAGATCAGGGGAGCTTCCTCCTAGCTCTTTAAAAGGATCAGTTTCTCAATTTCTGTATCTTAGTTTCAAAGAAGAGAAACAATCCATCATATTTTTGTGCTGTAATTTTAAATAAAAAATCTTAACCAATTTTCAGTTTTATAATCTCATTTAAATTCCTTATACAGAAGTATCTTGGGCACCCGAGTGGCTCAGTCACTGAGCATATGCCTTCTGCTCAAGGCATGATCCCAAGGTCCTGGGATCGAGCCCCATACTGGGCTCCCTGCTTGACAGGAAGCCTTCTTCTCCTTCACCCACTCCCCCCTGCTTGTGTTCCCTTTCTCACTGTCTTTCTCTGTATCAAATAAATAAATAAAACCTTAAAAAAAGGAGAACCATGAGAAACTATGGACACTGAAAAACAATCTGAGGGTTTTGAAGGAGCTGGGGGATGGGAGGCTGGGGGAACCAGGTGGTGGGTATCAGGGAGGACACGTATTGCAATGGAGACTGGGTATGGAGCAAAAACAATGAATACTGTTACACTGATATTTAAAAAAAAATTTTTTTTTAAAAACCTTTAAAAAATATGAACAACTTATCTTTATAACCAACATACTGTGCCCTTCATTCAGAGTGCCTTGGTGGCTCAGTTAGTTAACCAACTGCCTTTGGCTCAGGTTGTGATCCTGGAGTCCCAGAATGGAGTGTGGCATAGCCCTCCCTGCTCAGCAGGGAGTCTGCTTGTCCCTTTGATCCTCCCCCCTCATGTTCTCTCTGTGTCAAATAAATTTTTTAAAAAATCTTTAAAAATTATTTCAAATGGAATATTAAATAATACTAAAAATGTTCTCAATGTAAATAATTTTGTGGTTACATGGTAGAATGCTCTTTTTTTAATTAAATTTTTTACTATTTTCTTTTTTTTTTTTTAAGTAGGCTCTACACCCTATGTGCAGCTTGAACTCATGACCCTGAGATTATGAGTCACACAGTCCACACTGACTGAGCCAGCCTGTATCCAGGAATGCTCTTGTTTTTTAAGAGATAAGTACTCTAAGTAGTAAAAGCTGAAATGTTATAACATTTGCAATTTACTTTGCCATGGTTTAGCAACTTTAAAATGTGTACATATATAAATGTTGAGTGTACGTGTACATGTATGTACGTATGTATACACACAACACAACAACTACTGAATCTAGGTGATGCATATACAGATTATCAATGCACTTTTAGTTTTCCTGTACGTTTGAACATTGTCCTAATAAAAAGCTAGGCGGGAGGAATTTACTGAAGGGTTTACTAATTTAAAAAAGAAAAAAACAGGGAGTGCCTGAGTGGCTCAATTGATTAAGCATCCAACTAACTCTTGGTTTCCGCTCAGGTCATGATCTCAAGATTGTGGGATCCAGCCCTTTATGGGTTACACACTCAGCGAGGCATCGGCTTGAGATTCTCTCCCTATTCATCCCACAAACGCCCATCTCCCTGTACACTTATACACTCCCCCACTCAAATTATTATTTTTTTTTAGATTTTATTTATTTGACAGACAGAGATCACAAGTAGGCAGAGAGGCAGGCAGAGAGAAAGAGGGGGAAGCAGGATCCCCGCTGTGCACCGAGCCCAATGTGGGGCTCAATCCCAGGACCCCGAGATCACCACCCAAGCCAAAGGCAGAGGCCCCAACCCAGTGAGCCACCCAGGTGACCCTAAATTAATTAATTTTAAAACAATTTTTGAGGGGCGCCTGGGTGGCTCAGTGGGTTAAGCCGCTGCCTCCGGCTCAGGTCGTGATCTCCGGGTCCTGGGATCGAGTCCTGCATTGGGCTCTCTGCTCAGCGGGTAGCCTGCTTCCTCCTCTCTCTCTCTGCTTGTCTCTCTGCCTACTTGTGATCTCTCTCTCTCAAATAAATAAATAAAATCTTTAAAAAACAAAAACAAAAACAAAAACCAATTTTTTGAAAGTTCCTAATAACTCTATATCATCAATTTGGAAACTTCCTTGTTATATTAATTAATATGTAAATTTCTGTGGTTCAGTTCAAATATTTTTAGAGGCAGCTATTACGCCAAACTACTAGACACTACGATTCCTAAGTGAATAAAACTTTCTTGCTTCAAACTACTAACTAAATATCCCTAAGGGGTACCTGGCTGGCTTAATGGGAAGAGCATGTCATTCCTGATCTTGGGTTTCTGAGTTCTAGCCCCACACTGGGCATAAAGATTACTAAAAAATACATAAATATCACTGGCTAAGATTTAAAAATGTATAGGCTTACACACTTATGTTTTTAAGATTTTTTTAGTTATTTATTTTAGAGACTGAGTGAGGGGAGAGACTGAGGGAGAGGAAGAGAGAATCTCAAGCAGACTTCACGCTGAGCATGGAGCCCTACCTGGGGCTCAATTGCATGACCCTTGAGATTATAACCTGAGCTGAAATCAAGAGTTGCTGATTAACCAACTGAGCCACGCAGGTGCCCAACACAGATATTTTCTTAAATATCAGTTTTCTGAATACATTACATATATTATTAAACTGGGTTGATTTATTTTATTTCAACCTAATAGTAATTTATTTAGGTAAGAGCTGTATTCTCTATGATTACTAAGCACAACATTAAAAAAAAAAAGTATTTTTAAGGGGCGCCTAGGTGGGTCAGTGGGTTAAGCCTCTGCCTTCAGCTCAGGTCATGGTTTTAGGATTCTGGGATTAAGCCCCACCTTGGGTCTGGAGATTACTTAAATAAATCTAAAAAAATAAGAAAAATAGGGGCACCTGGGTGGCTCAGTGGGTTACGCCTCTGCCTTCAGCTCGGGTCATGGTCTCAGGGTCTTAGGATCAAGCCCTGCATTGGGGTCTCCACTCAGCGGGGAGTGTGCTTATCCCCACCCCGCCGCCTGCCTCTCTGCCTACTTGTGATCTGTCAAATAAATAAAAATCTTTAAAAAAAATTAATAAAACTAAAATAGGTTTGAATTAAGATGTAATGTAACAGTCCAAAAAACTGCTGACCCTTACTCTAACTGACCCAATAGAGAAATCAAGTTAGCACCTCTGTCATTTCTTGGACCAAAAATCTTTAGCTCACTGAAGATACCACAAGATACTGATTTCAAAAACCACTTAACAGGGGCACCTGGGTGGCTCAGTGGGTTAATCCTCTGCCTTCGGCTCAGTCATGATCTCAGGGTCCTGGGATAGAGCCCCACATCAGGCTCTCTGCTCAGCAAGGAGCCTGCTTCCACCCCCTTTCTCTGCCTGCCTCTCTGCCTACTTGTGATCTCTCGCTCGCTCTCTCTCTCTCTCTGACAAATAAATAAATAAATAAAAATCTTAAAAAAAAAAAAAAAACACTTAACAGGGACCACAGAAGGACTTCCCTTTTAAAAGGAGTTTGAAAACTAATAACATGTATATCCAAACATGTAAAATGTCAAATATTAAAACACCATGGGCAACAACCTGTTCTCCTATACTGACATGTCACCACTCTCTCCTACTGCTCCAGTGAAATAAAAGAGCAAAGTTAAACTCCAAAAGACACTAGAGTTGATAGAATTAAGGGTAGAAGCCTGAAGAACCATGGCAATACTAATTTAAATAACAGCTGTGCTAAAGACACAAAATAAACTTAAAAAAAATTAATAAAACTAAAATAGGTTTGAATTAAGATATAATGTAAAACTTAGTTGAAGCAGACTTGAAATTTCAGTTTTTTAACTCCCTAACTTCAATAGTCACCATCAATAAATTTAAGTTTTAGGTATGCAAAATTACTTCACTCCTCTTACTTGATAAAAAGTCATAGAACTCATTGAAAAAACACCAAATTTTCCTGTTTAAGTGTTTACTAAAGAGATGAACTTAACCGTCATTGTAATTATACTGCAAATAAATTAACTTCTTCCACACTTTTGATTAAAATATTTTTTTATGGGGCACCTGGGTGACTCAATGAGTTAAAGCCTCTGCCTTTGGCTCAGGTCATGATCCCAAGGTCCTGGGGTCGAGCCCCACATTGGGCTCTCTACTCAGTGGGAAGCCTGCTTCCCCCTCTCTCTGCCTGTGTCTCTGCCTACTTGTGATCTCTGTCAAATAAATAAGTAAAATATTTTTAAAAATAAAAAAATTTAAATATATATATATACTTTTTTTATTTTTTTATTATTATTATTTTTTTTAATGGGGACACCTGGGTGGCTTAGTCAGTTAAGTGTCTTCCTTCGGCTCAAGTCATGATCCCAGTGTCCTGGGATCTAGTCCTACATCAGGCTCCTTGATCATCAGGGAGCCTGCTTCTCCCCCCGCCTATCACTCCCCCTGCTTGTGCACTCTCTCTGACAAATAAACAAATAAAATCTTTTTAAAAAATTTTAGGGGCGCCTGGATGACTCAGTCGTTAAGCATCTGCCCTCGGCTCAGGTCATGAACCAGGGTCCTGGGATCAAGCCCCATGACAACTTCCTTGCTCTGCAGGAAGCCTGCTTCTCCTTCTCCCACTCTCCCTGTTTGTGTTCCCTCTCTGGCTGTCACTCTCTCTCTCTCTGTGTCAAATAAACAAAATCTTTTTTAAAAATTAAAGATAAATTTAAAAAATAAAAAAAACAGGGGCACCTGGGTGGCTCAGTGGGTTAATAAGCCTTTGCCTTCCGCTCAGGTCGTGATCTCAGGGTCGCGGGATAGAGCCCTGCATCGGGCTCACTGCTCAGCGGGGAGCCTGCTTCCCCTTTTCTCTCTGCCTGCCTCTCTGCCTACTTGTGATCTCTGTCAAATAAATAAATAAAATCTTTAAAAAAAAAATTTTTTTTAATTTTTAAAAAAGTATTCTTAAACTCATTTGCCTACTTATCAGAAAAGTTGTGGTAAAAGAATCAGAACTCACATAAACAAAAACCAAAAACACTAACATATCCTTCCTAAGAATAACATCTCTCTCCAGATCACTGTACAGACAGACTTATGTTTTTAATAAATCACTGACTGACAGCCCACCTGGATGACTCAGTCATTAAGTGTCTGCCTTCGGCTGACATCAAGATCCTGGGGTCCTGGGATGGCAGGGAGCCTGCTCCTCCACTCTCCCACTGCTCCTGCTTGGGTTCCCTTGTGTTCCCTCTCTCTGTTAAATAAATATATAATATCTAAAAAAATATATATCACCGATTGAGGGGTGCCTGGCTGGCTCAGTCAGTAGAACATGCAACTCTTGATCTCAGGGTTGGGTTCTAGCCCCACATCCGGTGTAGAGATTACCTAAAAAAACAATCTTGGGGGCGCCTGGGTGGCTCAGTGGGTTGAGCCGCTGCCTTCGGCTCGGGTCATGATCTCGGGGTCCTGGGATCGAGTCCCGCGTCGGGTTCTCTGCTCGGCGGGGAGCCTGCTTCCTCCTCTCTCTCTCTCTGCCTGCCTCTCTGCCTGCTTGTGATCTCTCTCTGTCAGATAAATAAATAAAATC
>NC_081572.1:25845167-25878660 GCF_022355385.1 Mustela nigripes
GCCTGCGGCTCGGGTCATGATCTCGGGGTCCTGGGATCGAGTCCCGCGTCGGGTTCTCTGCTCGGCGGGGAGCCTGCTTCCTCCTCTCTCTCTCTCTGCCTGCCTCTCTGCCTGCTTGTGATCTCTCTCTGTCAGATAAATAAATAAAATCTTTAAAAAAAAAAAAAAAAATCTTGGGCGGGGAGAACCACTCTCCTGAAACTCATACTACACCTATGTTAACTAATTTGAATTTAAATAAAATCTTGGAGGAAAAAAACCCACTGATTTACAAATAAATCATTCATAGATTCACAGGACTTAGTCTGGGTAGAGCAGACAGGCGGACGCTCATCCAACTGAGCGACCAAAAACGGTCTTCCTGAGCGCCTGGGTGGCTCAGTTGGTTAAGCTGCTGCCTTCATCAGGTCATGATCCTTGGCTCCGGGGATCAGGGATCAAGCACCACACTGGGCTCCCTGCTCAGTGGGGAGCCTGCTTTTCCCTCTGCCTCTGCCTGCCACTCCACCTACTTGTGTGCTATGTCAAATAAGGAAGTAAAATCTTAAAAACTAGTAAGTAAATAAATAATAAAATCAGACTACTTTAGGTTGTTTTTAAAGACACAAAAATAGCAGACTCAAACCAAAAATTCAAATAAAACAAAGAAAAAGGTAAAATATTCAAGATAAGTAAATCAGTAGATTAAAGATTAAATTTCCGATTCCTTGCTAAGAATTCCTGTAAGAGATTATAGCATAGCACTTCACACCCCCTAAAACATTCTCACCATTTATATATCCTCCTCAAGTTCCACAAAGGTGCTCAGAATTTACTTTACACTTTCTGGTGATGGACAATTTCCAGGCTTTCAAGTACTTTTACAGTAAATACCCTGAGGCACTTTTGCCATAATAGCAGAATCAGGCTCCGCGTTAAAGGCCCAATAGGCGCACTCCCAGAAAATTAAACACAGAATTCACTTGTGCATATTGGCCTAAGAAAGACTTCATTTCTGGAGACTGGATAAAACTTGATTTATCATCTTACATAAAAAGTGATTAACAAGGTAGTTTTATGTTTGTGGTCTGGGAATTGGCTCATCTAGCATTTCATCAATGTTCTCTATTCTCAGGTCATGGCTCTTTGCCCAAAGATTTCATTATACATAATTTACAGACATATCTGAAAAAGTATAAAGAACAAAAACATTTAACATTTAAAGAGTCATATACTTAAGAAATTAATATCCAATCAGGTGCTTACCAATTAGTCAGTTTTATTTTCTTTTTTTTTTTAATTTATTTATTTGACAGAGAGAGAGAGAGATCACAAGTAGGCAGAGAGGCAGGCAGAGAGAGAGAGGGGATAAGCAGGCTCCCCGCCAATCAGAAAGCCCGATGTGGGGCTCGATCCCAGGACCCTGCGATCATGACCTGAGCTGAAGGCAGAGGCTTTAACCTGCTGAGCCACCCAGCTGCCCAATCAATTTTATTTTCTGATTCTGCAACCTGTAGCAGGTATTTTTCTTGGCACGTGTGACCCTGGCCTTTTGCTATGTTCACATGGCACTTCTTTTATCCAAGGTGATAGGTCATGCTGGGCCTGCTCCTCACCTGTGTATATATGTCTATTGCTACTGTATCAACATACTGGCAAACGCCTGTATGAGGATTAAGACACAGCATACTATCTCAAAAGTAGTACATGACCTCTAACAGTACTAATAAACCACTGGAAACTGCGATCCCATCTTTAGATTTTTTTTTTCAATCCCTCCCTCCCTGAAGACTTGGAAATATTCTTGAAATAAAGTCAATTTTCTTTGGCAAGTGCAATGGCATTCCTTTGAGGCAAATGGATCACAAAATCAGAACTAAAAATCATCACTACAGTCAAGCTTAAAAAGGAGAATAAAGAGAACTCTGTGACCTGGTACAAAGGTATAAAAGACAAAATAAAGTTAAAATGGGAGTACTGGGGTGCCTGGGTGGCTCAGTGGGTTAAAGCCTCTGCCTTCAGCTCTGGTCATGATCCCGGGGTCCTGGGGTTGGGCCCCACATTGGGCTCTCTGCTTGGCAGGGAGCCTGCTCCCCCCCACCACCACCACATGCCTCTCTGCCCACTTGTGATCTCTGTCAAATAAATAAATAAAATCTTTTTTAAAAATAAATAAATAAATAAATAAAATGGGAGTACTATTTAGGGTTAGGAAATGAGCTGCTAAACGAATCTCACGTCCTAATACCTTTTTTCTAGCATTTTTCAAAGAGAATATGTCGCTGGTTCAATGATTTGTTATTTAGCTCCTTCAGTCACCAAGTACTTAGCTAGGTGTGTTAGATGCTCAGAAAACAAAGATGAGCACTTCACCTGCATTAGATAACTTCCACAAAAATAATGCCAACACAGCCTGAAAGCTTCAATCCTTGACTGCCTCAAGAAGTCCAAGGCCTATCACTTGCACTCCAGACCTCCAAAACGTTCACAGACCCGAGGTGAGGGCACCGAGGTCACTGCCGAGATGCTAGCTAGGGTTAAGGGCACCTGTAAAATGCAGTCTGAGAAAGGCTGTCAACAGTCACCTACACCTCCCCAACCCGCCCCGCCCCCAGTCCTCTCGATAAATAAACAGAGGGTTTTTAAAGGGAACTGTCCAAGGTGACCACCTGACACGGAGAAACGCTTTGGTGTGGGATATCAACAAAATAAAATTGTACGCTCTACTGACAGAGCGTTGCTATACGACACCTAAATGTTGACAAAGTGTCAACCAAAACACCAAAAAAACATAAAATAAAACCTCCTTCTCAACAGGGTTAAGAACGTCACGAAGAAACTGACCGAAAGAGGGAGATCTCTAACTTCCCAAAGCAGCAACCCCCTGGAAAGGTACTGGAACCAGCGGAAGTTACATATCCAGGACCGAAGTGTGTAAATGCCCCAGCACACACACACACACCATGGTAAAAGTTTGAACCGCCGTCCGACTATCCTACGGTGGTCGGAAACTTCCCTAAACTACCACCGGCCACCGGCCACCCTTATAATCTCCGCCCTCAGCCAACCTCAGGTGCCCTCAGGCCAAGCTGCGGCTTCCTCCCGGGGCCTTGCCTCCTCATCTTCCTCCCTTCTCCTGGACACTCACCCGCCTGCCTCGGCTTCCGACGCCGGTCGGGGGTCCCGGGGGACCTCACGGCCGCCCGGTTCGGTCCGGGGGGCTTCGACCTCAGGCGCGCCCCCTCCCGGGCCGGGCCGCGATCCCCGGCCCCCCGCCCGCCCTCAGGCCCAGCCCCCGCCCTCTCCGCCCGCCGGCCCTCACCTCCTCGGCGTGCTTGCGCAGCGCCTTCTCCCGCTGGTACTGGGTGATGAGCTGCTCGTTGTCGTCCCGCAGCAGCTCCAGCTCCACCTGGTGCTCCTGTTCCTGCGCGAACACCGAGTCCAGGTTCTCCAGCACGGCCACCACCAGTGGCATCAGCTCCTTGACCACCTCCTCGTCGTAGCGCCCGATGAGCCGCTCGAACTCGCGGTAGATGGAACCAGCCAGGCCGGACACCCGCTCGGACATCACGGCCCCGGAGCCGCCGGGCTCCTCCTGGTACACCACACCGTCCTCCAGCTCCATGGTGGCGGGCGGGCGGGCGGCCCGGGGCGTCGCCGGCTGAGGGGGTGTCACGGGCCCGCACGGGACGGGCCCGGCTGGGGCTTGGTGTGGGGTTGGGGCTGCGCCCGGCGGGGTGGGGGGTCCGGGCCCGCGGAGGGGAGGGGTGGGGTGAGCGCACTCAGCCCAACGGCCGCTGCACCAACTGCCGGGGCGGCCGGGCCGCGCGCGCCACACGTCACCCACGGGGCGGGACCCGCGCCGCGTCGGCCCGATGGGCGGGGCCCCGCGGGAGGCCAGGCGCGGCCGGGGGCGGGGCCATGCGTCATCCTGCGACGGCGGAACGGGCGCCGTGGCGTCAACACTCGGCGCCGCGCGGCCGACCCCTTCGCCAATGGGAAAGACGGCTGGAGGAGGGTGGCGAGAACGGTCAGCCCCCGGCGGGGTTCGCAGGGCGGGTCCCAAAGGAAAGGGAGGGGTTCTGGAAGAGTGACTAGCCGTCCAGAATTAACATAGCTAACATTTCTGTTGCCTTTTTCAGCTCACAAAGGGCTGTCTCATGTGTTCCTCCCGACAGGCGTGGTGTGGTAGACCTTTGGCCTCCGTTCCACGAACAGGGAAAGTAGGCCCAGAAAAGTTGTAGTTCACTCAAGGTCACCCAGCTAGAACGGGAAGGAGGCAGATCTGGGGCTCAGACCAGTTCAGATTAAGAATCTCGGGCTCAGAGAAAAGTGAGCAACAGAGGGAGAGGGAAAGCCACGTCGACTAAGACGAGGTCTCCCGAAGTGAGAAGGTGGTTTCGACAACTGTTTGGGGATCAGGACAGTAAGGACAGCCTAAAACAGGAAGTGCAGAGCATTCTGGAGAAGGATAAAACTAAAGCCGCATCTTGCACTTTTTCCAAACTGAGTTTCTGCGCTTCTGCCGTGCAGATTGGTTGGGTGGTATTTCCGGGCTCCAGCCACCCTACTTTCCTCTAGTCTCGAGGGGCGGAGCGGGGAAGTGAGTGGTTGGGGAGTACGGGAGGAAAGGGGTGGAGTCTCTGGGGTGAGTAAGTCCCATGATACGTGAGGTCTCCGCAGCCTGGGAGAGTATCACGTGTGGGGAATGACACAACACCCAAGCCTCCGGCGGACTGAGTCAAGGATCGCTTTCCCGTCTTCTTTAACCTCTGTAGACGGGACGGGAGACTCTCCCAAAGATCCTCTCCGGGAGGCAGGTGACTCAGTCGTATTGAGGCCGGTCTCTTCAAAGAATAGGGAAAAGAAGGCAGGACTCGGATAAAGGAAGGTTTAGTGAGGGAGTACGCCACTCCCAGGATCAGACACCCTCGACTTGTTTACAAGTTCGAGTTTTTTCTACCGAGTATGAATGAGTCTCCCACAGCCTTCCAATCTGGACCCACCTGGAGACCCACAAAAAACAGTATGGACGTTGGACATAGGCCAACCTATAAACTCGGAAGGACAAAAATGAAAATATTAAGACTTACAGCGGTCTGTACTGTCCCTCTTTCTCACCTCACTGCATACCTACCCTTACATTGTTTGTGTGTATGTCTGGGTCAAGACTCTTGCTCTAGACTTTTCGTTCTTCCCTTCCTGAGGGCTGTCATTTAGACATATAGATAGATACAGATATAGATATAGATAGACTCTGCACCCCATCCCCGGAAGTCAGACGAGTAGGAGAACCTAGGGTAAGCCTGCATTTTGTCTTTGCACAATATTATCATACCCATCAAAAAATTTAAGGGGTGCCTGGCTGGTTCAGTCAGTAAAGCATGAGGCTCTTGATCTCTGGTTCTTGAGTTCCAGCCCCATACTGGGCACAGATGACCTCTTCTTTAAGATTTTATTTATTTGTCAAAAAGAGAGAGAGATGGGGCGCCTGGGTGGCTCAGTGGGTTAAAGCCTCTGCTTTCTGCTCAGGTCATGATCTCAGAGTCCTGGGATTGAGCCCCACATTGGGCTCTCTGCCCAGCAGGAAGCCTGCTTCCCCCTCTCTAACTGCCTGCCTCCCTGCCTACTTGTGATCTCTGTCTGTCAAATAAATAAATAAAATCTTTTTTAAAAAGAGAGAGAGAGAGTATAAGAGAGCACAAACGGGGAGCAGCAGGCAGAGGGAGATGTATGCTTCTTTAGGTTTAAATTCGATATAGAAAGACATGAAATATATATGTCTTGATTTTAAGCTTCTGCTAGCTCTCAGAGGTCATATTTGTTTAAAATAAAATCCAGCCAAATATTCATCAGATGTTGAATAGATGAATAAAATATGGTATATGCATATCTTGGAATATTTAGCATTCATCGAGAAGCAGAAATGAAGTGCATTTTACAATATAGATAGACCTTGAAAATACTATGCTAAGTAAAAGAAACCGGTCACGAAGGACCACATATGAAAGAACAGTGGCTGGGGCACCTGGGTGGCTCAGTTGGTTAAGCACCTGACTCTTGATTTTGTCTCAAGTAATTATCTCCTAGCTGTGGGATCAGTCCCTTGGTCCAGATCTGTGTGCAGTGGGAAGTGTGCGGGAGGTTTTCTCCCTCTTCCTCTGCCCTTCTCCCCCTCAAATTTTTTTTAAAAAGAAAGATTAGGGACGCCTGGGTGGCTCAGTTGGTTGGACGACTGCCTTCGGCTCAGGTCATGATCCCGGAGTCCCGGGATCGAGTCCCACATCAGGCTCCCAGCTCCATGGGGAGTCTGCTTCGCTCTCTGACCTTCTCCTCGCTCATGCTCTCTCTCACTGTATCTCTCTCAAATAAATAAATAAAATCTTAAAAAAAAAAAAAAGATTACACTATAAAAAAAAAAAAAAGAAAGAAAGATTAGTGGTTGCCTTGAGCTGGCTGGGGTAATGAGGGAAAATGAATGATGTATGAGGTTTCTTTTGGGGGTAATGAAAATGTTCTAAAATTTATTTGTTGATAGTTACATGACTCTGAATATACTAAAATTCATTGAGGGGGATCCCTGAGTGGCTCAGGTCACGATCCTGGGGTCCTCGAATCAAGGCTGGTGTGGGGCTCCCCACTCAACAGGAGTCAGCTTCTCCCTCTCCCTCTGCCCCTCCCCTCGCTCCTGCTCGCTCACTTGCTCTCTCTTTCTCAAATAAAAATTTTTTTTAAATCTTCAAAAGCCATTGAATTGTATAGTATAAAAAATTGAATTGTGTTGTATGTGAATTATATTTCAGTAAAGCTGTTAAATAAAAATTTATGGTTACAATAACTTTATAGTAAACTCAATAGAAGCATACAACCATGTGATAAAGTGGAAAGAGTAAGATTTTATTTATTTATTTGAGAGAGAGAGAGAGCACGCACACATGGGCAGGGGGTGAGGGGGGTGTGGCCAGGAGAGGGAGAAGTAGGCCCTCCACTGAGCAAGGTGCCCAAAGCAGGGCTGGATCCCAGGACTCTGGGATCATGACCTAAGCTGAAGGCAGATGCTTAACCAACTCAGCCACCCAAACACCTATTTTTTTTTTTTTTTTTAAATTTAAGCAGGCTTCACAGCCTATATGGAACCCAACATAGGGCTTGAACTCACAACCCTGAGATCAAAACCTGAGCTGAAATCAAGAGTTGGATGCTCAACTGACTGAGCTACCCAGGCACCCCTCTTGCAATAGTAAAATCCTATGATTCTCAGGGAGGGGAAAAAATAATAATAAAATAAAGTAACATAAAATAAAACCCTATGATTATTGTTTGTAGGTGGGAGTGAAAGACAGGAGAGAAGGCCTTAAGATTTAGTCCCGTTAGGGGCACCTGGGGGGCTCAGTGGGTTAAACCTCTGCCTTTGGCTGGGGTCATGATCATCAGGGTCCTGGGATCAAGCCCTGCATTGGGCTCAATGCTCAGCAGGGAGCCTGCTTCCCCCCCCCCTTCACTGCCTGCCTCTCTGCCTATTTGTGATCATTGCCCGTCAAATAAATAAATAAAATCTAAAAAAAAAAAAAAAAAATGTAGTCCCGTCAGTCAACTCTTAATTGCGTAGACAGTAATCCTACCTCCTATACTTGACCACCTGGATAAATTTCCAGCACCCACCAGGGCTGCGATTATTGTTAAAGACTAAGAGTCGGGACGCCTGGGTGGCTCAGTTGGTTAAGCAGCTGCCTTCGGCTCAGGTCATGATCCCAGCGTCCTGGGATCGAGTCCCACATCGGGCTCTTTGCTCCGCAGGGAGCCTGCTTCTCCCTCTGACTCTGCCTTCCACTCTGTCTGCCTGTGCTCGATCTCGCTTGCTTTCTCTCTGACAAATAAATAAATAAAATCTTTAAAAAAAAAAAAAAGACTAAGAGTCATTCAGGAAAACAGGTCATGTTATGGACTTTAGAGTAAATGTTTATTCTTGATTCCTAAAAGGAAGGAAATTCCATTTTAACCCACTGAGCCACCCAGGTGCCCCTAGGAAATTCCATTTTAAGAGATTATTCGGCCTTACAAAAACAGTGAGGACACTAATGGGGGCAGCAGAAGGGAGGCGCTGATGGAGGCAGGAAGGGAGGTGTTTCTTCCTAAGCACAATAACTATAATCACGGGAAGACTGAAATTACTAGTCCTGTTGTTTGTCTAGCCTTCTCGAACTTTTATGGTTATTTCTAAGTGAGTCAATTTCTCTGCTTTCACAGATTATATTTTCCCATAGGTGGAGAGAGGGTCTCTGAAAGAGGAAAAGAAAAGAAGGCTCCTCGTTCCCAAGGCTTTCCACCTAGGGCAGTGTGAAATGACAAATAATCACAAACTAGATCGCAAACCAGAAAGTCCTTGAGGAGACAGTCTTGCTGTGGAATTCAGAGTTCTTAAAAAGTTCCAGAGGACTTTTCTCAGCCCTCAGTTTTTCCTTCAAAATTCTTTCTAAGGTGTCAGCCTAAGATAGATAAATCTGTCCGGGTTGTAGTTGCAAAAAGGCCTCCAGGTGAGTGCTATTCCATTCAACACCCCCGACTTGGAACTCTGGACTAGCAGAAATTACCTCTAAAATGAGGAAGCTTGGGTACCTGGCTGGCTCAGTTAGTGGAGCATTCAACTCTTAATCTCAGGGTCCTGGATTTGAGCCCCACTTTAGGCCTAGAGCTTACTTTAAAAAAATAAAAAAGAGGGGGTTGGGGGAGGGTTGGGGGATGGGTGAACCTGGTAGTGGGTGGAGCAGTGGGTGTTGTACATAAACAATGAATCTTGGAACACTGCATCAAAAACTAATGGTGGGGACGCCTGGGTGGCTCAGTGAGTTAAGCCTCTGCCTTCGGCTCGGGTCATGATCTCAGGGTCCTGGGATCGAGTTCCACATCGGAGCCTGCTTCCTCCCTCTCTCTCCCTCTCTCTCTGCTTGCCTCTCTGCCTACTTGTGATCTCTGTCAAAAAAAAAAAAAAAAAAAAAAAAAAAACTAATGGTGTATTTTATGGTAACTGATATACATAATAAAAATTTTTAAAAATAAATAAAAATTTTTAAAAATTAAAAAATAAAAAACAGGGGCACCCAGGTAGCTCAGTTGGTTAAGCATCTGCCTTCGGCTCAGGTCCTGATCCCAGGATCCTGGGGTAGAGCCCTGCCTTGGGGCTCCCTGCTCACTGAGAAGCCTGCTTCTCTCTCTTCCTCTGCCCCTCCCCCCCCGCTTGTGTTCTCTCTCTCTCTCTTACTGTCTCCCTCTCTATTATGAATAAATGAAATCTTCAAATAAATTAAAATAAAATGAGGAGGCAGAATATATGGCTGAAACAAGAATCCCAGTACCTAAGGCTGTTTTTAATGGGTCCAAGGAATATCGGTCATATTTGTATTAAGGGCTATTTTTTTCTCCACTTCCTTCTGACTTGGGTTAAGGGAAAGAAGAGGCTCACCGCCCACCTCAGTATATTTTTTACACATAGAGCTGAAGTTCACTCTGGGAGTAAAAGATTTTTTTTTTTTTTTAGATTTTACTTATTTATTTGACAGACAGAGATCACAGGTAGGCAGAGGCAGGCAGAGAGAGAGGGAAGCAGGCTCCCTGCTAGGCAGAGAGCTGGATGCAGGGCTCAATCCCAGGACCCTGGGATCATGACCTGAGCTGAAGGCAGAGGCTTTAGCCCACTGAGCCACCCAGGCGCCCCAAAGATATTTTTTTTTTAGACTTGATTTATTTATTTGTCTCAGAGAGAGCAGGAGCAGGGAAGAGGGACAGAGGGAGAAGCAGAGCCCGGCTGAACAGGAAGCCTGAATCCAGACGTGATCCCAGGAACCTGGGATTATGACCTGAGTCAAAGGCAGATGCTTAACCAACTGAGCCACCCAGGCATCCCAAAAGATATATTTTTAATGGGACGCCTGGGTGGCTCAGTTGGTTAAGCCGCTGCCTTCGGCTCAGGTCATGATCCCAGCGTCCTGGGATCGAGTCCCATATCGGGCTCCCTGCTTGGCAGGGAGCCTGCTTCTCCCTCTGCCTCTGCCTGCCATTCTGTCTGCCTGTGCTTGCTCTTGCTTCTCTCTCTATGACAAATAAATAAAATAAAATCTTTAAAATAAATAAATAAATAAATAAAAATAAAATAAAATAGCAAGTTGGGGGCACCTGGGTGACTCAGTGGGTTAAAGCCTCTGCCTTCAGCTCCGGTCATGATCCAGGGTCCTGGGATCGAGCCCCACATCAGACTGTCTGCTCAGCAGGGGCCCTGCTTCCTCCTCTCTCTCTCTGCCTGCCTCTCTGCCTACTTGTGATCTCTGTCTGTCAAATAAATAAAATCTTCAAAAAAAAAATAGCAAGTTGGATTTTCCCTCCGATTACAGACACATGCAGACTCACTATAGAGTATTTGCTAAATACAGAGAAGAAAATTAAAATCACCCATAGGGTCCCATCTTCCAGATGTCACATAGTTAACATTTGACAATCTGTAGAGCGATCCGGGAAGTCTTCATTGTCCTTGGGGAGAAGAGTCAAGTTCGTACAAGGGGACTTCTTTTCTCTAGAGTAAGTAAGCACCCAGTGAGACTCGCCAGCAGGAAACCTGAATTTTGGTCCCCAACTCCACCCCCACTCCCTCACTTGAGTCTCTTAAATAACTAGATGAGAAAGACATAGATTAAAATTTTAGGAAATATCAGACAAACCCAAAGCCCATTTCCAAAAATCTTTAAATAGATTTCATTGGGGATAACATCACAAATTCATTCTAGTTTAGGAATTAATTTCGACACACTAACAGTCATGCTGGGAAAGGAATGGAGGTGAGAAGAAGTTATTTCTTCTAAGTGCCAGTTCATTTGTGTATATGATTTGGGGGGAAGATCCCAATGATCTAAAACATCACTCCTGAAATCCACCATCTTCAAGAACTCAGTGCAATTCAGCCAACACTTACTGCCTAGGAAGTGATGGGTCCTGTGCTAGGCCCAGGGTGAAGATTCTAAACTAAGATTAACATAGATCGGGCATAGTACTTGCCCTCAAGATGAGCAGTCTAGTAAGGAAGGCAGGCCTGGGAGGCATAAACCATGTGCTAGTGAAATCTACATACATACAAAGTACAGTGATGGCAAAGAGAAAAAAACAGTTAGGTCTGGAGGTTATTTAGGCAAAGGCTTCCTGAAGGATTCTGCCAAGGGGAAAGTAATCTTGGCAAATGCTTGGCTTGAAGGTTAACTCTCCGATTCAGATAAACAGAGAAAAATTTATTTGTTTTGTCTCAACCAAATCTGGCCTACTCCTGAGACCACAATCACAGAACAGACCTAGTTCAAAGGAAAGCTTGGTCTAAAAGGATTATTGAGGGGTGCTTGGGTGGCTAAGTGGGTTAAGCCTCCACCTTCAGCTCAGGTCATGATCTCAGGGTTCTGGGATCAAGCCCCGCATCAGGCTGTCTGCTCAGCAAGGAACCTGCTTCCTTCACTTTCTCTGCCTGCCTCTCTGCCTACTTGTGATCTCTCTATCAAATAAATACATAAAATCTTTTAAAAATTAAAAAAAAGGGCACCTGGGTGGCTCAGTGGGTTAAGCTGCTGCCTTCGGCTCAGGTCATGATCTCAGGGTCCTGGGATCGAGTCCCGCATCGGGCTCTCTGCTCAGCAGGGAACCTGCTTCCTTCTCTCTCTCTCTGCCTGCCTCTCAGTGTACTTGTAATTTCTCTCTGTCAAATAAATAAATAAAATCTTTAAAAAAAAATTTTAAAAAAAGGATTATTGAAACAGTTCCTTTAGGTCACATGCGTGTGTGGTCTCTTTTAAATAAAAATAATGAGTCCTAGGGTACCTGGTTGGCTCAGTCAGTTAAGCATCTGCCTTGGGCTCAGGTCATGATCTCTGCTCAGCACAGAGTCCGCTTCTTCCTCTCCCTTTGTGTTCTCTTTCTTAAATAAACAAAACATCTTTAAAAGAAGAAGAAGAACACCATCTTTTGGCTAACCCCTACCCCTCCTGAAACTCCCCGTAAGAGCACTGACAGTAAAAGGGCTAAGTATGTCTTTAGGCACTTGTTGGAGCTGGGTAAAGGTGAATGGTCTCTGGCTGGTCTCAAGCAAGTCATATTCTTGTGTGCCTGGGCCTTCACAGTTAAAGTTTTGAGCTACTGCAGCTCATGCCCTGCTCCCCAACCCCCATGTATCGCTCCCTGTTTCATTTGGCCTCCTTTGACTCTGATGTTATGTGAGATGTCTCTGAAGTCTGGCTGGGGTGGCAGCCTTCCCTGCAGCCCTCACCTCAGAGCCAGCTGCTGTCTACCATCCACTTCTGCCACCAAGTCCCCAGGCTCGGCTTGCAAAGCTAAGCCTCCAGGCCTCCCAGGGCCTAACTGCCAAGCCCCCCAGCACAGACAACTTGATGTTGGTAAGGGTAGAGATGCAGTGAGGGTAGAGTCCTTAGTGGTACTTTCCACTTATTCAACACCCCTCTTACTCTCTAAAACAAAGCGTGGACTTCCAAAAATAAGGATGATCATCTGATAGTTTTATGGTCTTCATACCTGTTCTCCTTTCCCCTATCCTACTGATGTTCCAGTCTGAATAAGTGAGGCCTTTTCCCATTGTTGTTTCTCCATCTCAACTTCAGACTCCTGGTTAAATCTTATCAGTGATCAGGGATTTTCTCTACACTTTGGGTGACCTGCTGGCAAGGCCACTAATATGCTGGAATGGGGGGTGGGTAGAGAGAAGGCCAGAATACTGTGGGTAAGGGACAAAAATTGTGTCTGGTTTGCCAGGTTAATGTCTTGCCAGGTTAATGTCAACTGATTTCAGATCTTTCCCTTAGCATTCCATTGGCATCTGTCAATCTCCCTCCCAGCCTCCCCATCCCCATGTTACTTAAGGTAATGGCCATGGTTATAGGTGTGAGAAATACTTAAAAGAGTCAATGGACAGAACTTGCTAGATGGAGAGGGTGATAGAAAGGGACTCACAGGCTTCTGGCTTGGCAAATGAGTAAATGGTGGTACCACCAATCAAGAGAACTAATCCAGGAAGAAAGGTTGCTTTTTTTTTTCTTTTAAAGACTTTATTTATTTATTTGACAGAGAGAGAGATCACAAGTAGGCAGAGGCAGGCAGAGGGAGAGGGGGAAACAGGCTCCCTGCTGACAGCAGCCTTAGGCAGACAGCCCAGGACGCTGAGATCATGACCCGAGCTGAAGGCAGAGGCTTAACCCACTGCTCAGGTCTCCAGAAGGTTACTTTTTAAAAATAAAATAAGTTTGGGGGCTCCCGGGTGGTGCAGTGCGTTAAGTGCCCAACTCTTGGTTTCAGCTCGGGTCCCTGTGGTGAGATGAGGCTCTGCATTCAGGGCAGGGTCTGCTTAAGACTCTCTCTCCCTCTGCCCCCACCTGCTTGTGCTCGCTGAGTCTCTCTCTAAAATAAGTAAATAAATCTTTAAAATAAAATAAGTTCACTTTGAACACTATGGTTTGAGGAGCTTCTGGGCTGGATCACAAAGAAAGATAACAGGTGGATAAACCATTCGAAGTCATTCATTTATGAATGTAGGTAAGGCTTATCTGTGGATGATACTGCTAGGGTGAATCATTTTATGAAGCACATGGTCCAATTTCACCCCTTATATTTTTTAGTTTTTAAGACTTTTTTTTTTTTTTTTTTTAAGTAGTCTCTGCACCCAACATGGGGCTTGAACTCATAACCCTGAGATCCGGAGTCCCACGCTCTACTGACTGAGCCAGCCAGGCACCTTTTTAGCCTTTATATTTTGTTTAATCAACTAATTTCTAACAAATAGCTAGATGAAATCAGCAACCGCAAGGGAATGGGTATTTTATTGGGGAAGGGAAAGAAGCCTGAACTAATTTTGGAGTTTATGTCATCGCTTCTTAGGAAGGCAAATCTGGGGAAAAAAAGTTAGGTTAAGAAAGAATGTTAGTGGGGCGCCTGGGTGGCTTAGTGGGTTAAGCTGCTGCCTTCGGGTCAGGTCATGATCCCAGGGTCCTGGGATCGAGCCCCACATCAGGCTCTCTGCTCAGCAGGGAGCCTGCTTCCTCCTCTCTCTGCCTGCCTCTCTGCCTACTTGTGATCTCTCTTTGTCAAATAAATAAATAAAATTTTTTAAAAAATGAAAGAAAGAATGTTAGTGCGGCACCTTGGATGGCTCAGTCGCTTGAGAGTCCAACTTTTGGTGTCTGTTCAGGTCATGATCTTGGGGTCCTAAATCAAGCCCTTCACCCAGCAGGGAGTCTGCTTCAGGATTTTCTCCCCCGACTCCTCTCTCTTTAAAAAAAAAAAAAAAAAAAAAAAAGGGATGGGCGCCTGGGTGGCTCAGTGGGTTAAGCCGCTGCCTTCGGCTCGGGTCATGATCTCAGGGTCCTGGGATCGAGTCCCACATCGGGCTCTCTGCTCAGCAGGGAGCCTGCTTCCTCCTCTCTCTCTCTGCCTGCCTCTCTGCCTACTTGTGATCTCTCTCTGTCAAATAAATAAATAAAATCTTTAAAAAAAAATAAATAAATAAATAAATAAATAATTAATTAAAAAAAAAAAAAAGGGAAAGAAATGATGTTTAGTGTCCTTCTCCTCCCATTTTTTTATAGCCAATGAAACTAAGGCCTAACAAGTGAGAAGCTTCAGGACACCTGGCTGGCACCAGCTCTTAATCTTGGGTCGCGAGTTCAAGCCCCACATTGAGTGTGGAGCCTACTTTTAAAAAAGAAGAGAGAAGCTTTGATAAGAAAGCTGAATGAGGGCACTGGCCACAGGGATAGGGGGTGAGAACGGAGATCCCAGAAATGAAACAGAAAAATCCTCAGAAATGAAATAGAAAGATCACCTGAAAACAAAACAACATTACTTTGGAGGCACCTGGGTGGCTCAGTGGGTTAAAGCCTCTGCCTTCCGCTCAGGTCATAATCCCAGAGTCCTGAAATCAGCCCCACATTGGGCTCTCTGCTCAGCAGGGAGCTTGCTTCTTCCTCTCCCTCTGCCTGCCTCTCTGCCTACTTGTGATCTCTGTCAAGTAAATAAATAAGATCTTTTAAAAAACAAAACAAACAAAAAAACAGGACAACATTACTTTACAATCTCGCCCAGGATGGATCCTGTCCTGATAAGACTTTACTCCCTCTAGAGAAAGCTGGGAACTTGTCTACGTGTTGCCACGTCGCCAGGGCCGTGGCTGACTATTCCAAAGCAACTATGCTCATATGCATATGTAATCACTGTGCAAACTGTGGTCGTTAACACCAATGTTAACATCAATGTCTATTCGCCCAGAAAAGTAACAAATCCAGCCCTAAGGACGAGGCCAGTCCACAAACAGGGAACAGGATATGAACAAACTGAAACACAATCAAGGGCTGTTGAGTTGGTTTTCTATTTAAGGTCTACGGCTTATCTAAAATAAAACAGAAAAAGAGGGGCTGGTTGGAAACAGGGTGCAGTATCTGCTCAGAAGGGAAATCATCTCACGCGGGGCCGCTGTGACCTTTGTCACTTTGTTCCTCCACATAGTCCTGTATGAAAATGACTCACTCCTCACACCGGCTGCTTATTTTTAGTAGGAGCAGCAGAGCCCGTCAAACACCTAAGCATAGCACCGCTGCCAATCAGCCTCACACACGAGAAGCAGGGAACAGATACCCACTTGTTCATTTCAGTTTGATCTGCGTAACTCAAGGGGCACCAGAGAGTCCGCCTCTTTCAAGGCAGATATTTGCTCTTGCCTTCTCCCTCGGCGCTGGGAACTCCCCGCAGAGATTTACTCCTCTGGACGTGAGATCTGAGCATGAGGAGGTCCCTTCGCTAGCAGTGGAATCCAGTTCCTTCCTCTTACAACTGAGGAATCACCCACGGTCACCTCTGGCTGCAACGAAGCTCCTATCTAGAACACTGGACTCCGCTCAGTGCCCTTTTTCCCCCTCTGTTTTTTTTTGTTTTTTTTTTCAAATACTGAAGTCAGAAGCCAAATAATATATATTTGCTATGAGATCATAAATCTGGTAGAAGAGGACATATTCTGGCCTGTGTCTCATTCTACTATTATATAGATGTTGCATACAGGGGTGCCTGGGTGGCTCAATGGGTTAAAGCCTCTGCCTTCAGCTCAGGTCATGGTCCCATGGTCATGGGATCAAGCCCTGCATCGGGCTCTCTGCTTCTCTGCATCGGGAGCCTGCTTCCTCCTCTCTCTCTGCCTGCCTCTCTGCCTATTTGTGAGCTCTGTCCATCAAATAAATAAATAAAATCTTGTAAAAAAATGTTGCATATAATGGAGTTAACATTTTGTTTACTATCAAATTAGCAGAAACCAAGACTCAGGGAAATATATTCTTTACTGCTTTGTAAAAATGTTAAAAGTCAAAATCTTGGCCAAGCACAAGGCAATAAACACCAGTGACTGCAAGTATACAAGGGGTTTGAAATTAACCCCCGGGGTCTGAATTATGCTTCTGCCACTTACTGGCAGCACTGCCTTAGACAAGTTATTCTCTTGTACCAGTTTCCTCTTCTGTAAAAAGAAGGTTGAGCATAAGAGTACCCATCTCCTGGGGTTGTTTTGAAGGTTCAATGGGACAGTACACATAAAGTACTTTGAATAGTGGCTGGCACATATGTATTCAGTAAATGTAAGCTACATCATTAATTCCTGTCAAATTATTAGCAAGGTGCCAAGCCCAGCTCCATCTCCTATGGGTATCTCCTCTTACTAGGAATCACTCTTTCTGTCTCTCTCTCTTTATTTAAGACTTTATTTGACAAAGAGAGCATGCGAGAGAGCACAAGCAGAGAGAGAAGCAGGCAGAGGGAGAGGGAGAAGCAGACTCTCTGCTGAACAGGAAGCCAGATGCTGGCTTAATCCCAGGATCCTGGGACCTTGACCTGAGCCTAAGGCAGATGCTTAACTGACTGAGCCACCCAGGAGTCCTCTAGGAGTCACTGTTTCAAAAGTCGCAGCCTGGGGGCAGCTGGGTGGCTCAGTGGGTTAAAGCCTCTGCTTTCGGCTCAGGTCATGATCCCAGGGTCTTGGGATCAAGCCCCGCATTGGGCTCTCTGCTCAGCGAGGAGCCTGTTTCCTCCTCCTCTCTCTCTGCCTGCTTCTCTGCCTATTTGTGATTTCTGTCTGTCAAATGAATGAATAAAATCTTAAAAAAAAAAAAAAAAAGTCACAGCCTGTGTGTCTGTAGCAGTGTCTCCTTTCTCCTGGAAGGATTTCTGCAGGATGATATCACGCCTTGAAAACTACAGACACCAGATATATTCAGGGGGCAAGTGGCCCAGCTGGAGATGGGACTTAAAGTCTTGACACAAGAATGTTTGAAGTAATTGAACCTGATGACCTTACTGAAGACAGCCTCTGAGATTACAGAGCTGCCTTCCTACAGCTCATAGCCTATGGGAGGACTAGAGACAGAATTATAACCGAAGGGATGAGGGTTGCAGGGTTCTCGTCCGGGGAGTTGAAGAATGAATCTCGGGGACACAACAGGATAGAGTGATAGTTTGTTAAGTGAAGGTGAGAAAAGATAGAAAGCTCTCTAGAGTGAGAGTCGTTCTGTATGGGTTACCACTGGGGGCTTTATGGCTGGTCTTTTATAGAAAACTGACCCAGGAACTTAAATCGGTTTTTTTTTTGTTTTTTTTTTAGATTTCATTTTTATTTATTTGACAGAGAGAGCACAAGCAGGGGGAGCAGCAGGCAGAGGGAGAAGCAGACTTTCTGCTGAGCAATGAGCCGGATGAGGGGCCAGATCCCAGGACCCTGGGATCATGACCTGAGCCAAAACCAAAAGTCAGACTGAGTCAGGCCCAGCAGACTGAGCCACCCAGGCTCCCCCTTTTTCTTTTTTTAAATCAGTGGGAGTTGTCCAAAAATGGTTGGGAGTGGGCAGCAGGCAGGGGGTGAGGGGAGATAGTGGGGGCCCCCTGGCCAGCTCCATCAGTAAAGCAAGTGACTCTTGATCTCAGGTTGAGTTGGAGCCCCCCACTTTGGGGGATTAAATAAATAAATCTTTAAAAAAAAAGATTTATTTGTTTGTTTGAAAGATTCAAAGAGAATGAGATAGTGAAAGAGCACAAGCAGCGGAGGGAGAGGCAGAAACAATGCAGGACTCATGAGGTATCAGGACCTGAGTTGAAGGCAGACACTTAACCAACTGAGTCACCCAGGAACCTCTCAAATAAATAAATAAATCTTTTTTTTTTTTTAAGATTTTATTTCTTTTTTTATTTTTATTTTTTAAAGATTTATTTATTTATTTGACAGATCACAAGTAAGCAGAGAGGCAGGCAGAGAGAGAGAAAGGGAAGCAGGTTCCCCGCTGAGCAGAGAGCCCGATTCGGGGCTCGATCCCAGCACCCTGGGATCACGACCTGAGTCGAAGGCAGAGGCTTTAACCCACTGAACCACCCAGGCGCCCCAAGATTTTATTTATTTATTTATCTGACAGAGAGAGTTACATCGAGAGAGGGAACACAAGCAGGGGGAGTAGGAGAAGCAGGCTTCCTGTGGAGCAAGGGGCCCAATGCAGGTCTTGATCCCAGGACCCCAGGATCATGACCCGAACCGAAGGCAGATGCTTAACGACTGAGCCACCCACGTGCCCCAAATAAATAAATCTTAAAAAAAAAATCACAAACATAAAGGCTTTGAAGGATAACAGAATGTGCCACCCCCCCAAAGAATGCCTCTTGGGCATATGGATTATTTTGAGCTAAAGGCTATTAAGAACTGGTAGACATTGGGGTGCCTGGGTGGCTCAGTGGGTTAAGCCTCTGTCTTCTGCTCAGGGTCCTAGGATCCAGCCCCACATCCGGCTCTCTCCTCAGCAGGGAACCTGCTTCCCCCTCTCTCTCTGCCTGCCTCTCTACCTACTTGCAATCTCTCTCTCTGTCAAATAAATAAATAAAATCTTTTTTTTTTGTAAGATTTTATTTAATTAGGGGCGCCTGAGTGGCTCAGTGGGTTAAGCCGCTGCCTTCGGCTCAGGTCATGATCTCAGGGTCCTGTGATCCAGCCCCACATGGGGCTCTCTGCTCAGCAGGGAGCCTGCTTCCTCCTCTCTCTCTCTCTGCCTGCCTCTCCAACTACTTGTGATTTCTCTCTGTCAAATAAATAAATAAAATCTTAAAAAAAAAAAAAGATTTTATTTAATTATTTGACAGACAGAGATCACAAGTAGGCAGAGAGGCAGGCAGAGAGAGAGGAGGAAGCAGGCTCCCCGCCGTACAGAGAGCCCAATGCGGGGCTGATCCCAATACCCTGGGGGTCATGATCTGAGCTGAAGGCAGAGGCTTTAACCCACTGAGCCACCCAGGCACCCCAATAAATAAAATCTTTAAAAAGAACTGGTAGACACAGAAATAGCTCAAATACAAGGTACAAGATTTCCTTTTGTAAAGGAAACTTCCATTTATAAAAGAAATTGCCATTTGTAAAAAGTGTATCTCTCCTTCTTACAGGAAAGAGGAGGACTTTTGACAGCTCCTATTATTGGAGAAAGTTCCCACTTAAATCTGCATAATGAGCCTTCCTAAACAACAAATATTTACCAAACTCTTCCTGATTACTTCCCATAGCTTGCCTCCCCTACCCAGAAGCCCCAGACCCCTCTTTGTTTGTTTAGCCTTAGATGGGCTATGAGCCCAAAGATTAACCACTCTTGGGGCTGTTCATCCCTGGGGGTTTCCATATATACATGTGCCATGTACATGGTAATAAAATTGTTTGTTTTTCTTTCATTAATCTGCCTTTTCTTTTTTCTAAGATTTTATTTTCCAGTAATCACTACACCGAACGTGGGCCTCGAACTTATATCGAGAGAGCAAGAGGGGTCCGCTCCACCTACTGAGCTAGCCAGGCGGCCCTGTTTAGTCTGCCTTTGGACAGGCGGATTTATATGTTCTTGGCTGGAGAACACAGAAGGGGCAGAGGAAAATATATTTTTTCCCTCTGTTACAATTGGAAAGAAGCATGCAAACAAGAATAACTATTAGGTTATTAGATTCGTAGGATAAATTATTTCTTTTAAATGTCTTTAAGTATTGCCTTTCTAGTATATTTAATTAAAAGCAAAAGCAAGGGGTGCCTGGGTGGCTTAGTGGGTTAAAGCCTCTGCCTTCAGCTCATGTCATGATCTCAGGGTCCTGGGATTGAGCCCCGCATCAGGATCTCTGCTCATTGGTGAGCCTGCTTCCCTCTCTCTCTGCCTGCCTCTCTGCCTACTTGTGATCTCTGTCTGTCAAATAAATAAATAAAATCTTTAAAAATATATATAAAAGCATAAGCAAGATACTAATGCTCATTCTTTTTTTTTAAGTTTATTTATTTGCTCAAGTAACATCTATCCCCAATATGGGACTTGAATTCAATATACCAATATCAAGTGCTCCATGCTCTTCCTTTTTTTTTTTTTTTTAAGGTTTTTTTATTTTGGGGGTACCTGGGTGGCTCAGTGGGTTAAGCCTCTGCCTTAGGCTCAGGTCATGATCCCAGGGTCCTGGGATCGAGCCCCACATTGTGTTCTCTGTTCAGCGGTGAGCCTGCTTCCCCCTCTCTCTCTGCCTGCCTCTCTGCCTACTTGTGATCCCTCTGTGTCAACTTCAATTTCAAGTTCAGGAAGTTTAGGAGGTCTTTCCAGACCACTCTCTGCCGGGTAGCTCCTGGAAAATGACTAGATGCAAAACAAAACAAAACAAGACACAAGGATAAGGGAGACAACATTCCAGCCATAAGGCATGCCAGTGAAAGGACAGGGTCATCAGGCAGGAGATAAAATACTCCAAAGAACAAGCACTGGATTAAACTATAATTTGTGGGTTTGGAGGTAGAAGGTTAAAGTCCAAGGTACAGGCTAACAGCTGGGACCGGGACTGGGAAAGGAAAAGACAAGATTGCAGCATACGATGCGGGGATGAGAAGAAAGCAAAGAACTTTCCTGCTCACAGAATGCCGTGTGGTCCTCCCTATTTCCCATCTCCCTTCACGTTACGCAGGGCCATTCCACTAGTGCTGGTCCATGGGCTCAAAGGAGCAGTGGCATCCAGGCCAAACCAACCATTTAAGAGCTACCGTGGGACCCTCCCTCTCCCTCAGCTTTGTCTGTCCTGTCTGTGGTTCTGCATCATAGAGGCCTTGTATTGAGATGGGCGGGGAGAGGTAACAGCCTCCTGGAATCACTGGAAGGCGAGGATTGAACTGGAGAGGTGCTGGCCCTACAGCAGATTTGGTTTTGTGCAGTGCAAAGGACTCGGAGTTCGTGTTTCTTCCAAAATTCATATAGGGAGGGGTGCCTGGTTGCCCCAGTCAGAAGAGCTTGTGACTCTTGATCTCTGGGTTGTGAGTGTGAGCCCCACCGGGGGTGCAGACATTACTTAAAATCTTTAAGGGGTGCCTGGGTGGCTCAGTCCTTAAAGCATCTGCCTTTGGCTCAGGTCATGATCCCGGGGGCTTGGAATCGAGCCCAGCATCAGGGTCCATGCTCAGTGAGGAGCCTGCTTCACCCTCTACCTGCTGCTCCCCCTGCTTGTGTGCAAGTTCTCTCTCTGACAAATAAATAAAAAATAAATCAAATCTTAAAATGAAATCTTTAAGAAAAAGAAAACATTAAAAAAGCAAAATTCATATCCTAACCCCCCAGGCTATGGTATTAGGAGATGGAGACCTTAGGAATAGGATTAGTGCTATAGGGGTCAAGGGCCAGCCACCCCAAGGGGACCATTTTAGCATGACTTTTTCAGAGCTGAAGGCAATTAAGCGCCTGTGTGCTCACGAGAAACTTTTTGCTCTTCCTTTAACTACCTAGAAGAATCTAAAAAAGAGAGAGAGAGAAAAGAAAAAGTTTCTAAAATTGGGGGTGTTTCCCAGAACAATGATTATTAGCTGGGATAAATTTTATCTGAGTGACTCATCTGTAGGGCAAACATCTAATTTCCAAACATCTGCTCTTTTTCTTACTGCCCTATGAATTGCATTCCTTCCCTTAGAAGTTACATACCCCTTCCCTCTTCTCCTTAGTTCAGGCTGACATATAGACCTCATTTTGCTTGATCTGTATTAAACTCTTTGGAATTTCCGTGTCTGGGTGGATTCCCCGTAGGAACGAAATTAAATTTGCTTTTCTCCTATTCGTCTGTCACATGTCAGTTTCATTCTTCGTCCAGCCTTCAAAGGACTTTGGACGGGGACAGGAAATTCTTGCTCCCCAACACTGTGCTTCTGAAAAACCTCCTTCTACCACATGAGGTTCCAGTGAGAAGATTGCTATCCATTAAGAAGGAGCGTCTCATCAGATTCAGTGTAAGCATTCAGTTCATTGCACTGAACAAAACCAAACTTACATGAGATCTGCTGATGCGGAATCTGTCGGTATCATGATCTTGGATATCCCCCGGCTCCAGGACTGAGAGAAATAAATGTTTATTGTTTATAAGTCTATTGTGTTTCTGTTACACAAACCTGATGGACTAAGGCATTAAATCACTGAGACTTGTGACTGACTTTTTGCTCTAGCACAACCTAGTTCATCCCAATTAATACACAAGGCACTACGATCATAATATTACAGAAATGACAGATTATGTGATGTTTGGCCCCAATCTAGAGAGCCTGGGGAGACAAACTGAACTGAATCCAGTATTACAACCATCTTCAGTGAAGACAGAAGGCACCAGGCCCATGACTCCCAGTAGGGGTCCTGGAGAATCAAATCACAAGAAAGCAGGAGGGAGATGAACGTGAAATCACTGCTCTGGACCTTGCACCTCTTCAGCCACGAAATCCTTCCCCCAGAGAGTTTTAGTCTGAAAGACTAGACCAGAGTCAAGGCAAGCAGAGAGACTGTTACAGGCAAAGAGCCGGTGTCTTTGCAAAAGGCTTTATTATATCTAAGTTTAGAAAGTGGAAACGAGGAGGGTTGTAAGAGAATGTAAAAATAAATGCGATTGAAGAGCTTAAGGAGAAAAAAAATAAAAGGTATTAGAGTCCTTGCTTTCAGTAGTCAAGAGCAGAAAACATAAGAATGTCAGAGGAAGGCAGTGTTGTTGAATAGAAAAAAAATAGATGACTGATCTCGCTTGGGTTGCCCGGTGATCCCCGGGGGTCTCATTGGGCCGGGAAGTCTAGAATTCCTGACGTGATGTTCTATGTTCTATGGCACAGTGTGGTGGTTACGCGCACAGGCTCTGGAGCGAGAGTGACACTGACCCATAGGCAGCCTCGGCCTCTGAAGTGGTTTTGTGGTCTGGGCTAAACTATTTAACCTTCCTGGGCCTCATTTTCCCCACCTGTAAAATAGAACTTAGAATCAGGCTCATCTCGTATAGCTGCTGCACCAGACTATGTGAGGGATCTTTTAGGACTTACTTCCCCAGTTAGCAAATTTTGTAGGTTTCCCCCCAAACCTCTTCCTCCCCTCCCCCACCAAGGATCAGGCCTCACTCAGAAGATCGAAAGGTAGTTTCCTTATGCATATTTCTCCGTCAGACTCAGACAAGGGACCTGTGTGCTTGGTTTTTTTTTTTGTTTTTTGTTTTTTGCAAAACACAGGCAATTACCTTCACCAAATGATCCTGCTGTTTGATTTGTAGTTCGATTCTGGAGTCATAAGTGGGAGGGTTCATACTTCATTCTTGATTATGGGCAGTGAAGATTCCCTCGGGACTCATTCCTAACCAGTATTATGAATGGCCTCTCTTTGCCCTGCATCCCAAGATGCCTTTCTGTTTCTCACACGTGGGCATAATGCATTAGTTGCTCTGATTCCTTAAATCATTCATAGCAGGACAGTCATGACCTGAATCAATTCTATTCTGTGCCCAGTGTTAGAGCTAGCCGTCTTGTTGGTTTTGAATGATGATTTCTTCGCACCTCGCAGTGATCTCTCCTGCAGGTGAGACTCTGGAATAAAGCCTTCTCCATGGTGAAGAAGCACATACGTAATTTAGAGCCAAACCGCTGGCCCTGCGCGGACTGGCTTTAAATCCTGGATCCACTTCTTCCAGCTGTCTGAATTTGGGCAAGTCATCCACCCTCCTGAGCGGCAGTTTCCCTACCCAAAATACAAGAACAATAACAGTATTTACCTCACGAAGAGGTTGTGCAAATTACTATAAATAAAGCACTCTCTGCCTGGCACAAAGCAACCGTTTTTTCTTTTTAAGTTGTTTTATTTTATTTTTTTCTTATTTTTTAAAGATCTTATTTATTTATTTGACAAAGACACAGCGAGAGAGAGGAAACACAAGCAGAGGGAGTGGGAGAGGGAGAAGCAGGCTTCCTGCTGAGCAGGAAGACAGATGACAAAGACAGATGCTTAACCACTGAGCCACCTAGGTGCTCTGGCACAGAGCAATCTTTCAATATATGTTGTCTATTATGGTTCATTTTTGTGTAACAAATGAATGGCAGTTATTGCTTATTGCTCCTTTTAAGATACTTTTTAATACTTATAGATCACTGGGGCGCCTGGGTGGCTCAGTCTTTTAAGCATCTGTCTTCAGCTCAGGTCATGATCCCAGAGTCCTGAAATCAAGTCCCACAACAGGCTCCTTGCTTTGTGGGGAGTCTGCCCCTCTCCCTCCCCCTCTCCCCTCCCAGCTTGTGTTATCTCTCTAGCTTACTCTCTCTCAAATAAATAAAACCTTTTAAAAAATATCTAAAAAATTGGGGCACCTGGGTGGCTCAGTGGGTTAAAGCCTCTGCCTTCGGCTCGGGTCATGATCCCAGGGTCCTGGGATCGAGCCCCACATCGGGCTCTCTGCTCGGTGGAGAGCCTGCTTCCCCCTCTCTCTCTCTGCCTGCCTCTCTGCCTACTTGTGATCTCTGTCTGTCAAATAAATAAATAATATTTTTTTTTAAATCTAAAAAATAAATCACAGTATAATTAATGTCAGTTCCAGATAATATATATTATAATATGAAAATGATTTTTTATAGAATTACATTTCTTTTCATTTAAGATTTATTTATTTATTTATTTGAGAGAGAGAGAGAGAGAGAGAGAGAGTATGAACGGTGGATGGGGCAGAGGGAGAGAGAGAATCTCAAGCTGACTCCCTGATGAGTGGGGAGCCCAGCACGGGGCTCCATCCCACAACACTGAAATCACGACCTGAGCCTAAATCAAGAGTTGAACACTGAACGGACTGAGCCACCCAGGTGCTCCTATATAATCTCATTCTAAAGACTCTAGGCTTAGCAAATTATAGCACATAATGTATCATTGTAAAAATTCTGCAGGACACATTTGACATATTGTTAGTACGCATATTTGGTTGGCAAATACCATTGGAATTCATACCTGCACCATTACAAGAAGTCTGTCTTTAAAAAAAAAAAAAAGAATATTGTCAATGCTTTCATGTTTAGCTTCAGGGTATTTAGAGATCACTTTTATGCAGATAATCCCCACATGTCTGTCCTTAGCATCTCCTCTGAACCCCAGACAAATGTCTTTAATTGGTTACTGTGTATTTTCTCTCTTGCATCACCCTCCAGCAGATGTACAACAGGAGCTCATCTTCCTGCAGCTGGCTCTTTCTAGACTTCCCTACATCTGTTAATGTCATTATTATTTTTTTGTGGGTTAATGTCATTATTGTCACAATGGTTAGGTATAAAATCTGTCACCCATAGGTGTAAAAACCCCAAGCAGCTATTTATTATTTACAATGTGCCAAACACTGTGTTAAATATTGATCACATTACTTTATATAATCCTCACAACACTCTTTTGATGTAGTGAGGAGGTAGTTTTTTTTTTTAAGATTTTATTTATTTTATTTGACAGACAGAGATTACAAGCAGGCAGAGAGAGAGAGGAGGAAGCAGGCTCCCTGCTGAGCAGAGAGCCCGATTCGGGGCTCTATCCCAGGACCCTGGGACCAGGACCTGAGCTGAAGGCAGAGGCTTTAACCCACTGAGCCACCCAGGCACCCCAGGATGTAGTATTTTGATGGAGTATGACTCCCATTTAACAAATACAGAAACACGAGTTTGCTTGGCAATGTTGAATATCTTGTCTGAAGTCACATAAATGATATGTGGTTGAGCCAAGAATCACCCCCACATCCCTTGAAAACAGACTCCTGGTCTTCAGCCCTATCATTGCTATGACAGAGTTCCTCTCCAGCTCTTTTAATCATATTCAATCAGTTCCCAAACCTTGTTGGTTTATCCTATGAATTTTAGCACAAACATCCCTTTAACCGCTTTAATCCTCATGCCTTGATTACTGGTGATGTCAGCATCTTCCTTATGGGCCTCTTTGCTTCCAGTCTCTCCCTATCTAATCTGCCCTCCACACCATAGCTAGATTCACTGTTCTAAAGCATAGCTTTCCCTATGTATTGGTGTAATCTTCAATAAATCATGTCATCTATTTTGGTCTGTGTGTATGTCTGTAAAGGGAGTGAATCAGATAGCCACAACAGTTGTAATGAGTTCTAGAATTTAAAATGTTTTTCAGGTCACTGTTCTACCCTCAAAGGTTCCATGACTCTCCATTAACTATGGCCCCAGCTTCTCAGACTAACATTCAAGGCTTGCCATTCATCTTGTGGTCTTATCCCCACTGTGCTAGAGCACTCTATTGGCTGTTTCCCTTGTCTCCCAGTACCTTTAGACTTATCCACATCCTGATCATACCTCTATGAAACCTTCCCCCTATTCTACCAAAGCAATCCCGGTGACCACTCTTTCTCCATAATAGTTGAAGTCATTAGTGCAATTCACTAAACATTACTCCTGTTATTATTTTTTTGGGGGGGTTAATATATTCAATTTGCAAATTTGTTGTTTCACTGTTGCTGTTGTTGCTGTTTAAGCAAGAAGAGGGTGCATCTGATGAGGACCAGAGGTGAGGGATCTGATGTTTGAGGTAGTGAATTCCCATTCTTGGAAGTTTCAAGCAGAAACTGAAACCCTTTACCAGGGTTTCTGGAGAGACTGGCCCATATGTTCTTTAAGATTATTCACAGTTCAGGGACTCCTGCCTGACTCAGAAAAGCATGTGACTCTTGATCTCAAGGTCATGAGTTTGTGTCCCACGTTGGGTGCAGAGATTACTTAAATAAGTAAATAAAACTTTAAAAATATACTACTGTTAGCTTTAAATTCTTACTGTTTTCTGATTTGGTTTGCTGAAACATTAACCTACAGGAGCCTCAAGGGTTGTATGTAGGGTTGGGCAAGGAAGGGTAGGGTGAGTCATGTAATTAGGATGGCTTCCAGGAAGAGATGAAATCTTCCCATTCTCTAATGCCCATTCCCCTTCTCCAGCATCTGCCTGGGCAAGATCCTCCTGCACCTTCCGAGGCTTATAACATCTTTAAAAGAACCTGGCTCTAGGACATGGTCTTACAAAGACTGTCAATCAACAAGATTGGAATCATTCAACTCTCAGGCTTCACTAGACCTAGTGAATCAGAGTTTGCATTTTAACAATTCCTTGTGTGATTTTTTTGTACCTAGAGATTTTAAAAGTACTAGTGCAGCGGACCCCAACAACTTATAAATGAGCTTGGTAGGTAACTATTGAACTGATATTTAATGTACCTTCTCCAAAAAAAAAAAAAAAGAAAGAAAGAAAAAGAAAAAGAAAGGAAGGAAGGAAGGGAAAGAAAGAAAACTAGGAGGCACCTGGGTGGCTCTGTGGTGGATGGTGCAACTCTTGAATGCAGGGTTGTGGGTTCGGGCCCCAAGTTAGGTGTAGAGATTGCTTAAAGATAACATCTTTTTAAAAAAAAAAGTAGAAAATTAAAATCTTAAAAAGAAAGAAAGAAAACTAGAAGCCAATATCTATTTTTTTTTTATCATGTTCCATATCCTATCCTTCAGTAAGACCTATGGCCTTAACCTTGAATATATATCCTGTAACTAACCCGTTTGTCTCTTTTTCCTTTGTCATTACATAGTCCAAACCACCAGCATCTCCCACTTGGACTAACAGTGTAGTTTCAATTAGCTCTCCTGATTCTGTTTAAAGAAAAAAAATTTTTCCCTTTTTTAAGTAAACTCTACACCCAACATGGGACTCAAACTTACAACCTCACCACAGTTAAATCAAGAGTCCCCTGCTCTCTCCTCCCTGTGCCATTCCCCTCACTTAAGCTCTCTGGCTCTCTCTGTCAAATAAATAAATAAAATCTTAAAAAAAAAGTCTCATGCTCTACTCACTGAGCCAGTGGTGTGCTCTTAATTTTTTAGCCATTAAGATAGGTGTGTAGTGATATCTCCTTTTCCTTTTTTAAAAGGTTTTATTTATTACAAGAGAGAGTGAGAGAGAGCAACCCCGAGCAGAGGGGAGGGGCAGAGGGCAGAGGGAGAGGCAGGAGCAGATTCCCTCCTGAGGGGGGCCCCTACGCAGGACTCCATCCCAGGACCCTGGGATCATGACCTGAGCAAAAGGCAGATGATTAACCAACCGAGCCACCCAGGTGCCCCTCTTCATGGCTTTAATTTGCATTTGCCTAGTGATTAATGATGTTGAACATCTCTTCATGTTCATCTCATGCCATCCGAAAATCCTCTTTAGTGTAATGTCTGTTCTTGTCTTTTGTTCGTTTTCTAATTGGATTTTTTTTTAAACTGTTGAGTTGTGAAAATTCTTATGTTCTCGATACAAGCCTGTGTTGGGTAGATGGTTTGCACATATTTTCTTTTACCCTGTAAATTGCTGTTTCATCTTCTGCTCAGAGCCTTTCAAAGGGAAAAAGTTTTAAATTTTGATAGGGTTCAATTTACCAAGTTTTTCATTTTACGGATTGTGCTTATGGTGGCAAGTCTAAAAACTCTTTGCCTGGCCCTTGGACCTGAAGTTTTTGTTTTGCTTTGTTATTCTGAAAGAGAGAGCCCATATGGAGGGAGAAACTGACTCCAGGCTTCGAGGGTAGCCCCAAGCAGGACTCCATCCCACGCCCCTGCGATCATGACCTGAGCTGAAGGCAGAGGCTTAATCCATTGAGCCACCCAGGCGCCCATGAAGATTTTTTTTAACCATGTTTTTTCTAAACTATTATTGCTTTATATTTAAATCTATGATCCATTTAAAAATATGTATTTATTATTTGAGAGAGAGAGAGAGCGAGAGCGAGCACTTACACATGAGTGGGGGAAGGGGCAGAGGCAGAGCCCCACACTTGGCTCCATCTCCGCAGAGATCAGGACCAGAGCCAAATGGAGAGTAAGATGCTTAAGGGACTGAGCCACCCAGGCGCCCTTCTATGATCCATTTTGAACGAATTTTTGTTTAAGGTGTAGGTGTAGGTAGAGGTTCTTTTCTTTCTTTGCCTGCATTTGTCCAATGCCTCAGCACCTCTTTTTTTTCTTTCTTTCTTTTTTTTTAAGTAATCTGTACAGCCAACCTGAGGCTTAAACTCACAACCTCAAGATCAGGACTCCCGAGCTTTAGGGACGGAGCCAGTCAGGCGTCCCAGGACCAGTTGTTGAAAAGGCACCTGCTTCCGCTCTGTTACCTTACCCCACCCATTTATTCTACGGCAGTCAGATTTTTTTTTTTTTTTAATGTGTATCATATAAGGTCATTCCCTGTTCAAAACCTTCCAGTGGCACGACCACGTAACCCGGCCGCTCTCCGACGGCAATCTCTCCCACTGGCCGTCCACCGTAATAATATTCCGTGGTCAGATGAACACCAGACCTCCTGTTCCACTGTCGCTTCCTCAGAGAGCCTTTTCCCAACTAACCTTTTGAAAATTGTTTACTCCTTCCGTTTTTCTCCCTTGCCCTGCTTTTTCTTTTTTCTTTTCATTCTTTTTTTTTTTTTTTTAAAGATTTTATTTATTTGACTTACAGAGATCACAAGTAGGCAGAGAGGCAGGCAGAGAGAGGAGGAAGCAAGCTCCCTGCTGAGCAGAGAGCCCGATGCGGGGCTCGATCCCAGGACCCTGGGATCATGACCTGAGCCGAAGGCAGCAGCTTTCACCCCCTGAGCCACCCAGGCGCCCCTACCTTGCTTTTTCTTTTTTTTAATTTTTTTTTTAAGGATTTTATTTATTTATCAGAGGGAGAGAGAGTGAGCACAGGCAGACAGAGTGGCAGGCAGGGGCAGAGGGAGAAGCAGGCTCCCTGCTGAGCAAGGAGCCGGATGTGGGACTCGATCCCAGGACGCTGGGATCATGACCTGAGCCGAAGGCAGCTGCTTAACCAACTGAGCCACCCAGGCATCCCCTACCTTGCTTTTTCTTAAGGGCACTAAAATAAATGCAGTGTATTACGTATCAGTTTGCTTCTTTATTCTTTGTCCTCATTCCCAACCCCACCAAAGCCTCCTAGTTTCCTGCCATCACCTCGGGCCCTGGAACAGTGTCCCGCACACAGTAGGTACTCAATAATGCAGTGCCCGAAGGGCTGGGGAGAAGCAGCACACGGAAAAGTGAGAAAGACCCACTTCTAGGTCACGTGCCCGTTCGGACTTGGCGCAAAGTGGGAGCGCCCCCTCTCGGGAAGCCGACTGACTCGAGAGCGGAGGAAGTGAGTCAGAGAATCCTGGGGGGTGGGGAGGCGAGGAAGGGCGGCGTGCCGGAAGAGCAAGAAAAAGCAGTGCCGGAAGTTAAACGTCGGAATGTTGCTCTCTAGAATGACATCCGACGCCCGAGAGGAAGCGTGGTCGAGTGGTGTTCTGCAAAAACGAGCTCTCTGGCAGCCGATCCGGAAAGAAGCGTTCCGCGCCTGTGGGTGCCAGGAACCACGTGGGGCTGGGGCGTGTTTCCGGTGCCGGCGTCCCCAGAAGGAGTTGCCGCCGGAGCCGCTGGAGGGGTGAGAGGGGTATGGGGTCTTGAGAAGGAGGAGGGATCCTGGGATCGGGGGAGGGAGGAAGGCGATGGGGTCGCATGAATTCGGCCCTGAGACGTGGCCAGAGGGATGGGATGGGAGGTTAAGGCAGGGCAGCGCGGGTGGGCAGGGGCAGACCTGTCCGCGCACGTCCCACGCCACGTGGACTTGCCTTTGTCCGTGGCTGACTTTCCCGTCGGGCCGCGACCACCCGGGTTGTGCCTTATTTGTCTGTGTCGCGTGCAGCGCTGGGCTCGGAGTTGGGGCTCCGCGAGTTCTTCCTGAATGAATGAATGAATGAATGAGTGTGTGCGCGTGGGTCTCAGTGGGTGTGGAGGACATTTCTAGGGGTCCAAGGTATGGGTAGAGAGCCGATCTGTGGCTCGGTAGCCCGAATCCATGCTGGCCTCGAGCTTGCATTCGCAGTTCCTGCCAGTCCTTGGGTTTTGTCCCTTTTTCTTGGAGGGGCAGGGCGATTACGACTTAAGTAAGACATTTTCCTTGCTCGTGTCGACTGCTAGGCCATGTGGCTGGGTACCAGGGAGAGAGACACAGGCACAAACCAGCCCCGTATACAGGCCGCAGGCCAGTGGGGAGACAGCAACACGAACAAATTAAAATATGTTAAGGTGCTATAAGAAGAGATTAACTGAAGTAGAGGAAGATAGAGCCGGGAGGTGGTGTAGCTATCCTCATTAGGGATTGTCTTTCAAGGTCAGGGGCCTCCTCCTTTCCCATCTTGTAGAATCACAGCAGGTCATGAGCCCAATCTTCTCTGTAAAAGGTAGGGTCTGGGGGCGCCTGGGGGGCTCAGTGGGTTAAAGCCTCTGCTTTCCGCTCAGGTCATGATCCCAGGGTCCAGGGATCGAGCTCCGCATTGGGCTCTCTGCTCAGCAGGGAGACTGTTTTTCCCCCCACCCCCCTCTGCCTGCCTCTCTGCCTACTTGTGATCTCTGTCAAATACATAAAAAATAAAATCTTAGAAAAAAAAAAAAGGCAGGGTCTGGGCCTCTTTCCTGCCTGATGTCCCATCTCAGATATTACCAACGTCTCTAGTTCTCCCATCATTCCCCTTTTATCAGCCTGAATATTCATTATGTCTTATGATGTAGCATAAACTGTATCGGTTTGGGAAATTGGGACTTTTTGGACTTCATTCTGGTGCTCTAGATTTGTTTGGTTGTAAAATTAAGGGGATTATAACGAAATCATCTCTCAAAACCTCTTCCATTTCTAATACCATGACTGTGGCAGTGGGTCAAACTGTTTCATTCTGCCCGACTACCGCTTTATCGCTGTAGTTTCCATTCTCTGGATAATTCAGAAAGTGTCTTTTTTTTTTTTTTTTAATGTCTCCTCCCTTAGTTCTGCCACAGTATTGAGTACAAAATAGATGTTTAATAGGGGCTTTTAAGTCAAATGGGATAGAATTAATAGTCCCTGGTTTTTTGTTTTTGCTTTGTTTTTTGTTTGTTTGTTTTTTGCTTAGGGAAATTTTTTTTTTCTCCTTAGGAACATTTTTTACACATGTGCTAGTCCAGAGTTTTTTCACTGCTGCTCCTTGTGGCGAACACATTCATACTGTGCAATAGCGCACTATTCCTTTTTTATTCTTTCTTTTTTTTCAGGTTTTATTTATGTATTTTAGGGAGACAGAGCTGGCACGCCTGAGCAGGGAGGGGCAGAGGAGGAGGGATAAAGAATCTGAAGCAGATCTGTCCTGAGCGCGGAACCCATTGCAGGGCTTGATCCCTGACCCTGAGACATAACCTGAGCTGAAATCAAGAGTTAGACACTGGACCGATGAGCCACCCCCCCAGTCGCCCCTATAGCACACTATTCTTATTGGCAAACACAACTACCATTGTAGGAACGTTGTTTATACCTATTTCTTTAAAATGTGCCTTCAGAGTAGCACAGTATGCTGAACACACTAGGAACTGGGTTCTTACCAGGGAGACTTGGAGTCGGCACAACAGATTTAAACCAGCTTTATGGGGTAATCCGCTTGAGAAGGATGATGGTGTAGGCAGGATGGTCAGTGCTGTTTCATCCTCCCAGCTGTCTACCCTCAGGACCATGGCCAACTGTGAACGCACCTTCATTGCCATCAAGCCTGATGGGGTCCAGCGCAGCCTCGTGGGAGAAATCATCAAGCGTTTTGAGCAAAAGGGATTCCGCCTCGTTGCTATGAAATTAATTCAGGTAAGTGGGCTTCATTCCTCATATTTCTGTTCTTTTGGAGGTCAGAGGATGATTGTACGTTAGCCTCCCTGTTTTTCCCCTTCCCTCTTTTTTTTTTTTTTTTTTTTTTAAGCTTTCTCCGCAACACATAAGTCCAGAAACCTGGAAACTCCTTGGTGCCCAGTAGGAATCCTACAACAAACCAAGCTACTGGGACTTTGGGAAATAGCCTCCCTTTTCCCTTAGCAATGCAGAGTTCCGCATATTATTGCAGCACTGTGATTTCTTTTTTTTTTTTTTTCGTTTTTTAAGATTTTTATTTTTCTATTTAATTTAATTTTTTTTAAAAAGAATTTATTTATTTTTTTGACAGAGACAGAGAGAGAGCACAAGCAGTGAGGAGCAGCAGAGGGAGAGGGGGAAGCAAGCTTCCTGACGATCAGGGAGCCTGATGTGGGGCTCAATCCCAGGACTCTGGGATCATGACCTGAGCTGAAGGCAGAGGCTTAACCCACTGAG
>NC_081572.1:25883660-25899685 GCF_022355385.1 Mustela nigripes
GATGTGGGACTCGATCCCAGGACGCTGGGATCATGACCTGAGCCGAAGGCAGCTGCTTAACCAACTGAGCCACCCAGGCGTCCCTAACGAGGCATTTCTAAAAGGCTGCTCTGGCTGCTCTGTTGGGAATGGATTGTAGAAAAGCAGGAGTGGGAGCAGGGAGACTAGTATCCCAGTGCTGGAACAAGTAGCTGCTCCATAATTATTCCTTCAGTGTTAAAGGGGCTTTTTTTGAATTGATAGATTCCAGATTTTCTGCTGAGGTGGGTTTTCTTCCTTGACCATATATTCTTTTATCCTTGCAGGTCTGGGAGGGCCTGAATGTGGTGAAGACGGGCCGAGTGATGCTCGGGGAGACCAACCCTGCAGACTCCAAGCCTGGGACCATCCGTGGGGATTTCTGCATCCAAGTTGGCAGGTGGGAGTGGGTGCTTTTGCCTTTTTCCAAAATCTGAATTAGATGACAAGCATTTGGGTTCCTCAGGCTCTTGGCTGGCTCAGTTTTTAGAGGTAGAGCATGTGACTATAGATCTTGGGTTGTAAGTTCGAGCCCAGCCCTACTTTGGGTATAGAGATTACTTAAAAAAAAAAAAGAAAAAGAAAAGAGGGGAACCTGGGTGGCTCAGTGGGTTAAAGCCTCTGCCTTCAGCTTGGGTCATGATCCCAGGGTCCTGGGATCGAGCCCCGAATCGGGCTCTCTGCTCAGCGGGGAGCCTGCTTCCCTCTCTCTTCTGCCTGCCTCTCTGCCTGCTTGTGATCTCTGTCTGTCAAATTTAAAAAAAAAAAGAAAAGAAAAAAAGATCTTTAAAAAAAAATTGGGTTCCTGAGGCTGGGATGGACATGATACCATAAGCAGATCAATTTAAAATCAGTTCTTTTGTTTCTTTCTCTCTGAATTTGGTGTTTGGTTTGGTGAGTTCTCTGCCCTCAACCGTCAGCATCCATGTGGTTGTGCCTGGCTTCGGAGGGTATAGAACCGGTTACAGCACCGAATGCTGGCCGGAGTCCCCTCTTTGCTCACGTTGGTGTTGCTCTGAGGACTGGAACACAGGGAGGGCATTCTTCACCCCCACCTGAACCATGGCTGTAGGCTTTTTCTTTTACTGTGGACTCAGGTGCAGGGGGCTCTGGCTTTTTCTGCGGCAGGGGGCTGTCAGCTTTCTGGCACTGGGAGCCGGGGGGCTTCCAGGCTGTTGAATCCTTTGGGTCTCGGTAACGGGGCCTTCTCTCTCCCCCATCCAGGAACATTATCCACGGCAGCGACTCTGTGGAGAGTGCGGAGAAGGAGATTGGCTTGTGGTTCCAGCCTGAAGAGCTAGTGGATTACAAGAGCTGTGCTCAGAGCTGGATCTACGAGTGACCGGAGAGCAGACCTCCATGCTTTGTTCATTCCGTTCCCTCTCCCTCCCCTGAGCAGGGGGCCAGGCTCTCACAAATTCACGTAATTTGGAGACCTTCCTTCTAACCTGGAGGGCATCTCCTGGAGCTGGGTGTGCTCACTGTACAGTATTATGTGCTGCTGTCTAATTAAAATATTTCATCCCAACATCGGATTCATCGAGTTGGTTACTTTGTAATGCCCTATTGCTTTGTATTCTTTTTTCTTTCCCATTTATGCTGGGTAACCCGACAGGACAGAGTGTAAATACTATGTAAATTATTTTTGTTGTCCTGAGATCTCTTTCTCTCTCTCTTTATCTCTTTGCCCATCCTTCCTTTTACTCCTGTATCCCATCCGCTCTTGGTACCGAGCCAGTCCATAGTCATCTAGGAAGATCTGCTAGTTGCCAAGATTGTACTGGGGGCAGAGGATTCCCTGGAAATAAGAGATATCCTTCCTGCTCTTGAGAAGCTCTCGGCCTCAGCAGATGGGGGAGTGTGAGAAGTTGTAACTACTCCCAAAGCAGAAAAGCTGGATAGTGGGGCCTGGCCCTGGAAAAATGTCAGAAAAAGCAGGTGAAATCTTGTGAGTAGCTTTGATTTGTTAGGGCGCTGATTTGGTTGCTTTAATAGAGGCAAGATGGAAATTTCCTTCTCTTTATTTAAAAATCTAAACTAGAAATCTAACGTACAGCCCTGGGTCTGTTGCTCACAATGCTGTGTTGTGTACTTGAAATTTGCAAAGAGGATAGATCTTAAATGTGCTCACACACACACACAAATGAACATGGTAACGATGTGAATTGTTAACGTTCCATAGCTTAATTGTGATCATTGCACAGTATATGTAAATTAAAACAGGTTACCTTAAATACAGAACATGTTTTGTCAGTTATACCTCAGTAAAACTGCAAGAAGTCCAAGTGACTAAGTAGGGGTGGGGATGGCAGTGAGGTTCTGATCCTTGAGGTTGTCCCGAGGCTGATTCTTTTTTTTGTTTTGTTTTGTTTTTAAAGATTATTTATTTATTTATTTGACAGAGAGAGATCACAAGTAGGCAGAGAGGCAGGCAGAGAGAGAGGAGGAAGCAGGCTCCCTGCTGAGCAGCGAGCCTGATGCGGTACTCGATCCCAGGACCCTGAGATCATGACCTGAGCCGAAGGCAGCCGCTTAACCCACTGAGCCACCCAGGTGCCCCCAGAGGCTGATTCTAACCATGCCTTGTCCCCTATGCGTGCCTAATGGCAGGTTGGTAAGGAAAGTGGATTGTTCCTTTCTTTGAAGGGCGTCACCGTGAATCTACCACCTTCATTCCCCCTCCCATCTCATTGGCCAGAACTTCACGTGCGAGTCTCCTGCTGCAAGAGAATGTGGAAAATGTTTTTATCTGGGCACCTGGTGGCTAGAGAATACTTCAGAGCTCCCCTATGAGAAGGGGGAAGCTAAGAATACATCTTGGGGACAATTACTTTTGCTACAAACTTCAAGGTTTCTTTCCTGCTATTTTCCCTGTTCACCTGGCTTTGGTAGAGGCAGGGGAGCTGAGGGGAACTGGGTTGGGGGCTGCTGTGTTTCTCCACCTTCACTGGGGTGCACCTGACCAAATCGTAAGATTACTTGAAGGGTGCAGTGAGAGTTGACAGATGTACACGCTTCCTGACGGTGCGTGGGAGAAGAATGAGGCACAAACAAGGCAGCTGTAAGAGAGGGGGAGCCGGGACGACAGCGGGAAGGGCTGTCACCCGGAACAACTCCGTCCCCCGTTTATCAGATACAAGATGACCAACAAAGGAGAAGGTGGTTATAATTAGCCATAGGTCTTGTAGGTAAACAAGAAGGAATGTGAGTCATATGTTGATCACAAGTCTTACAGGTCAACGAGAAGAGGAGAGGTGTGTCTGGTCCAGCAGCATGGAATTTATTGAGCAAGCGCAGAGGCTTTTTCTGAGGCAGGGGAGGCTACAATAAAGGGACGCAGGCAGGGAAGCAGGTGGTGGTCTGCCCTGAGAGAGACGGGCATCCCCGGCTGCTCGGCTTCAGGGACGGCTTCAGGGACGTGTATCATCCTCTCCACCAGAGGCCCGCTGCTAGTACATATTTTTCCTCAAGGTCATCTTTAAGCATGCTTGCGTGACCAGTACAATTCCTCATTAGTTGTATTTTAAGCAGTATATTATTCTGAGGTTCTAAGGGACAGTTACATTGTGAAAGGATTTCCTCTAAGGGATGGCGGGGAGGACAGTGGTGTGGGTGGTGTGGGGGGCTACTTTCCTTTCAGGCAGCTGAGAACTAGATGCATTTCTGTTTCCCTGTTGGGGGAAAGTACTCACACCTTTGGGGAATGACTGTGTGTGCAGTGAGGCGGTGGGGTCACACCTTGCCCATTTAAGGGCTGTCTTTTCAGGAAGGGCAGGGAATGTGAAAGGCAGAAGGCTGCTATGGACCATTCTGCCGGAGCTAGAGTGACTGGACCAACGGGGCAAACAGCTCTCCAGAGAAATCTCCAGGGAAATTCCCAGACCCTGTCCCACAGTTGACATTGGATAACTCTGAAAAGGAAGCCCAAATCAGGGTTCTACCTTGAAGCCAAAGGGAACATTGGCTGTCTCTTCTCCAGAAGGAGAATTGCGTTTTAATGCTTTGCACCTAGCAGTGTGGGAAGGCAAGAAGGTGTCACAGAGGGCTGGATTGGTCCCTTGCAGCCGAGGCCAGGTTTGCAAGTTGGCTGGGGGTGGAGGTGGTGGGGCAAACAGGCCAGTTTCCACACTCGGCACTAACAAAACCCAAAGGTAGACCAGTTGAGGCAGAACAAGAAGAGAATTTATTTCTGGGAGCCTGACACTGGAAAGACTAGACCAACATCTCTCTCAGACTGTCTCCAAAGTGCTGAAAATACTTCCACGTTTCCATATGGAAACGGACAAAGGTCAGTGTGTACCTGTACCTGAAGGTCAAGTCCCTCAGTGTCTTGGGGTTGGTCCTGCAGAGTTCTCCCTGCTGCTTGCGGGGGTAGTATCGGTTCCCATCAGGGAATCCTTTGCCTGCAGGGGCTTCTCCCAGAGTTAAGTGATAAACTAGGAAGAATTTAGTCACCTGGAGGGTTTGAGGTCAAAATGGAGGTAGCTGAAGTCTCTCTACCTGGCGGGTACTGGTTATCAGGGCGGTCACTGCCAGCAGTCGGGAGAGGCCCGCGGGGCCCACCGTCAGCTCACGGTCCCGAGCAGGGACAGGCACGAGGCCTGGGACCATCTCAGGGACAAGCATGGCTGGACTGCTGTCCGCGCCGGCGGTAAGGAGGGACTCGCTGCCTCCGCACCGAAGCCGAGCACGGCCCGGGGCTGGGGAGCTGTGCGGACGCGCCAGGTCTGATTGCTGGGAGACCATCTAGAACGTGTCAGGATGTGTCTCGGGCTGGAGCAGCTCACCGCACAGGGAGTATAAGTGTGTGCGCGCGGGCCTGCGCGCGTGTGGCGGGAGGGACTGCGGGGTCCGGGCTGAGTTCCCGCCGCCGGGCAGCGCCCCCTCCCGACACTACCCCTGCAGGACACCCCACCCCCAACCGGGAGAGGAAGCCACTTCCTGCTCCCGAGCCCCCTCTCCTCCTCGCCTGCCCGGGGCGTGGACAGCGGTCTCGGGCCGCGTCGGCCTCGCGGGTTGGGCGGCGGGGCGTCCGGGGTGTGGCCGTCGCGCGTCCCTCCTCCCGATCAGCTCCGGGCCCCGCTGCTCGCTCCACGTCTCGTCTCCCGCCCCGCCGCGCAGCCTGCTAACCGGTAAGGCGCTGGGGACGCTTTTCCTCGCCGCCCCCCGGGGACCCCTCCCCCGCCCCCAGCGGACGCGCTCGCCTCTACCCCCTCGCCCTCCCCCGGGCCCTGCGCCGGGTCCCCTTCCGCGGGGCGGCGGCCGGCGGGCTCGTGTTCCCGAGGAGCGGACGGAGGGGACGGAGCGCCCGCGGGGTTGGGGGCGGGGGGGAAGGCGCGGGCCGGGGGAGGGCGTCCGGGGTCCTGTGTCCCTGAGGCCGCGGGCCCTGAGCCGACCTGTCGCCCGCAGGCCATGGCCCACCAGGAGCGCACGTTCATCGCCATCAAGCCGGACGGCGTGCAGCGCGGCCTGGTGGGCGAGATCATCAAGCGCTTCGAGCAGAAGGGGTTCCGCCTCGTGGCCATGAAGTTCCTGCAGGTAACGCCTCCCCCCCGCCCCAATACCCCGCTCCTCCGCCGGCTTCCCTCGCCGCCTCCCGCGCCTCGAGGACCTCCCCTCCTTCCCCTCGCGGCCCCCGCGGCGATCGCGGCGCTGGGGCCAGCGGGCACAGGCGCCCTCGCAAGGTTAAGCGGAGGTGACTTGACGGCCGGGGGAGCAGGGCCCGCGGGGAGCGGAGGAAACTGTCTCCCGGCCTGGCCACGCGGGCCACACGGGCCACACGGGCCACACGTGCCCACGGTGCGGGCAGACGGAGCTCCCTCCGGTTTAGGGCAGAGCCCGCTACTTCCACACTTTACATGTGGGCCACAAATCTGGACCTTTGAGAGGTATTGAAATCTTAACCAAGCCCATCAGGGATGAGGAGAACATTCTCAGTTAGCGTGTGAAATGTTGCAAAAGGAGCTAGAAATGGGCCAGAAGAGTTGACATGATCTCTCTCAGACGCATCTTCCTCAAAGGCAGCCAAAGCTTAACACTCCACATCCAGATTCTCAAACCACGTGCTTCTTAGGATGATAATATCCCCCCTAACAGCATGGACATTTTGAGGCTGTCTTCATGATCACACCAGTGTTTCTGCTACAGAAGTATCAGTGTCGAGGTTTGGGTGGGATTTCGATATACACCTTATGAATGTGAACTAACATATGGTACAGGACTTGGCGAACCTGTCTTGGGGATGGGGGCTTCTTTGGATGGGACAGTTGTACTTCAGCCTTTCTAGCGTTCTTCCTAACGGCGACCTCCTGTTGCATGCCAGGCCTCTCAGGAGCTCCTGAAGCAGCACTACATTGACCTGAAGGACCGTCCCTTCTTCCCAGGGCTGGTGAAGTACATGAACTCCGGGCCGGTTGTGGCCATGGCAAGTGCTTGTGGGGGCCTGGTCTGGGGGGCTGGGAACAAGGGCTGGTACAGAGCCGGTCATCTTCCCCAGCCACTCCAAATTCCTTGTTTTACAAATGGAGCCTGCTGGAGTTACTCAGTGAACAGAACAGCTAGGAGAAGCAGAATCAGACCTTAGAAAAAGTTCTCTAGTCTACGGCCATACCACCCTGAACGCGCCCGATCTCGTCTGATCTCGGAAGCTAAGCAGGGTCGGGCCTGGTTAGTACTTGGATGGGAGAAAAAGTTCTCTATGGCCCCGTGGTAGAAATGGAGCAGTCTCTTTCCTCCTCTGGCATTCATGTCCAGCTGGGAATGAAGAGGAGTAGAAAGTTCAGGAGGGAGGCACTGAATTCGGGCCTCGATTCTCAGAGGACGGCTCTTGGTTCTTCCTGTTCTCCCTGGACTGCACCTAGGCTTCCGTGGGAATCCTCACCATGTCCTGTACTAATGTCCCCTGACTCTCTCAGCCCGATCACTGGCCTCTACCCCTTCATCACTGTTTGTTCTCCTGCTGGTGGCTGCCTGAGGTTCTTCTGTCCTGTTCATCTTCCTCTCGGGTGGGAAGTCCCCAGGTTGGGTAGCGGGGTTCTCTGTATGGGAGTAGTATACTGGGCATGGAGCCCAGAGCATCACTACAGGCCTCTGCTGTCTAGTGCTGGGGGGAGCTGCTTAATGGGTCATGGATGGGTCTGCCGGAAGCGAGCCCTGAGGTGGGGGGTGAAGGTTTGTACCGAGGGGTCCCAAGTGACAGATCTGATGCCGTTCCTCTTTCTGACTGTTCCCAGGTCTGGGAGGGACTGAATGTGGTGAAGACGGGGCGGATGATGCTTGGGGAGACCAACCCAGCAGATTCTAAGCCAGGCACCATTCGTGGGGACTTCTGCATTCAAGTTGGGAGGTAAGCCCTAGGGGCGCGGATGACTTTTTCTCAAAGACACTTCAATGGGGGTATGAAGCATGATTGGTGTATCCCAGATTTAGGAACATTGGGACTTCTAAAATTAGGTGGTGGCGATCACTAGTGGAAGTTTCTTCCATAGTTACTTCCCTAGGCTACCTAAAATTTTACCTAAGGCCTTGCACAAGGGATCTGCGTGCGGTAGGTCCCGTGGGACACAGCAGAAGGCAAGGAGTGTGGGGAGGGCCTCGACCCTGCTCCTAGTGGTGAAGTGGCTGTGGGTGGGCCACTTAACTTTTTGGTTTCCTCACTGTATAAAATTTGTGCAAACATGGGGCACCTGGGTGGCTCAGTGGGTTAAGCCTTTGCCTTCGGCTCAGGTTATGATCTTAGGGTCTTGGGATCGAGCCCCGCATTGGGCTCTCTGCTCAGTGGGGAGCCTTCTTCCCCCTTTCTCTGCCTGCTGGTCTGCCTACTTGTGATCTCTGTCAAATAAATAAAATCTTTAAAAAAAATCTGTACAAACACTTGGTACAGAATTTTAAGATCCAAATGGAATAAAGGGATTTCAGGGAGCGTGAATGTTTGCGCTGGGCTTTGCAAATGAGTGTTGCAAGAAAACACAGCAAAAATGGCCCTTGATTCTGTCTAGTTTGGTTATTGGTCTGGTTATCCCTGTGTTTCAAAATTCAAGAAGGAATGTTTTGTGGCAGAGCAGTCTTGGGGTACAAGCCCTGTTTTGGAAATTTGGGAGTATAATAAAGTTGAGCCAGGGCATACTTTTGATCGAATACATATATAATTTTATCTATTTTTTTTTTTTAAAGATTTTATTTATTTATTTGACAGAGGGAGATCACAAGTAGGCAGAGAGGCAGGCAGAGAGAGAGAGGAGGAAGCAGGCTCCCCACTGAGCAGAGAGCCCGATGCGGGACTCGATCCCAGGACCCTGAGATCATGACCTGAGCCGAAGGCAGCAGCTTAACCCACTGAGCCACCCAGGCGCCCTTATCTATTTTTTTTTTAAAGATTTTATTTATCAGAGAGAGAGCGAGAGCAAGCGAGCACAGGCAGACAGAATGGCAGGCAGAGGCAGAGGGAGAAGCAGGCTCCCCACCAAGCAAGGAGCCTGATGCGGGACTCGATCCCAGGACCCTGGGATCATGACCCAAGACGAAGGCAGCTGCTTAACCAACTGAGCCACCCAGGCGTCCCTATAATTTTATCTATTTACTTATTTTAAGAGATAGCATGTGTACAGTGGTTTGGGGAGTGGGTGGGGGAGGGGCAGAGGGAGAGAGAGAATCCCAAGCTGACTCTGCTGACTGCCCAACTCCCGTCACGGGGCTCGATCTCAACGACCCTGAGATCATGACCCAAGCCGAAATCAAGAGTCAGATGCTCAACTGACTGAGCCACCCAACCCTCCCCAACCTAATATTGCTTTTAAGAGAAAATACTTTGGCGATAATTCAAATGGCAATTTGGCCAAAAAGGTCTGTAGTGACCATCCTTTGCCTTAGCCATAAACAGATTTTGGCACTTTAAAATGTGGTAACCTCGGGGCGCCTGGGTGGCTCAGTGGCTTAAAGCCTCTGTCTTCGGCTCAGGTCATGATCCCAGGAGCCTGGGATCGAGTCCTGCATCGGGCTCTCTGCTCAGCGGGAAGCCTGCTTCCTCCTCTCTCTCTCTCTCTCTCTCTCTCTGCCTGCCTCTCTGCCTGCTTGTGATCTCTGTCTGTCAAATAAATAAAATCTTAAAAAAAATAAAAAATAAAAATAAAATGTGGTAACCTGGGGTGCCTGGGTGGCTCAGTCAATGAAATGTCTTGACTTTTTTTTTATTTGACAGACAGAGATCACAAGTAGGCAGAGAGGCAGGCAGAGAGAGAGGAAGGGAAGCAGGCTCCTTGCTGAAAAGAGAGCCGGATGCGGGGCTTGATCCCAGGACCCTGGGATCATGACCTGAGCCGAAGGCAGAGGCTTTAACCCACTGAGCCAGCCAGGTGCCCCGAAACGTCTTGACTCTTGACCTTAGCTCAGGTCTTGATCCCAGGGTTGTGATTTCAAGCCCATGTTGGGCTCCATGCTGGGTGTGGAGCCTACTTTAAAAAAAAATAAAAATGTGGTAACTAGTAATTGTTGTTTTTCTTAGGAACATCATTCATGGCAGTGATTCAGTGAAAAGTGCGGAGAAAGAAATCAGCCTCTGGTTCAAGCCTGAAGAGTTGGTGGATTACAAGTCTTGTGCTTTTGACTGGATCTATGAATAAAAGGCGGACAAAGCCTCAGTCCCCTTTGGCCCCACTTGATGTGTCCCTGGACACAGCTCTTCATTCCAGTGACTTGGAAATAATAGAATCAATCTTTCTTTTCTAAAACCTACTTACCAATAAAGCCTTTGGAAACGGGTGCAACTTCCTGTGCTTACTTGATATTACCCTAGAAGAGATGACTTGGTTCCTTGGCTTTCATAGCATTATCCAGAACGATAATGCTTGCTGCTTGCTGTGGAAGAATGATCTGACCCTTCTCAGCAAAGTGCTAGACTCTGGGAGGTAGAGTAGAGAGGCTGAAGAGGACAGGCGTGGCACTGACCGTGTGTCCAAACTAAAAAGGAAATAATGATAATATCCCGGCCACCTTAGAGGATGTAGAAATGCGTATTTTTGTACAGTGAATTTGTTGAATCCCAGGTGAACACAGAGTAGTCAAGTTGTCCAGATTTACATCTTTGTTGACTGATCACTGGGCAAGTTATGAGGAAGTAGAAGGCTAATGACATCTGTAACATGAGAATCACTGCTGCACTGCAGGTTTAAGAGAAAGAACGAATGTAGTGCCTGGCCCCAGGTAAGGTGTGCCTTGCACTCCTGCCCTACTTCTTACTCTTCCCTGAGGTGAGATACTTATACCTGTTTTCTGGGCTACATGCACTGAGTGGCTACAAGGTTCTTACTGCCTGCTTTTAAGGTTAGTTTCCCTGGATGGCACAGTTGTATGGTAACACCAAATAGTACCCCTTAGGATAAATGATTACTATCAGGTTTATCAGACTGGAGTCTGGTTTAAAAATTTGAGTTTTATAGGCTACCTGGCTCAATTGGTTTTAAGTGTCTGACTCTTGATTTCAGTTTAGGGCACAGTCTCAGGGTTGTGAGATCGAGCCCGGGTTGGACTCTGGACTGGGCATGGAGCCTGCTTGAGATTCTCTCTCCCTCTGCCTCTGCCCTTTTATTTATTTATTTTTTAAGATTTTATTTATTTATTTGACAGAGATCACAAGTAGGCAGAGAGGCAGGCAGAGAGAGAGGGAAGCAGGCTCCCCACTGAGCAGAGAGCCCGATGCGGGACTCGATCCCAGGACCCTGAGATCATGACCTGAGCCAAAGGCAGCAGCTTAACCCACTGAGCCATCCAGGCGCCCTGCCTCTGCCCTTTAAAAAAAAATGGAGATGACAGAAATATGTGGGTTTATGAATAGCTGTTTTCTGCTAGGCATCTGGAGAAAGCTTCATATGCTAGTGGCACATAAAAGACTCAAAAGACACAATATTACTTTTTTTTATGCATATGGGTTAGACGACAAGACAATGACAAAAATACATTGACATTTTGGTGCAAAAACTGTCAGGATTATAGCTTTAAGTCAACAGTTCACAAGTTTTAACATTTTCTAAATTATTTTTCAATTTCACATTAAATATATTTGTACATGCTACATGCTCTTACCACATTAAGTAGTTTGATTATTAAACTTATGGATGGAGCAGGCTCATGGATCTGCATTTTATTTTATTTTTTATTTTTATTTTTATTTAAGACTTTGTCAGAAAGATAGAGTTCAGACAGGTAGAGAGGCAGGCAGAGGCAGAGAGAGAAGCAGGCTCCCTGCAGAGCAAGGAGCCTGATGTGGGACTCGATCCCAGGATGCTGGGATCATGACCTGAGCCGAAGGCAGACGCTTAACCAACTGAGCCACCCAGGCATCCCCGGATCTGCATTTTAAAAATTATTTTAGAGAAAGAGAGAATGAGTGGGGGAGGAGGGGCTTCAGAGAGAAGCTGACTCTCTTCAGCTTGAGAGTCTGAAGTCAGACTCTCAAGCTGACTTCCTGCTAAGCTGGTCTTGGGGCTTGATCCCAGGACCCCCAAGATCACGACCCGAGCCACAACCAAGAGTTGGACACTCAACTGACTGAGCCACCCAGGTGCCACCCAGGTGCCCCATCGGGTCTGCATTTTTTTTTTTTTCTTTTTAAAGATTTTATTTATTTACTTGACACACAGCACAAGTAGAGGGAACAACAGACAGAGGCCGAGGGAGAGGAAGGCTTCCTGCAGAGCAGGGAGCCAGACGTGAGACTCAATCCCAGGACCCTGGGATCATGACCTGTGAGCCCAAGGCAAACGCTCAACTGACTGAACCACCCAGGTACCTCTGCATTTTTTAAAAAAAGACTTTGAGAAAGAGAGAGAGGGGGGGAGGGAGGAGCAGGGAGGAGGGGCAGAGGGAAAGAGAGAAGCAGACTCTCTCAGAGAGAGAGAGAGAGAGAGAGAGAGAGAGAGAGAAGGAGCAGGGAGGAGGGGCAGAGGGAAAGAGAGAAGCAGATTCCCCGCTAAGCATATGCAGGGTCCCATCGCGGGACCTGAGCTGAAGGCAGACACTTAACTGACTGTGCCACCCAGGTGTCCCTGGATCTGTATTAAATTAATTATTTAATATTTTACCTATTTGTGAGAGAGAGCACACAAGCAGGCAGAGCAGCAGGCAAAGGAAGCAGCAAGACTCCCTGCTGAGCAAGGAGCCTGATGTGGGATTCGATCCCAGCACCCTGGGATCATGACCTGAGCCGAAAGCAGATGCTTAACCACCTGAGCCACTCAGACATCCCCAGATCTGTATTTTAATGTGTCTGGAAGTCTTGCAGTGACTCACGGGCTGAGATACTTGGATGGACAGCAGTTATGGGCTTACTCTGTGTCAAGGCTGTTCTAAGGCTACACACATGATTTATAATCCTCACAACTCCTAGGAGATTGGGCCTAGTAGCCCCATTTTACAGCTGAGGAAATGGGAGTCAAGTTACAGAATCAACAAGGATGGTTTCAGTGAAAGCGGCTGGCTTCGGACCCCACGCTCTTGGTCACTGTCCCTCACTACCTTTACCTTTAGTGAAAATTTTGAGTTTGGAGGGTAACTGAAATCTAACTTGGTGTGGGCAAATTGAGAGGAATGGTATGAACTTTGGAACAATTACTGAGCGAGAAAGGGTGGACTGTGGTGAGATTAAAGTTACTGCCTCTGGAGTAAGTTTGGATTTTGGACCTCATCCTATCACCCAGCTAAGTGTGTGAGAGCAGACACCTCCTTCAGAACCTTTTATGCGTTCCAGACTTTTTTTTAGGAACGCATATTAAACGCACTGGCCTCAGTAACAGTCTGCAAGAAATCCTTTACTGTTGTCCCTGGATCTCACAAGGCTGGATAACACCACAAGGGTAAAGTTAGTTTCGGGGAAACACTTGGTTCTCTTGAGCGTATGTTCGGCATAAAGCATACCAGGAACCTAGTTTTCCCAATGGGCATGTAATGGTTTCAAGAATAGTATGTGTATCTCAAAGCTCATGGGACTGTAAATGAGAGCCAAGCTGGGAATTCCAACATACTAGGCAACTGTGGAAGCCATTTAAGGGAGAAAGCAGGGCAGAAATTAGGATCTACTTTTTTCTTGCAGTGTGTTAAATTTTTCTGAAGTGTGATGATGGAATTAACCCCGGAAGTCCCAATCCATCTGTTATCTCTCTTTTTTTTTTTTAATTTTATTTATTTATTTGACAGAGAGAGATCACAAGTAGACAGAGAGGCAGGCAGAGAGAGAGAGGGAAGCAGGCTTCCCGCTGAGGAGAGAGCCCCATGGGGGACTGGATCCCAGGACTCTGAGATCACGACCTGAGCCGAAGGCATCGGCTTAACCCACTGAGCCACCCAGGCGCTCCCATCTGTTATCTTAACATCCGTAAAATTATCTACAAACTGCTTTATTTTTTAGTAAAGTTGGATAATTTACTAATGACTTAGTTGTTGGTAAAGGAGGGTGTCTTGCATTTCTTCCTCATGGAAACCGCCAGAGCCAGCTGGGGTCACTTATTTACATCCTATGAATTTTGTCTGCTGTTGAGGTTAATAGAGTTTTAAAAAAAAAAGTTCCCCAGCAAGCACACCAACCCTCTGCCCCCATGTTCTAGCTACAGTGATGGACTCCCCCCACCAGCAGTCCGCACCCCCTCTGCCGTGTCATGGCTTGGCCATGTACCTTTGTGCAATCCTGGCTCAAACGCAGCCATGTCCACACAGCTCCCCGCATACTGTTCCTCCCCTGCCAGCCGGGAGTAAATGTGCCTGCTTTCCCCTCATCGGGTCACAGGTTCTGTGAGGAAGGAAGGCACCTGGCTCGCCTGTAGAAGGCCACTCAGTATCTTGAAGAAAAAAGGAAACCCCTCAAAGACCAAAGTGTATTAAAGAATTGCTCCAATACAACTTAACTTTAACGTTTTATTTTGTGTAAAAAAGGGCAATTTAGTGAATTATTTTCATCTTGTACACAAAGTTATAATTTTAATGCTTTTCACATCCATGCTGAAAATTTGCAGTTTGGTAAAAATGAAAGGAACATAAGTTTCTCCGAAGGAATTTTTCACGCCATTATATACACTTCATGAGAAAGTCTCAAATACTTCCTCAGTGATCACAAGTTACCAAGAAAATAAAAGATTAAATTTGTACAGATATTGATCTATATATCAAATACATACAGAAATGATGTAAAAACCTTATGCAGTTTACTTTGACCTCTGTCCTCAAAAGATTTGCCCAGGGACAGATGCTTTTCTTTTGTATAAATGACTGTGGCTTTATTTAAAATATGAAAATCAAAGGAAGCAACCCAGTTTCATCACAGTATTTTTAAAATCCCTTCCCAATAGTAAAGGATCATTACCAAATATATAGCACCATAATACAAGTATTGATGGGAGAGGGTATTCACATCACGCAAAATTAATATAATAAAAACAAACAAACACTGAAAACCCGTGTTAGTATCCGTAGAATAAGAAGTTGATAACAGCTGTAGCTTTCCTCATACACAGCAAGGAAAAGGTTAAAGAGTTTAAACTACCAAAAATCCCCAAATAATTCTAAGAGGAGAAAAATGAAAACAAACCCAAGGTCAGCAGTACATTTTGAACCGTAAAAGAGAATGGGGCTATTGGGTCATACGACTGGAGTTATGGCTAAGACATCACTCTCCTCTGCACTAACTTGTTTTCTGTTTATCAGCAGCAGGAGTTAGAGCCTGAACAATGAGGAGGGCTTCAGACTGTGTTGAGACCACAGGAAGTCCTTGCCAACCTTTAACTGTTGATCATGGGATCAAGACAAGAAACATTTCACGAACAGGTGGGACATTCAAAGACACTCAGAGCCTGGTTTTGCTGTATGACTGGAAGCTTCTAAGACCTGGCTAACAAATGAGCATTGCGCACAGAACTAATTACCAGGCTCCAAATCAAATCCCTCCTGATTTTCCCCAGTTCCCCACAGGGCCCCTAAGCCCCAGGTATGGCCAGGCACGCCCTGCAGCTCCTGTCACGGAACCAGAGCCTGAGAATGAAGACCATGGTTAAGCCCTGCTGTGGAAGTCTTCTTCTAGGCTTTACGTTTATGGGAAGATTCTTAAAAGTTAAAGATTTGGGAAGTGTGAGGATGTCACATTTACAGTAGGTCCCTCTCAGTAAGGTTGTTTAAGATAAATATCCAGTAATTTAACAGCTGAATTCACATATATTTGACACATGAGAATCAACTTGGCGTTGATATGATCTGCATTTATGCCCCTAAAGAGTCAGTATTAAGAAATGTTGACATGCGATTCCATACATTCTTACACTATAAAGTAACAAATTTTACTTCCAGTAGCAACTACAAAACCTTATGTTATTAACCCCTCTTGCATAGAATGAGGTAAACCTGTGCGTATTACCAATGCTATTATTCCCAAAAGTAGAGCAATATTTTAGAAAATAAACTGCTGGTTTTTAATGTTCTATGCATTTTAAAATTCAAACAAAAATCTTACCTAAAATGGTCTCCTGGGGCTTTCCATTACCATTTTTTTTTTTTAAAGCATTCCATAGGCTGAAGGACTTTAGAGGTTAATCATTTTGATTAATTTCTAATTAGCCCTACCTATATTCCAGAGGAGATGGTCAATGTTACCACTCTGAAGAGGCCAGGCTAAGACCCAGAAGCACTTCTAGAACAGATGCAATTAATTCCTGAGAGTTTAGTTTATGAACCTCACTGGTAAACGCTAGAGCTCTCTCATTCAGTCACAACTCAGAAAGTTAGAAAAATGCAGAGAGCAAACCTTTCACCAATTTACCCTTGTATCCTTTTGTTTTTTAAAGGAAGCCATGTGAATTTTAAAGTAGGGAATGTTTGAAATGGTCCAAATCAGTTATTACTGTTAAAATTAATTTTGAATACAATTAAAAGACAACTCATTATATATATATATTATATATATAATATATATATATATACCTATATATATATGGAATTTTAAGAAAATTAAATTCTCTTTCAAATTAGTTTTTTTT
>NC_081572.1:25899785-25941037 GCF_022355385.1 Mustela nigripes
TTTAAACAAAGCCAGGATAGTTAAAAGCAGAGCTGGAATGATTTTGAATTCTAAACTGATTTTTGGCTTTAAACAACTTTTGATTTGATTCTACTGGTTATACAGAAGAACATCTGTTTTGGGGTGTGGTTATATTATCTAACAGAAGGAGGGAAATGGCAGAGAACTGATCAGAATCCCTCTTGTGGGGTGTCTTTAGTAAGGAAAAGAAAATGAACGAAGGACAATATTATACTTTCCCCAACCCCTCAACGTGTACACTGAGATCCTGTTCATCTGGTCAACCATTCCAGTTTAACACTTTAGTGTTAGGATAATGTTAATCATTTTTTAATTAAAAGAGAACATATAAAAGTATCAGAGTTCTTCCAGTTTCATATAGAACTCCAAATAAATTTTCACAGAATGAAAAACATTTCTGTACAAACATTTAAAATGGGCTACAACAAAATGCCACCAAGCGGATTTAATTCCCCTTCCATGATCTATGTGGTGATGAACCCTCCACGAGAGGGGGGCTCAGTTGCATATTTCTGCAGCAAAGGAAGCTGGAGATGTGACTGGCCTAACTTCTAAAATCCCAAAAATTTCCCAACAGGTACCAAAAAAGGTTCATTTGTAATGACAGTTCATTTGCATTTACAACTATATCCTTCTTAAATCATTTCCTTCAATCCTGCTACCTAAACTTTAATCTTACCAAAAAGTTAGAATTTCAGTTGTTAACAATGCACATAAATCCAAACTTGGAAAATATTACAAAATTCTTTCAAAAGCTTCAAATACAACACAAAAATTGTCCATCTTTATAAATTGAAAAATTTCCCCCCACGACTAAAATAGTTTCCCCACCCACCTGAAAAATCTGGAACTGAAATTTTCTATGTTTAGCAAAATGTCCCAGTAGAATAGTCCCGCTGTACAGCTTGAGGGATTATAAATCAGTCCTGTGTAAAATTCTTCCCCTCCCGCCCTCAGTTTTGGAGCCCTCTCAGGGCTCTTGTTTGATGTAGAAGTTGGCAGAGCCATTGCTTTCCTGATCAGATGCTCCTTGGAGGAAATTATAATCCTCTCCGTCTATCAACTCCTCCTTCAGCTGCAATGTAGTCACTGCATGAAAGGGATAAACGTATGCGATGTTATTAAGCCTTTCTAGAAAATGCAGATTACTTTCAGTCTTCAGGTTCCACTAACTTTACATGTCTTCAATAGCTCTAAAAATTAACCCCCCAAAGTAGGAACATTTAATTCATTTCAATTTTCAAAGTATATCAGCAGTTAAGGAAAGTTCCATAAAGGAACTGTAAGATACTGCACGACAGACATCTTCAATGAAATGGTCAAGATCATGGCACTAATTTGGCAAGAACAATTAGAATTTCTCTTACAGTGTAGTATTCACTTTTATGTCAAGGTCTATACAACAATGATATATTTCTCACATTATTCTGAATTATAATATTTAAAATGAGTAACAACCCAATAAATAGGACTTCAATGCAGTCTTATTATTTCCAAGGAGTACCTTTACTAAAAAGACTCCCTGCAGAAAAAAAGATATAAATTTGATAATATTAAAATAGTACTTATAAATAAAACAAAGATTTCTATCATCTATAAGATGGGTATTATGTATATATGTAATTTACATATTTATAAAAACAAATGATAACTGATATTAGATCACCTGTATTAAAACTAAAATCACTGGAAAAATTGAATAATCATTTTAGGCAAAACGAAACTTGTCTGACATTGGCAATGAGAAAATCACTGGTGCAGAACAGTGAACACTGCCAATGGCATCACCTGATGGCAGTACTGCCGGAGTCCTTATCTGAGGACCTCCTTTTTCCCTTTTTTTCCCCAAATTTTAAGTAGGTTCCACACCCCACGGGGGCTTGAACTCTTGACCCTGAGATTAAGAATAGCATGTTTTACCCACTGAGCACAAACCCAACAGTATAGGCAGTCCTCAATTTATAAACAGGTCATATATCAGGGGGTCTTCTGTGGACAACTATTTTCTAGTTTCCTTCGTTTTTTTTCCTTCTCCAGTTTCTCAGTTTCTAATATTTTCAGTGGGGCTTAGATTTCTTTGCAGCCACTGAAGTCATGCTAGTTAGTCAGAATCCTTAGGGACAGGAGGGAGGGCAAAGATGATGAGGAAGAGAAATTTCTTCTTTGGGGGGCCCAGCAGTAGCCTTGGGCAAAAACTTCAGGCTGTTTAATTCTGAGATTTTCCTATCTATGTCCCTACTTTTTAAATAAAAAATTATCTAACTACCAACCTCTCAGAGACGTGTCCAGGTTTCTTAAAAATGTTACTGTTTAACCAAAACTGACTGGTCAAATTCCAAATAATTGAAAGGATAGGTGATCCAGCATGGTAACAGTGACGCTGATTGGAATCTAATCCCGTGGTGAGCAGGGCTAGTTTCCTTTTCCAATTTCTTCAGCACACAGATGTGTTCCATCAGAGGTCACAAACCGTGTCCTTCCTGCTCCCTGGCCTGTGTCCCATGGTTCTTTTGAATTGGACTGACTGCTCTGAGACAAGAGGTTTCACCTAAGACCTGGGAAAGCAGGCAGACTTGGCACAGGGAGGCCAGCCATCTCCAGGGGCTGTGATCGGTGGGAACTCTTTGGCTGCTGTGTTCTGTAGCTGGGCAGCCCGAGCCTCCCTCTGCCACGGTGCCTGCCACAGATGTGGCACAGATGTGGATGCACTGCATGTGGCCCCTGCTCGTGCTGGTGAGCTCATGCTCCCTGAGAGCAGCCGTCTGCCGCCTGCAGGCACGAGCTCCAAATAAAAAGTGCAGACTTCTTGTTTCTTCCACTGTGGATCTTTCCATTGTGATTGGAAAGACGGGATGAGCACATACACGGGATGTAAACTGGGAACTGCTTATATAGAAAAAAGTTCAATTTATGAGAAGAATTAGGACTCAGAGTATTTAGATAAATAGTGAGCTAAGTTTTCATGAAGTACTAACTAGACAGTGTCACCATGTGGAACCATATTAAAATGGTTACAATTTTACGTTTTTATTTTTAAAGATTTTACTTATTTTTCCGAGAAAGAGTGAGAGCGCGGCTCATGTACCCACAAGCGAGGGGGAGAGGGAGAAGACCCACTGCAGAGCAGGGAGCCCGATGTGGGACTCCATCCCAGGACCCTGGGATCATGACCTGAGCCAAAGGCAGACACTTGACCAACTGAGCCCCCCAGGTGCCCTAAAATGGTTACACTTTTAGAGTTAAACAGTATAGTCATAGAAAAATGTTTTCCGTCCTAATCTTAGTTATAAAAGGTTAGTTCCAAAAATACTGGTTTCTGGGGTGCCTGGCCGGCTCAGTCCGCAGAACATGCGACTCTTGATCTCAGTGTTGTGAGTTCAAGCCCCACAGTGGCTGTAGAGGTTACTTTAAAAAGAAATCTTAAGGTCTTTGACACCTTACTCAATAATTTAAATAATACTCTTTTGAGAGATGTCAATTCATTTCATTTTACTTTGGTACTTGTTTTGGTAATGGTGTTAAGAAACTTCATAGCCCAAAGACAGAAAAGTGAATACACTATGCCTAGAATAACAACAAAACAAACACGAATCAGACTGCTGAAACTCAAAGCAAACAAGACTGTGTAGTTCTTTTCTTTGTAAAAAAAAAAAATTAAAAATACTTTTATGGAGAGTATCAAGTATATACTAGTTATCTTTTAAATCTAACCAACACACATTAATTGTTAAGGACATTTGAACAATGCTGTGAAAATAAACACATAGGAAAGAAAAACCCCAAGTTCATTAAAGGTGCAGTACCCACGATAAAAGGTTGGTTGAAACAGTATCTTATTATAGGATGGTCAGATGGCTACATGAATGAGAAAAGAACTTGGGTGCTTCAAGACCAAACACGTTCCATTCAAACCGATGTTACTTTGTTTTTTGTTTTTTTGAAATGTAAGAAAGGTAAGCTGAGATTCTAAACAGTTCTGAAACTATTTGCATTTACTATTAACAATGAATTTCTGGATTATGCTTCTATACATGTTAAAATATGGAAACAATGTGCTTAAAATAAAGTAACTTAAGATAAAGGTGAAACCGTTCACTCAGATGTAGAATGCTTTCATGCAAAGTTTCACTGTTTTCATGGAACCTAAAATAAAGCCTGTCTGGTGTCTTCAGGCTAATCATTTCTCTTTTCCAGGCGTTATTCTCAATGAATGATGGATGAAATAAAATAGACCCTGTGGCCAGATGCCAACTTCCATGCAAGTGCATCTCCCAAGTGCCATTTTTTAAAAGGAAGTCACTTTGTGGGCTCTACTCACTAACATCTCAAGAGATAAGCTAATGGAAATCATATTTTCCTAGCTAGGATAGTCCAGAAATAATAAAGTCTCAGTGGCTAATCAAACTACAGCTTTCAGGTAATTAAGACAGGGAATGTAGTCCCCACACACTTTCAGCAGAGAAAGATCACACCATGTCCCAAGAGATGTGCCCCCAGCTGAGGTGGCACTACAGACACTGGTGGAAGAAGGGCATCAAGTAGGAGACCCCCTGGTTTCCATCCCAGGCGTCTACTCTGAGTTCTAGGGTCTTGCCAATCCTAGAAGTTCTATTTTACATGAATCAGTAACCTCTCACAGAACCTGACACACACCTAAGTTAGTCCAATGCTTAAAGAAAACACCTAACACCCAATAAAAATTCAAACATATTCAGAGCTCACAATATCTATAGTTAATGACTTATATTAAAGAAGAGTATGTCATAAATAACAAGTACAAAAACAAAGTCAGAGAGACAAACAAGAGAAACTGAAATGTTCTTTAGACTTTGAACGTTTTTCCACTGAGGAGCAGATAAACTTAAGTTTGCAGTCCTAGTCTATTTTTTTAAATACAAAAAAGGCATAGTAATTTCCTCTAGATGTAAGGATATCAGAGTGATCTTCAGAGAGACAGACTAGGAAGGATGAAGATGACCCAATACATTGGTAGGGAGGCAAAAGCTAAACAACAAAAGGCAAAAGCCCCCCCCACCCCAACTCCTCCCACAAAATAAAACAAAACCAAAATCCACACCCACAAAAAAAAAGCCAAAAACACCCCACAAAAGCCAAAACCCCAAAAAACTTCAGACATAAAGGCATTATCAAACAGAGGAAGAAGAAGAAAACAGAGCTAGGTATCAAGTCCCATCAGGGTTTTCAACACACATACATTGTGAAGACCGCTGACTGAATAAAACCACGGAGTAGCAACAGGTAGGATACAGCAGAACACATGCCAAGGCCTGTAAGGACTCAGGCAACGAAGCTGTCTCTACCGACTCACTCCTGAAGTTCATCACAAGCAATTGAAGCCTCTCAGGCACTCTATGATAAACACATTTGCTCTCAACAACTACGAAGGGCTAAACCTTTTGCAGTTTTCCTTACAATGTACTAGCTTGGCCAGATCAATTAAATTCAAATTAAATGTCACTTACTGAATCGGTGTAAATGCAGAAACATAAAGTTATGGGAATAAATTTTACTCAAATTCAACACCAAAATTATACAAGAATTTAGGTCCAAGTTCATGTTATTCAACTAGTGGCGGTCACAGTGTTACCACCAGACCCCAAATTCCACAGGAACACAAAACACATCCTTCCTAGTGAGTGAGAGACGAAAAGCCTCATCTTTGAGTCTGATTAATCAGGCTGATCCCTCATGGTGTCCTTCTCCCACAGGTCACACCACATGGAATTCTGCAATGGAAAATGTTCAACTATTTTAATGAAACCATGGAACAGTACAAGTTGTCTCACAATTCCACCAACTGAAACGATGAGCTTTACCTTCATGTGAGGCTCAAGAAGTGGTTTAAAAGAAAATAAAAATCCCTCCCTGATGATTCAACTTCAGTGAAGTGACTCCCAAGGACTAGTGAAGATGAAGTTTTTAGTTGAAAAAAAAAAAAAAGAAAAATTTAATGAGTCAGCATCTGTCATGCCGGACCATGCTTTGTCTCCCACCGCCCTGCCCAGACTTTCAACCCCTGTAGTACCTGTGGTGCGGAGGGGACTATTACCTGTTTTGAGGCTGGGACTGAACTCTCGGCTAGTGCTGGGAGGTGGGAAGGCCTCTGGGGCTGTCTGTGCTGGAAGGGTTCGATATGGAGGAGGAGTCAACTCTTCGTCACCAGAGAAGCTCCTCCGCACCCCACCTGTCATGGGCAGGCTCGACAAACTGACAGGCTTCTTCCCAACTGGCATCTTCCTCTCTAAATATCAAGTCAAACTAAAGTAAGCTTTTACTTACATGTGTGGTAAGAAAAGTGCATTATAACTAGGAAAGACTGTGTTGCATAGGATACTCTGGAAAGAGAACCGACTATGCAAGGTCTGTATTTCTGGAAACAAGGACTGTGAGGGTGTGTACCTGTGGGGGTGTATTCTCAGGGTGAATGATGGGGGAGATTACTTCTGGTCTCTGAGAGCCTGGGGATCCTGGCTCCCGACTCTTAACATCAACTTAAAATACAACGAAGTGGGGCACCTGGCTGGTACAGTCCGTGGAGCACACTACGACTCTTGACCTCGGGGCTGTGAGTTCAGGCCGCATGTGGGGCTGAACTCGCAGTTTAAGTTTTTTTACTTAAAAACATAATCTTAAAAAAATAAAATGAAATAAAATACAACAAAGCAAAATGAACCACCTAGAACATTCGGTGTAGAGAACAGCAGGCTAACTTCCTTCAAGAAAATTTTACCTTGAAGGAGGCTGAAAATCCAATGGGAGAGAGAGAAAGTTTTAAAACCCCACTTGTTGGGTACATTTCAATGCCATATAAGGTGAAAGGATTGGCTTTTGGGGAGAATTGAATGGCTGAATCAATGTATTATCTAGGTGGCAGGATTTACTGATATGAAATGTGCTCTCCTATCTTTCGGATTACAATCCAGTCTTTTAGAAAACACAATTCTTACTCTAAAAAGGATTTCTAAAATTTAAAGCTTGTTGCCTGCAAGTACTTAAGCAATCTAATTTCTTTTGAAACACCTTTTGGTCATAGTTTCATAAGCAAATATAAGCCTTTGAAGATTTATACAATGCTTTCACCAGCAAAAAATATTCTAAACTTTGCAAATACTGAGCCAACATATTGCGTTAGTCAGGCTGAAAGCTGAAGGATACTTACATATCTCTGGGACTATAAATTGTATCTGTTTTCTTCCAGAGTATATGAACAATCAAAGCAAGAGCAATCAGAAATTATGCTTCACGAAATCAGGACTAAAAGATAAATCTAAGTCAGACAGTATTCTTCTGTAAAATGGTCTGGAGACTAAAGCCAGGTGTGAGTATACATTCAACTCTCAACTGCCGAACCAAAATCACATGCAGCAAATCATTTAGACTTTTCCTAATGTATGACACACTCAGAGGTAAAACTCCAAGGAGGATCTCCAGCTCTCTACTGCTTCTAACAGTCCCCTAAAGATGGTTCAGAAATTAGTGTGCTGGGTTTCCAGCTCTAGAATTACCAAACCTTGAAAAAAATAAGGCTTTTCATATTGGACAGACACACGCACGCAACTGTCTATCTGATTCTCTTGGCAGAACACTATCGTTATTTAAGAGCACTGGTCAATGATTATCCCTTTGTAGCATGAACACAGATCACTGCAAAACAAGCTAGAACAATGAAGCCAATCAACTATTTCTGCTAAAACAAAACAAAACAAAACGCAAAACAACCAAACAAAAAGCAACACTACCAAAGAACACACCAATGGATGATTTTGAGTACAAAAAGACTGAGGAGCCAGAAGATGAAACCAAAGAGCCCGAATACAATAATCTGTAAGCAAACTTAAAAAGAGAAGAGTCTGTGGCTGATCTGCTAATGATACTGCATGCAATGGTTAAATTACATTTATGGACCCCAAATTCTTTCCTATTTGGACAAGTCAAGTTTTGCAGGAAAAATGTCTAATGAACTACCTGGTGAGCTATACAAAAACAATAAAGGAAACAGGGAGTTACAATGAAGACCGCTGCTTCTTCACTCATATGGCACTGGAATTCCTTAACCTCAATTCCAAAATTCAGTTTTCTTATAAAACTCTGGCAACAAAACCAGACCTCACTTGGTGATACTCTTTTTAATCTTTATTTGGCCCATTTAATGTAAACATTTACATATATTTTGCTTCCAGAAAATGTGCCAGAGTCTGGAAGGGGTGTTATGTAATATATGCTACGCTGTACTTTCCTGAAATCTGAAGAATTCTGAATTCCAAAACACATCTGGTCCCAAGGGTTTCTAATAAGGGACTGTGGGCTTACTGTCCTTTTCCTTCCTATGCCCAAAGGACGATTTAAAGGCACGAGATGATGCCATAATATTAAGAGCCCTTACAAAACATTACAGTTAAAGAACACGGTATATTTACACATAAATTCATTTCCCCAGCTTATCAAGAAATGTGGTACCATTAAATGTCCCTATAAACTGGCATATTGATACTATCATTTCTTTAGTTTCGTACTTCTTCCCATGTCCCTGGCCCAATTAATTCAAAATCGTTAAACCCCTTAAGGTGGACACAAACCCACAAAAGTCACACCGAGGGAGACATGTGAATGTAAGGGAGGCATGTGTACTCAATGCTCAGAAATTATTTCTAAAAAATATGTCATGTAATAATAAATGTTCTTAATTCAACATCTTGGAAAGAAAATTCTGAATCTCGGTCTTGCCCAACAGAAAGTGAAAAGGTGGGCTAACACAGCCTGTGCTATCCAACCTCATAGAAAGCTCAGTGACCATGCGTGCTACGGTTAGTCCACTGACAAAGTCTCCATGTGAATTCTTCCTCCTTGTTTCCGGAGGCATGGGGTTTGCTTCGATCTGCCTGCCTGGCAATGTTCTCTAGAGTTCTTTCAGATGAGTATCGAACCTGACAAGCAGCTAGTGGGAAAAGCAACTGGACAAACGGGAGGCCTATATCTTTGATATAAAAGAAAGAGTGAGAGAAAGGCCTGGAGGTTATCAGTGTTGAGGTGGACATAATTTCATGCTGGAAGGACACGAGAGCACCATGGTAGTGGCTGGTAGAAATTTTTTGTCCCCCAGTGGGAAAAAAAAACAGCAACTATAAAACAAGTGACTGTAATCAGAAAGTAAGGGTATGTTTCATTCTTCATGCTGCTCAGTCTCTTGGTGGTTAATGAGACAGATTAAAACTTATCTGAACATATGGCAAGTCAGCTGGAAAAATATGTTTTAGTTTTAACCCTTAAATGTACTCTTTGCTTTTGAAAGTATCTTTATATAAAAATAATCTTATCTCAGAATGAAACAGTCCATGAGGAGTGTCATGAAGAGAAAAACCTGTGGCTTCCTATGTGGGGGGAGAAAAGATGTTAAAAGAGTAAAAATTAAGGGCTATCAATATAGTCTATATTAATTTGACTATTAATGCCAATAACCACTCATCGTAAGGTAAAAAATAATACAGAAAGCATATTTAGAAAAAAATTTTTAGGCCTTTGCTAGCCACCAACTTGAATTTCTTATAAAATCTTATTCTAGAAGGAGAGTTTTGATTTGTAAGGATGGGCTTCGTAGGCTCTAAGTCACTGTAAATATCAAGTGCTTCCCTTTTTAAAGTTTTACAAAAAAGATTAAAAAAATTAATTTTCAGTAGGTTTACATATTATTTCGAGAACTATTTGTGCTCTCTTCTTCACCATACATGTTTTAAAATATTACGGTGATCATTTTTCCTGCCCACTAAAATAGAAGTGTTTCTCATTACTGAGGTTTGCCTTTTATGGCATACTGCACCTTTAAGCAAAATACATAATGCACAGTCACCGGCTCTCACAAGGGATGTTAGTTTCTGTGTGAGAATGCTGTGACCCCAACTGGTTAACAGCTTAGGAAATGTATATAAACACCATGTGGTGACCCACTTTTCTTATGTCCTTTGTATTGCTGGGACTTAGCCTTTTTCTTCTGTTTTGAAGAACCTGATTGGCTTTCTCTTGACGCTGAAAAATAAAAGGGAAAATTGGTACCAGATAAGCACTCCGAGCTCACATCTCTAGATACAACTTAGACGAATTATATTTACCAAAACCATTATGCTTATAAAAGTACATGATGCTTAGAAAATAAGGGTGCGTGTTCCTGTAAAACCCATGATACCAGACAGATTCCATTACTGATTCAGTAAACACTTATTTTGTAAAATACACTGTAGCCTATCATTTCAAACTCGTTAACACAAGTCCAGCTGCATTGGGCGGCTGCTCTTACTCTGGTGTTTCTGTCTAGAGTCATTATGTAACTGGTTACTGGGTTCACACTGCGGTGGTACCCATGGTCTGAGTGATAGCGTTGTTCCGTCTTAAGATCTTACCTGGCAACCAATCAGACAAAGGTATATTCTTGTCCTGTGAGCTCACAAGATGACTTATGTGAAACAGTCCTCTGGAGAATTGCTGATTTTTACAAAAGGACACCTTTTCTGTATACCAACTTACACTGTGAAGCCGGAGGCTGTAGCTGATATCCAGTTAACTGACACCACCCTACAGGATAGAGGTCAGGGGACTCACAGTCTACCCACTGATCGTACTCTTCTTCCCATCCGTCAAAGTGTATCCTCAAGAGACGATGAATAATTCGAGTTACTGTGGCTACACATATTAACCGTGGCTCCATGAGATCTACTGCTTCTAATTTCATTCCTACACGAAATCCGTGATTTGGAACATCCTGACATAGAAGAAGCAAAGCATTACCACTGGTGAAAAGAAGGCAGCACGAGTCCACTATCACCAAGAAAGAGGGGGGTAAAAAAAAAAGCAACGTAACCAAATAACCCAATTTAAATAAACAAAAAAACCCTAAAAAATTCTTTAATTATTAAAACATATGAAGGTGAATAAGCCATTATATGTTAATAAAAAAATTTAAAAATTAAAAAATAAAACACATGAAGGTGAAGTTACATAAGAAACTAGTTGGAAAAAGTATTCATTTCTATTTTACTCGGATTAAAAATGAAGCCAACTTTGAAAATGAGCTTCATATCCTAGGTAAAGAAAATATATTGTTTTATTACTGTATATTTGTTAATCAAAGACACTTTGATCAACAGTGATTTGCATTTGCGAGGCATCAAAAAAACTCCACATAATTATTAGGCCATTATTTCAACTTACCTTATTAAATAGTTTTACTGGTGCTGCAATGGAGCCAGTTTCCCTGAGGTAGTCAAACCATTTAAAAGGAAGTTTTGTGTAACCTGAAAAACACACCTCATTTAACTAGCAGTTCATTTAAAATTAGCGAAAGATTAAAATGTAGATATAAAGTTAACTTAGTATACAGAGAGCTCAGATTTTAGATTATATAATAAACTCTTGCTCTAATATATTCAAATGCAACCATTCCTCCATGTTATAAGGATTTTCTTTCGTTTCTAGACAGACATAGGTACACCTTCTCACCTAATTCAAAAGTGTCTCTCTCCTGTCTACCACAAGAGTTCCAGAATTTTGCATTTAAAATCCTAGACTTAGGACAATCTAACATTTCATCCTTCACAGTGATACTTTTCTGTCTTTCCAAGAAAGAAAATTGGTTGGGGAAATACTATTTTTACAGACCTCTGTTTTAGTCCCCCCCCTTCTTTTCTTAAGAGAAAAACCCAAGGCTCTGATACTGAAATTAGGAAAGACAGTGGTTAAGCCTTGAGAGATATTTAAGGGTATGCCTCTTTTTTTTTAGAGTCACATGATACTCTAAAGATGGAAACTTGCTTTCCCTCAAAGGCTTTAGCCTGTAGCTATTTTTAACAAAAGTTTATGTGTGCAATTACCTATCTCATCATCTCAATAGGGCTTGGAGAATACCAATTCATATTATAAAATGTATAGATGTTCAGGAAAAATTCAAACTAATATAATTTATGAAAGCTAGCTAGAATACAGTGCTTTATATTTTCAGAGCACCCCACACCTCTTGTGTATATGCATGTTTATCTACATATGTGCACGTATCATAGGTTCACACAGCACCAAATCCAGGGCTGGGTTAAATGATGTCAATAGATACTATGTAAAAAGAAGGCAAGGATGAAGACCCAGTGTACATATTAGGATGAAGTACCTCTAGGTGGAGTAAGTTCAATCATGTTAATTTCACAGAAACCAACAGGGAAAATAGAAGGGGAGGTTGCATGATAACAGAACCAGTCAGATCCATCTGCTGCTTCTGAGCCATCGATCCCAATCATCAGGAATCCATCAGCCAGCACCTTTCAAATTAAGAGAATTCCAAGTATGTGAAATTAGGTACTACTATTATAAAAGCAACCCTTTAAACTGACATTCTAAAAGAAAGGAAAATCTATTACATAATGGTCTCTTCAAAGTGAAAAACGCTTCTTCACTGAATTATATTACTAACTGAAATGATAATGAAAAACCTCTGTAGATTGCAGTATGTACCAGAACAAAAGCAGGGTTACACAGAAGTGACTTCAGAGGTCTAGGACAAATTGTGCCTTTGCCAGTGGCTAAAGTGCTGGCTGCTGTGGCCCCATGAAACAGGGCTGAGTGTTCGTCTCCAATTTAACTGTCCTGTCTCAGTGAGCTTTGAGGTCCCATTCATCTTAACTTTACTTCTTTCTTCTGATTTAGCACACAGAGGAGTTTTCCCAAACCTTTTCCAGCTTCGTCAAGCCTCTGCTTTAACTCTCTTATGCTACACACACCCATGTTCCTTTCTAACAGAAACTAAGGTCACCCTGTGCAAGGGTTCCCATATTCCTTTTTTTTTTTTTTTTTACAAGATTTTATTTATTTATTTGACAGAGAGAAATTACAAGTACACTGACAGGCAGGCAGAGAGAGAGAGAGAAGGAAGCAGGCTCCCCGCTGAGCAGAGAGCCCGATGCGGGGCTCGATCCCAGGACCCTGAGATCATGACCTGAGCCGAAGGCAGCGGCTTAACCCACTGAGCCACCCAGGTGCCCCCCCATATTCCTTTTTTTGCACCTCTCTTTTAAGACGTGGTACCCTACACTGCAAGACAAACTTTTCCATCTTGTCCTATTACTGCTGGTACTTTGCTCCAAAAACACTATTTCTTATCTTCTAATGTCTCCCAATTTCCATTACACTTAAGCTATTAAAGATACTTTGTTTTGAAACACGGAAAAGGTACAAGAATAGTAAGATGAACTCCTAGACACTTCACCTAGATACCCACTTGTAGGTATATACTATGTGTCTTTGCAGTCTGATCTGTCCTGATCCTACTAAAATGCTAAAATCACCAGTGACCAAGTCTGACCAGAGGGTGACCAAGTACCTTTCCTCTAACTCGCACCCTCCTCAAACCTCAGTGTCCCTGAAGTATTCCTACACCTTCTGACTACTCTCAACTTTCTGAAACGTTTTCTCCCAGACTCACATTACATTACAGTCTACTACCTGTTCCTGTTGGTGGTGTCCTTTTACCTCCAACCCTTACATTTCTGATCTTGGACCTTTTCTGTTTTGGCGATGTCACCTACACACATTGTTTCAGTAATCAACCTCCACGCCCACAACTCCTCTCCAGGTCGGCTGGAAGTTTGTGTCCCTTGCAGTGTCTTAGTCCCGCCTTTTCCCTGTGTGCCAAACACACCCTCTGAGAGTCCATGCAGGGTGTCAAAGCCAGCTTTAAAGGTGAGCAAGCACCAGGTCCCATGACTCCTCCTAAAGTTAGTTCTTCTATCTGTGCCATCAACTCTCTTTCCACTACACGGTATGAGAACTGCTTTCAGCCTTCCTCTTTGCCAGTTCCCGTCTTACACAGCTTAACATTTCATTGGTATGACCTCTGTTCACATCAGGAAGCTCTTCCAACAGAGCTGTTCAACAGAGAAAGCTCAGAGGGCCTGACCACATATTCAAAGCCTGCATGACTGGGTGCCTCAGTTGCTTAAGTGTCTGCCTTCAGCTCAGGTCATGATCCCAGCATCCTGGGATCGAGCCCTGCACTGAGCTCCCTGTTCAATGCAGAGCCTTCTTCTCTGTCTCCCAAGGCCATGGCACCCCCGCTCCCCCGCCAGCTCATGCCTATCCCTCTCTCAAATAAATAAATAAAATCTTAAAAAAAAGAAAAACCAAAACAAAGCCTGCCTCTCCTGGTTCCACATTATCTTTTAGTTTCTATCCCAAAGTGCCCTTTTTCCTAGTTGTTTCTACTATGTTGGATATGTACCCAGTGAACTTCCTCTTTGAGTTTAACAACCTTGCCTACACCTTTGGAAAGGTCTACCCTCACTCCCATAGGATTCCTTTCCCGTTTTCTAACTACAGCTGACCAGAGTGGGGACTAGTATCTAACCTTAGAGGACCAAGCCAGAGGCTGGGCTCAGCTAGACTCTCTCTGGGGATTAGGATCGAACTGCTGTCAAGTCATGGGCTGGAGCTGGAGCTGGAAGCCCGTCACAGGGAGTGGAGCCAGCAGCCACACACGGAGACTGAGTGGGCAGAAGCCACCCACAAAAGTGAAAGAGCAGAGAAAGGTGGGACAGAGGCCCTGAGAGGTGGAGAGAATTGCACTGGGTTTACGGCTTTCCGGTTCTCATCCTGCATTCTTGCACATCTATGAGACTGCCCTGGCCTCAGGGTAACTTTCCTAAAGCTAACTTGAGTGGGTTTCTGTTCCTTATGAAACAGAAGCTTTGGCCGGAATACTCAGCACAACCTGTATTTTTGGGGGAGGGGGCAGGCAGAGCAGCACGTTCACAGGGGAGGGGAGGAACAGAGGGAAAGGGAGAATCTTAAGCAGGCTCCGCTTGTGGAGCCTAACATGAGCCTTGATCTCATGATCCTGAGGATCACGACCTGAGCCAGAATCGAGTCGGACGCTTAACCTACTCATCCACCCAGGCGCACCTCAGTGCAACTTGTTTGATGTGTACCGTGTGAATGACCTGTCTCTTCCAAACCCAGCCTGTGCTTTCCTATCTTGATGCTTTTGGGCACATCCTCTTTCCACAACGGTTTCCTCCCTGCATCTCTGCAGGGCTGTTTTTCCTAACGCTCAAGGTGATGTTTGCACCTCTTCTATAGAGCTTTCCCTGATTCCTCTGAGACTATGTGATCTCTCCTTTATTTGAATTTCATCAGTACTGTGTACCTTTCTTAAGTCAGAGTAGATCCTCAAACAAACTTCTCTTCATGTATCTTACCTTATTTTACAAGACTGTAAGCTTTTTAGAGTCCAGACCAAACCTAGCACACCGAGTATTAACTAAGCAATTCCTGAGTGAAGTCTGATGCTATACTCATTGGACACTTCATTCTCATTTCACCCAACAGAGCATGGTACAGTGGCACTGGGTCCCAAACCTGACTAACAGAATCACCTAGAGAACTGTATTTTTTTTTTTTAAAGATTTTATTTATTTATTTGGCAGACAGAGATCACAAGTGGGCAGAGAGGCAGGCAGAGACAGAGGTGGAGGCAGGCTCCCTGCTGAGCAGAGAGCCCACTGCGGGGCTCGATCCCAGGACCCTGGGATCATGACCTGAGCCGAAGGCAGAGGCTTAACCCACTGAGCCACCCAGGCGCCCCAAGAACTGTATCTATTTTAAACAAATACATTATTGTGTGTAATACTTCTTGTGATTCTGACTGAGTAGTCTGGAGTAGGTCATGGAAATCTATTATTTATTTATTTATATATTTATTTATTTTTAAAGGTAATCTTTTTTTTTTTTTTTAAAGATTTATTTATTTATTTGACAGACAGAGATCACCAGTAGGCAGAGAGAGAGAGGAGGAAGCAGGCTCCCTGCTGAGCAGAGAGCCCGATGCGGGACTCGATCCCAGGACCCCGAGATCATGACCTGAGCCGAAGGCAGCGGCTTAACTCACTGAGCCACCCAGGCGCCCCAAAGGTAATCTTTTTTTAAAAAAGATTTTGAGAGTGAGAGTGCATGCGTGTGGGCGTGGGGCAGAGGCCAAGAACCTCAAGCAGGTTCCATGCTGAGCATGGAGCCTGATGTGACCCAGAGATCATGATCTCTGAATCTCATGACCTTGAAATCATGGTCTGAAACCATGAGTTGGATACTTAACCAACTGAGCCACCCAGGTGCTAAATAATACTGGATGATTCTGATCACTAGTCATGTAAAGAGAAGAACAAAAGCTTGGAACAGGTCTCCTCTAGCTGTGTGATCTTGAGCCTGCGACATGGCAGCAATCATTACTGTTTTTAGTTCTTTTGGCTCAAGGCTTTAAATTGGGTTGAAATGCAAATAACAATTCTAGCTATACTCTTATAAAAGCAGATTCTGATTGGTGCTTCTTAACCATGGCTGTAATGGACAATTACCTGAGGACTCAAAAAAAAAAAAAAAAGAAAAGTCAATACTAGGGCCTCCCAGCAGACTGATGAAATCAGAACAGGGATGGGTAGGCACTTAAAAGGTCTAGTCACTTTTATTTTTTTTTAAGTTTCCCAGGGTATTCATATTCTTATGCTTACTTGAATTGAGAACCAGTCGTCTTCTTTTTTAAAAATATTTTATTTACTTATTTGGCAGAGAGAGAGAGACAGTGAGGGCAGGAACACAAGCAGGGGAAGTGGGAGAGGGAGAAGCAGGCTTCCCACCCAGGAGGAAGCCCGACGTGGGGCTAGATCCCAGGACCCTAGGATCATGACCCAAGCTGAAGGCAGACACCTAATGACACAACCACCCAGGCACCCCAAGAACAACTCTTCTAGAACCTTTCATAAACAAAGCTTCAGGAGAGAGGAACAAAGGAAGAAATAAAGTATTATCAAAAGAAGAAAAAGGGCACAAAAGGAAAAAAACCAGGAAGCTGAAGATAAACTTGGCCTTGTTACAATTCTGTATTAGATTAGCTTTGACCAGGAAGTAACTCAAATATTCTCTAACTCAGGATATACAGCTCCATAAATAAAGGCAGCAGACTCAAGATGAAAATCTTGACAAGCTATAAAAAACACTGATATGAAAACTGAAATTTATTTTACTAGTATCCTTCCCCCTGGTGAAGATCAAGATACATACTTTTATGTCAGAATGAGTATTTTTTTTTTTAAAGATTTTGTTTATTTATTTGGCAGACAGAGATCACAAGTAGGCAGAGAGGGAGGCAGAGAGAGAGGGAGGAAAGCAGGCTCCCTGCTGGGCAGAGAGCCCGATGCAGTGCTCTATCCCAGGACCCTGGGGCGGAGGCTTTAACCAACTGAGCCACCCAGGCACCGGAATCGAATGAATATGTTAAGGGCCTCCTTCTCCTATTACCTTAAACCCAATTCTTACAGTTGCATTTCTGAATTTGTAAACCTATAGTCTTACCTTTCTAATAGTTGCGACACATATTGTGGAAAGATTTAATGGGTCTATAGCTTCCAATTTCATTCCTTCCTTGAACCATTCCCCACTCTGGTCTACTTCTTTTACCTAAAGAATTACATGAAAGCACAGCCACCGTTACAAATATTATCATTCTAACAATGAAAATATTACCAATTTGAAAACACTTATCAGATGAAAATACCAAATGCCTTCTCCTACCTACCTAATATTATAACTCAAACTTCCGTTCGAGAATAGAGAGAACTCAGGCAAATAGACAGAATTTAAGAAAAACTATAATCAATAGTTGTGACACCTATGGATCACAAGGTCTTAATTCCTTTTACGTGAACAGATGTAATTGTGATTTCCATAATGTTAGGAAAAAACCCACAACCCTCTTTCAAACCTAATTTACAAATGAGGGTTCTTATAAAAACTTCTTACCTTAGCAAATAAATGTGGTGGTGTATCAAAATGTCCATCCTGTTTCTTTGTAATATCTACAAGGAAAAGTTACATACTAATCTGTCAGCATTTGTGAGAAGACCAAAAACCACGTTTCTTTGAAGGTTTCAAACTCACAAGGTATGTATACTCTAAAACATGGCAGAAATACATGCCTTCTACATTTATGGTGCAAAATATCTTCTAATAGTCTTTCTCTTTTCAGAGTACATGTGCTATTTAAATACATTCAGCCAGTCAGAATGCTGGTAATTCCCTAGTTAGGGAATCACAACTTTGGAGGTATGCTTTAATGTGTTTAGTATTAAGTCTAACCACATTTAATCTTGTTCTTTTGATTAGAACTGAATGCAAAGGGAAAGGCTACCTTTAGATCTTTCAAATGGGCTGGCTAGGAAAAGTGTTAAGACAACAAGTGTAGTTGTGACCAGAAGTGCATTATATTTGAACTGAGAACAAGTGGAAGGAATATAAAGGAGTCAGGACACTCCTATTCTGGTGTGAACCTTCCCTAATTAAGGCAGAATGAGCAGCCCAGACAACTAGAATGCTATTTCTGATCTCTGCTATTCTGTAGAGAAAAAATAACCAGGTAGTACAATTTAGCCTCAATGATGTTTTCAACAGGTGGTCCTGTGACAGGTGCTTACCAGATCTTTTGAATCGATGGCCTATGCTTCGAGACCAACCGATATGATGGATTAACGGGCTGTGCATATGGCACCAGAAGTCATCTGTTCTATCTTCACTCTCTTCATACACTAGTCTTAATCTTCCTCCAATTACACTTTCCACCACTGCCACTCGCGTGCGACACAAATGCCTCTTGTCAACCACTTCTACTCTCATGCAAGGTTTGAAAGGATACTGCATACTCTCTGAAACCTTAAACAAAAGCAAACAAAGACTGTTCAGAATTCATGACAAAGGCCTATAGATAATCTCAATATTGTACCATTAAAAATACTGAGTGCACTCGACATTTAGCTAGATCATCTGGCTCACTAAATTAAAATAATTCCTTAAAAAAACTTCAGGCTATTCCTTTTTTAGAGCTCTCAATTGACACTTCAGTCCTTTCTAAGATCCTGTCTTTACCTTCTGTGAGAAATCAGGAGGAAGTGTTTTGGCACCAGTAAGTCGTTTCACTAGAAAAGCTTTCCAGTTTGTATACTTATGCTGAATAGCTAAAACAAAAGAAATAACCAGTTACACTTTAGCAAAGAGCAGAATTCCTTCATAAACTATTTTTTCAAACCACAACAATTTCCCCTGTATTCAGAGTATTAAGGTTCTGTAGAAGAGTAACAAAAAAACCCAAAAAACAAACAGAAAAACCACAAGTATATCTTGCGAGCATATAAGATGTGAAACCAAAAAGTATTATCGTAATTTTGATATCCCTTGAATATTACTATGTGTGACACTGCATTGAAGTACAAATATTCAATTACAGTAGGGGTCAAGAGGCCACTTACTTCTAGGAGGGACAAGAGGCTTTCCACTGGCTGCACACCAGCCAACTGGATGGATGTCAGAGCCACAGACATTGCACCAGAAGTCCAGCCCAGGGTCATTTTCAAATCCTTCATATCTTAAAAGGGCATTGTAACCTGAAACCAACAAACCAATCACCACATAATAAGAAAATGCAATGAAACAGAACACGACCTAGCTGCTGGCAGTGGGTGTCAGATGTTAGCTGTACCCGCAGCAGAACCCCGTGCAGGGTGTGTGAGCAGACAGATGGCTCCCCATCCCCAAACTCTGACACTCCATAGAGCTGGGGGCCGAGTGAGAACAGGCCCTGCTAACCAGTCCCCAGGAGAAGCCGCTGCTACTGGTGTACTGATCAAACTTTGAGAGCTGTTTGTGTAATGTCATTAGTTTAACTGTTTTTAGAGCTCGGCTTCCTCCCTTTTAATGTACTTTAATTTTACCCAGAGTTTCTTAAATTCTAGAAAAGAAATTCTTAGTGGAAATGGGGGTGGTAAAGTCCTACTAGAATGTGTAGTTTTGAAAATAAAAGAAAGAAGGTTATGGTAAGTCACAGAAATCCAGGTAAAGTAACATCTCAAAGAAACTGCTTGGTTGGGGTGCCTGGGTGGCTCAGTCTGTTGGGCGGCTGCCTTTGGCTCGAGTTGCGATGCCAGGTCCTGGGATTGAGTCCTGCATCGGGCTCCCTGCTTAGCAGAGAAGTCTCCTTCTCCCTGTCTCCCTGCCTACTTTATCTTTCTGTCTCTCTCTCTCTCTCACACACACACCTTTAATTAAAAAAAAAAAAAAAAAAAAAAAAAAAAAAAGAAACTGCTTTGCTTAGATGAATAAATATTTTGGGTAATTTGGCAATTTGGTTGTGGCTACCTCAAGCGCCTAATTTTTTCTGTCCTATTTATTTGGAAATAAAATGTGAAAACACAAATAAATGTATATGAAAGGACTTAAAGACCGTACATACTAAGCAAACGGGAAGCCTTACTTCTTAGAAAGAACAAAAAGTGTATGATATATCCTGTTTATAATAAACCTTCTGTTGGTAACAGATTTCAATTTTATTTAAGGCCTTCAGGGGAATAAAAAAGGCCCAACAAATTTATATTTTGGGCAGGGAGCTAAGTTCAGTCAGCATTTTCATGTGTTAAAAGCTATGATGAAAATTTACAGCATTAAGGGCGCCTGGGTGGCTCAGTGGGTTAGGCCGCTGCCTTCGGCTCAGGTCATGATCTCAGGGTCCTGGGATCGAGGCCCGCATCGGGCTCTCTGCTCAGCAGGGAGCCTGCTTCCTCCTCTCTCTCTGCCTGCCTCTCTGCCTGCTTGTGATTTCTCTCTGTCAAATAAATAAATAAAATCTTTAAAAAAAAAAAAAAAAAGAAAATTTACAGCATTAAAACCTTAAGTTTTAAAATTCAGTAATTCCTGGACTAAATTATGAGTTTGACAACTGTTCTTGAGTTCTAGTTCATGATTAACATCAGGCTCAATTCTAAAATGTCATTAAAGTGGCTTAAAAATGATACATGATATAATTAGAGAAAACAGAAATGTAAAACTGGAGATGGGAGGTGTAAATAGTTCTTGGATATTAAACACACTGATCCTTAGATCTATTTAAATATAACTGCCTTAAACACCTAGGACAGACAGACTATGTTGTTTTGAATTACAGTGCAGAGAACACCACAAGCATTTAGAGAGTACTTGTATAGCTGGGGGAACGTTTCAAGGAAAAGCTGGGAACCGAATTGGGTAAAATGTCTGTGCAAAGGCACAGAAGTGCTAATAGGCTCTGTGAGGGAGGAGGGAGAACTCGCCTTATCAGAACAGAGATAGCATTTCTGCTGGGAAGCAACCAATGGAGAAACTCATCAATAACTATAAATGCCAACCACCTCGATCCTTTAAGGAAAAAGAAGTGATTAAAGATGCTTGAGCAGGAAAAAAAAAAAAAAAAAGACGCCTGAGCAAAAAAATACAAGATCATCTTTAGTAAATCAAGTTTGTCTACAGTACGTAGCGAGCAGGCTGTTTGGGGGAGGATGGCTGGAAAGAGGACTAGAAAGAGTAGGATGCATCAGACTTCTGACTCACTGAAGGACAACTTAGCTGAGTGGTTGTAGGCCCCATCCCTACGTCCTGATGAAGGACTACAGTGTCCTACACCATTCACTGAGCGCCTTGTCATAAATGCAGGGAGCATTTGGCAGATGGCAGCTCATGGAATAAACGAGGTGTTATACTTCTGCATATCACCTGCCCACAGTGTCGAACACAGGACATACCTAATGCATTTATGTGATAAGCAATAAGGCAGCAAAGGCCTAGGGGACATGGAAAGCAGTAGGAGTGAAGAAAAAGAACCCAACATAGAGGAAATTATCAACACTAGTTTACTTTTGGTATTACGGACCTCATCACTCTTCTTAGCACCTCAAATTTTTGTTACTTTTCCAAGTATTTCCCTACACCAGGGTGTGGCACACTATATAGTGGCCCACAGTCTGGCCTACTGCCTGATGTTTCTTACAGTCTGCATTTCAGAATGGTCTTACATTTTTAAATGGCTGAAAAAAAAAAATCAAACAGAATAACATTTCATGACACATGACAGTTACATATAAAACTGAAACTTCAGTGCTTGTAAATAAAGTTGTCACTAGCACACAGCCACGCCTATTCATTTATGTCTTGCCATGGCTGCTTTCATGATATGATGTCAAGCTGAGGAACCATGACAGAGCTTGTACTGCCAAAACTAAAATTATTTACTGTTCAGTTTTTTATTAAAAAAAAAAATAATAATAATTTGCTACCCTCTACCCTATTACTGCATTTCTTATTTACTTGGCAATATTTGTGAAATTTACAAATATGCTTTCTTACAAGTTAATAAAAACATAACTGGCATTTTCTGGTAAATTATTACGTGTGCTTTCACCTGCTAATTTTACAATTCCAGCAATCCAGAAGACTTTGGTAGGTAGGCTGCAGTCTGTATTGGGAACTTCTACTCTCACATTTTCTGAGATATCACCCCAGCAGGTCCCCATAGGTGCCTGTCATATAAAAATTATTAAGTTATCATCTTATTAACATAAAGCCCAAAACACATTTTGTAAAATAAGCATTCCCATCAGTAACAGAAATATTAAATTAAAAATGCCATTTAATTCATTCATTTTTCTCTAAAAATAGAGTTGTTATTTCCTTTTTCACAGAATTCTATTTGGAAAAAGCCAGTGTGAGGGGCAAGCTTAAGATGAACAGAATTTCAAATATATTAGAATAGATCCATGCCAGCTTTGAAATTAAATACTGTCCTAATACAAGACCCGAGCAGCATTTTTTGTTAAAGCTACCACAAACTCAATAGATTTCACAGGACAAAGCAGATAAACTTATTACTTTTAAAATATATGCTTAATGAATGCACTTTACCTTAACCTCTAATTTTAAAGGGTCTGTCCAAAGAGCAGAAAGAAAAATACTTCCAATCAGCAATGGGGTTTCCAGTAACAGGAGAAACAAAACTTAGTTATCCGTATTTTCAAATTAAGATAAATTCATAAAACAGAAATACAGTCTGTTAAAGTGGACATGTGGCAAAAGCACCAGCTAAAGTTATTAAAAAAGTGGAGTTGAAGAGTTTCTGGAGATGCATATCATGGGGCAAACTGTTACATAATTTATTACTTATAAACAAAGAGGAAACATTCACTGTTAGAACTGATAATCACTAGCCTTCACACTACTTGTTAGGATGCGGACTCAGAAAACTGATTAAATGAGTATCATGAAGAGATTTTCCCAAGTCTAACATGCCCAAATTACAATTTCCATTACATTTTGATCCTTAAAACTTGAGGCCATTTATAATTATTTGAAGTTTAGGCAACGGTTAATTAAATCAAGTAAGTGAATTTAGGAATGCTGGTAATACTAAACAGTCTCTGTGGCTCTGACAATCAGCTCCTCGTTAAAAATAATTTAGAACCTTGAACATAGAGAAAAGGATATCAAAGACCTGATCATATGAACAAATCAGGAAAAGACAAAACAGCTTCAGAGCTCAAAGATGACCAAACAAAGACATCTAGGAGTTACACGATCTAGCCAATTTGAACATTGGGTAAATGTCTTCCATGCAAGGCTTCTCATACTTCGGTGGATGCCAACCCAACAGAAGGGTTAGCCTAAAATAGTACTCAACCCCTATCCTCTCAACAGTTCATGACATTTCTGAAGGAGAGGAAGAAAAGGTCAAATAATCCTGAACTAGAGTACATCTGGGCACCAAAGACAGAATCAAATTATGGCTATTACTTTAAGTAGCACAAGCAACAAAGTACTTAGAGACAGCGACCTATCTCAAATATTTGTGATTCTGGAAGGGTCCACGTAACTATCTCCCTGAACTCTGCAAAAAAAACAATACATCTGTTATGACTACCCCTTTCTGCTTTTTTTGAATTGAAAGACTGGACTCTTCAGGTTCTGCTATCTCCCCCTATATCACTCTAGACTGTAGGGCCATCCCTATTGCCAGCAGATAGGATCAGAAAAGGAGAGGCTGGAAAGATGATAGATAACGTAGGTTAAGCTAAGATGTATTAACATAAAGACCATGTTTTCATTTCTGTGACGATGAACCAATTAGAGCAGACAGATGCAGCTGAATTTATGCTACAATAAGGCAGGGTATCCACCCCTCTTTGTTTGGCTGCCAAATCTTGTGGAATGGGTTTATTTTTTGTCGAGAAGAAAGAAGCCTGGTTATGCTGATAAATTGGGGGTTAGGTTGGCATACTGCTAAGTGAATTTGGCATAGAGCACTCCTCTCAGAGCTAGATAGGACAATTTCACCAACTTTTTTTTTTTTTTTTTTTTTTGGGGCCTTAACAATTATTTGCAGAAAATAGTTTTTAGTCACATTTTATTAAAGAAAATAAAGGGTCAATAGGCTTATTAAAAAATAAGGATAATATTCACTTTATTGGGGGATATTATGTTTTTGTCCCTACAGTCTGGATTGGTATAGGAGAAAGTAGCAGAAAGTGACATTTGTTCTTGCCTGTAAGGTTGTGGTTCTGCTAGGCCCTCTTAAACCAATCCATATGGTTCACTCTAAGAAACAAAAAATGAAGAAACAAAAACAACCAAAAAGAGCACCATAGTTTCTAAATAGCACGTGCTCAATGTGTTGAAATAATAAGGTAATTTCACAGATATATCTGCCCTTTTGTTTAAAATGAATACTCTTAATTGTGGAAGACGAAATGACCCAGGGCTTGACAGCCATCTTCATCCAAGTCATCTGTCTTCTCTTGCTGGCAGGAGGGATACCTCTGAAAGTCTGGATTGGCATAGCATGAACTAGCAGAACCATAATTTACAGGTAACAACAAATTTACCTTCCAGACTCAGGACGAGAGGTCCACCTCAGGCTCCTCCCAAATCAGGAAGATCTGCTTCACCACTTCCTGCTCCAGGGCCACTCGTGAGGGCTATCTGGGAGCGACTCTCCTTCCCTGCAAGGTAAGCTGTCATCAGGTCCTGCAGGACATGGCCAGATCCAAACACTGAGGGCTCCCCAGCACAAATGAATGACCACCTCCACCTGACTATCGTCTATAAAAAAATAACTGGGTGGAAGTCTTATTTCCTGCACTTCAACAACATTCCCAGATAGTCCAACAGCCCAGATGGCTAGACTCTCAGAGGGCTGATACACTGTACACATGATGCCTCATGGCAGAAATACAAATTTCCCTCCACAGAACTGCCAACCTATTCTGATAACCACCCACAATCTTCAACAAGTGGGCAGAAGTTAGGCCTGAAGCTGCACAGAGGTAACCAAGAAAGAATCTAACCCAGCGATGGTATGACAACTGTACAAAAAGCCACCAATGAAAGACTAACAGGCATATGAGTATTAAGGTTCATCCAGTAGAGAAAGATGAAATACTTTTTGGCCAAAAAGGGAAGAAAACATTACAGGAAATTAACTAGACAGAAAGGAGAACTCCTAAATGCTACTCAGTGGAATTGGTTGGTTGAAATAGGAAAAAAAAAAAATGTTCCTTCTCCGGAAAGTCCACTCACCTTTTGATTTGAGACCAAAATCTACTTTTTGAGGTGGTGGCAGCAGGATGAGGGGGAGTGTGAGGAGAGCATAAAAGGAAAACGGGATGCGTGGGGTGGAAGCAAGATTAAGAATGGGAGAAGGCTATGTGTGTGTAAAAAGGGATAGGAAGCAGTGACTACTAATTTGAAAGGCGTAAAACAGCCCACCATTAAAAAAACCAAAAACAATGTATTAAGTCAATACTGTTGAACAATCAGGAGATCAAATCAAGAACCACTTTAGAAAACAGACTAAAATTAAAATAACCTAGACTATTTAGGTTTTCTTTAAAACATAAAAACATGACAAGGGATTTCTCTTATTCTAGAGTCCACTGTTTTCCTGTACAAATTCTACTGCACGGTGAGACCTGTGACAGCTAATTCAGCTGGAGCACTAACGAGTGCCAGGAACTAACTGAAGCTTTATTTCCATTAGAAAGAAATTCTGCAATCTAGGATGACATCTTGGAGGTTCTGAGTTCAGTGAGAAAGGACATGAGTACTTCAACTTTTAGTGGAGTCCTGTGTATGTGTAATCTAGGCTAAGGGAAAAAAGCCAAAAAAATGATTTTACTTGAAATGCATTACTTTACTAATAAACACATACTTGAGAAATGGATCGTAAGTTTTACTATAAAGAGAAACTACTGTTACTGTATGTACACAAACAAAAGTACTTGTGTTTTTGACCTTAAAATCCAAAACACACTTGTGTTATGTGTTGCAAAGAAGTGCAAATAACCTTACCTTCTCAAAACACCTGACTTATAGTTCAGGTGTTTAAGAGAGGATTAGAATGTATCATGTAAGTGATACCAGATATATTTGTGGAGGCAGTAAAGTCAGCTTTATTTTTTAAAATTTTCAAATTTTTTATTTTTTAAAGATTTTGTTTATCTATTTGACAGAGAGATCACAAGTAAGCAGAGAGGCAGACAGAGAGATGGGGGGATGCAGGTTCTCCGCCAAGCAGACAGCCCGATGTTGGGCTCAATCCCAGGACCCTAAGGATCATGATCTGAGCCAAAGGCAGAGGCTTAACCCACTGAGCCACCCACGTGCCCCTAAAGTCAGCTTTAAAGTTATAGTATACATGTGTACAAAGGGCCTTTTTAAAAAAAACTAACAAAACTACAACTATTATCAAGGGAGAAAAAAGAAAGATAATTTCTGGTCTTAGCAAAGACACCAGAGTATACAGTCCAGTATCAAATGAAAGAAATTTCAAATCTGTAAGTACATGACTAAAGGTTTGGTTTATATGTTTCACATCCACTTGATAATAGCACATTTGGCTTGTGCTGTAACGTCTAGAGAGAAATGTTTTACTTAACTTTAAAAGGTGAGTCATGGGAAAAGGACTGCTTCAATTTAAAAGACTACACTCTTATGGGGGTGCCTGGGTGGCTCAGTGGACTAAACCTCTGCCTTCAGCTTGGGTCATGATCTCAGGGTCCTGGGATCGAGTCCCACATCAGGCTCGAGCCTGCTTCCTCCTCTCTCTCTCTGCCTGCCTCTCTGCCTACTTGTGATCTTTCTCTGTCAAATAAATAAATTCTTAAAAAAAAAAAAAAAAAGTAGCTGTCTTCAGCTCAGGTCATTGGGTGGCTCAGTCAGTTAAGTAGCATGCTCAGGTCATGATCCTGGGGTCCTCAGAGCAAGCCTCACATCAGACTCCCTGCTCAGGGGGAAGCCTGCTTCTCCCTCTCCCTCTGCCTACATGTACTCTCTATCCCTTTGTCCAAAAAAAAAAACCAACTTAAAAAAAAGGACTACAGTCTTTAAAAAAAATTAAGATTGCTTTAAAATTCAATGTTCTGCATACACACTGATCAACTGGAGGCTCTCTTGGGTTCAAACATAAATTACTAGAGGAAAATCCCTGTGAATTTCATGAATGTATACCGTACACCTAACTGGCATTGGTACTGCAGTAATATAGTGGATTTTTCCACAGTTAGGATAGATATGGATACTGCTTTTAGAGGCTGTGAAAAAACAGGAAATATATATTGAAAAAAATAGAAATATATGTAGATACATATATATGTGTATCTGTGTGTGTATAATCAGTCTCTGCTCCTGCACCTGGCACAGAGCCTTTAAAACCCTTGTAATTTTCTAAGCGATAAGAACACTAAGAGCATCTTTTGTTCTTACACTGGTTTCTGACCCGGGTCCTGATATAGAGCTCCTCAATGGTTTGTAATCTCTTAAGTGATAGAAGCACCTTTTGTTCTAATGGGGAGACTCTGGGTGGGCTCCTAGATAGCCTCAGGATGGGACTGGTCACCATGAAGATGAGCCTATGAGTAGAAGCTCAGAACTCTCAGCCCCAGTCCCCATCCCCTGGGAAAGGGTAAGGGTGTGGAGACTGAGCTCATGACTGATCCTGCCTATACAATGAAAGCCTTCATCAGAATCCTAAAATACAGGCTTCTCCCGCCATCCGGAAGTAGATAAAATCAATCTTAACTATAACTGTTAAACCTCTTGTAAGCCAAAACAGCATAAGGTGAGGAAATGCTTTTTGTTTCCTGAAAGCAAAAATCCTTTCCTGGTTTCTTTTGGTTGGTGACAGCAAGTACTAATGCAGGCCTTTTGTAAAAGTGGAGTAGTCTACAGCGGACATTTGGATAGTGAGGGAATCTGTAGATGGGGCCCAGAGAGCTTCTGGGTTGCTGATTACATGGGGCTGGTAGGAAGTGGCATAACCCAGAGAGAGCGGGAAGTTCCATGTGCCTTCTCATAACCTTGCCTCATGTATCTTTTCATCTGGCTGTTCACCTGTTATCCCCTTTATAATCAACTGGCAAATGCAAGGATTCATTTCCCTGTAAGCCATTCCAGCAAGTTACCGAACTCAAGGAACAGGTCATGGGAACCCTTATTTGCAGCCAGTTGGTCATAAGCACAGGTAACAGCTGGGACTTCAGATTGTTAACTGAAGCAGGGCTAGTCTTGTGGGACTGAGGGATATGATTAACCTGAGGGATATGATTAACTCCAGGTAGACAGTGTCAGAACCGAGTTGACTTGTCAGACACCCAGCTGGTGTTGGAGAATTACCTGATGTATGGAAAACCTACACATCTGGTGTCAGAAATACTGTGTGGTAGCAGTGTATGAGTAAAAGAAGCACAGGAACGTTTTCCCTATAGAGGCTTAATTAAAAACTATGAAAAAAAAAAAAACAAACCCAAAACAAAAAAATTTAAATTATGAGAAGAAGGTCAAAGCCCAAAACTGAAATATAATCCAGCTACTGAAAAAAGTAGCAAGAGTTTCATTTACAATAGGAGACAGATTAGATGAACTAGATGATTTTTAAGATATATTACAGTTTTGTGACCGCATGATTTATGATTAATTAAAAGTGTTATTACCTAATTCCGTGGTTTCCAACTCCGGAGACCGCCAGAAAAGGGGAAGCCAAGGGTCAGGGGCCAAGGTTTTGGCCACCCCACCCCATCCTTGCCAGGACAGTGAGTGCAGCTTCCTCTTAACCTGACTATGTCTATTAGGGAAAAGAGTAATAATTCTGAAGCTTATACCAACAAACCCCCAAAAATCAAAAACCAGAAAAAAGAAAAAGTCTCAAAACTACCAAACTACAACCTACACAGGATGAAAGATATACTAGGTACATGGCAATCATGATACACAGATTGGAAGCAGGTATATTTAATAACAGTTGAGGCTCAATTTCCTTTGCTAATTATAAAAATGTCAACATTGCTGTAACTGAGTAACTCAGTGAGGCACTGTGAATAATTACAGCAACTATCAAAGAGGACATAGTCCTACGATATACTTCGTAGAAACTTTATTCCCAGAAGTTTAACGATAGACTGTGGAAAAAAAGAGATCCACTGCTGAAATCCTATGATTTTAAAACTAATGACAATCACAATTAAGTGCCAGGAAATATAAAGTGTTTGTTTCCCTATGATCCTTACTCCAGAAGAGGTTGGGTTACCTTAAAGTAGCAAGGCACTCAACTCAGGGCTCGGACACTGCTCCCAGCCCCAATTTTTGGTTCAATCAGAATAGTTCTGCTTCCATCTTACACACTGCATGTTTCTTAAAATTATGTTTGGAAAATAATCCCCTATGAGCAGGAAATGACCCCCAACGTGTGCTCAAGTTGGAGACAAGGCAGAAGTGGAACTTAGAAGAAGTTGGCCTTACTGATCAACCAGTTTTAGGGCAGGCAGTTTGAGTCTTAGAACACTAGGAGATGGACGAAACAAGGCAGGGACTTGTGCTCCCAGCAGCTCCTGACAACAGACTTCCTAAAGCCAAAGCCAGTAACTCTCCTTGGAGACCTAGAAATCTACCTGGGGGAAGAACCAGCTCTGAGGGATAAAATCAAGTGCAGCGTGAGATCTGACTAAAACCAAAGGGATTCAAGTGAAGATACTGGTTAAGGCAACAAAGCAAACTCATTTGTACTAAAATAAACTAAGAAATTGTTATCAGTCGCTTTCCTACTCAGTGAGAAAAAGGCAGTAAAGAAAGATGAGTGGAGAAGGAAGACACTGGGTGACAGATGCTTTGCTCCTGAGTGAGAAATGGGAGTGCACACAATAATGCAATAAGGCTAATAATACAATAAGGCTAGCTGCTTTAATCTACATGATAGAACGCTTTAATCTTAAAAAAGCCAAGTTGAAAACAAAACCAGTTTCATTATTATAGTAGAGATTTTTCTTACAAAGAACTTTAATAGACATGGACATGAATAAAATGTGCTTCTCGGATTTTGAAATGCTTTTTTAAAAAAATACCTTAACTACTTATATAACACAGCTTTACATGGTTTGTGGTATCAAAATATAAACGGACCCCAGAATACTAAAGACAGGAAAAGAGATAAAGGCTACTCAGAAGAGACAACAAATTTCCAGGTATCTGAGATGAAGGAGTTAAATTGTAACTGAGAACTTAGGCTGAGTTTGAGTTTCTCAAAAGCACAAAGAACTGTAGAGAGAAAGAGAAAGATCTGCTTTGCCGTTCTTTTGTTGCTGTTGCTATATATTTATTTAATCTATTTCACAAACGTGACACTACTATCCACCCTACGGTGAAGGATTTTACCTACTTTGCACTGGATAAAGTTATCTAGGATCCCACTTATACCACCAACTAAGGCTGAACACCTGTACTTTCAGGAAAGAAAACTAGCAAATTGAGGACTCAGCTTTAGTTTATATTTCTACCACAGCTTTCATATGCTCTGCCTTGACTAAGAGTCTGTATTGGCTGTGAACTAAAATTCATTTGAGTTTCCACAGCAAGAATTCAAGCTCAGTTTTGCCCACATGCTGTTATTTGAAAGTGAAGTCCTAACTTAAGAAAATGTTTAGTGTAAGCAAAATTTCATTCATTAATTTTCTAAATTCTCTTTTCTTTTTGTACATAGTAGCAAAGTTGTTTTTATTTTTGTTTTTTTTTTTTAAATAGCAGATAGAATCTTTAAATATAAATTAAACTTGTAGTAAGGTAAAAAAAAATTGGAGAGAAGTAATCACAGATCATTTAACAAGAAGGAAGAGGAGCAAAAGGAACAAAGTTATCTTTGGATAACGTTTTTAACTTAATTCTGAATTACTTCATATACTCTATAAGATCTGCTTGCCAAAAAGGACATCCTGCAAAGGGTTTTCTGGTATGTGTCACATATTTCAGCCCACAATGCTATATTACTAACAGTTCCTTCTCTGTTTTTGTGATTTTACCTTTGGAGACAAAAACATAACTGGAAGAAAGATCCTTCCTTTTCTGAAATATCAGGTCAGCTCAGAAAGATTTAGGTAACATGCACGATGGAGGTTTGTGTTATGCTGAACCATACGACACTGCCAATACACATGACATACAAAAGCAGCAACTGTGTATGGTTCAGCTTAATATGAAAATTAGAGAAGACTAGTACTTTTCCCTATTTGAGTAATTTCAAGTTGTAATTTACTTTTTATTTTATTCTTTTTGGTGGGCAGGAAAGCAAGGTTTATTGAGCAATAGTAAAGTGATAGCACAAAGCTCCCCAATAGGGAGGTCCTGGGACCTGAGAGGGTTGCCCACAAACGATAACTTCTTTAAAGAACACTTGCACATCTTCTAGAAATTGTTTTTATTACTAATAAGTATAATAAAAAGTAACATTTTTATGACAAAGTATAAAATAAAGACCTCCTAAAGACAAGATACTTCAGATGTTATTGTATCTTCGGCTTTAAACAATGACTAAGCATTTCAATAGGTGAGAAATTCCATACTCACATGTTTAAAGCACGTAACAGGAGCTGCTATAAAGCTATTGCTATTGATGTAGTTACCCCAGCTGAAGCCCTCCATGGATACTGCTGTGGGGAAAAAAAATACATGTAGATGTATTACAATTCTCAAACCTTTTATTTACAAGACAATATGAAATGATACAAAATTAACTTATCACCTTGAAAGAAAGTTTTCTTTTTTTCCTGTAAAGATTTAAAAACTTTTCTGAATAAACATGAACTTTTGCATAGATCATACCTGCAAACAAAAAGCAATTTAAGTCTTCCATACATAGTATAAGCTGTTTGGAAAGTGAAGGAAGAAAGAGCTCTTCAGTAATCAGCGGGGTTAGAACAGCTGAGAGCAGAAGTGTTCAAAGAATGCCATGACTGCTTTTGGGTTTTTATTCCCAAGCAGCTTTTACTGGGCACCGCAATGAGATCTCTATCCGGTATCTGCCACAGATACCTTTAGGAGGGTTTTTCATTGCTTTACTCCCTGTTACATCTCTCTACTTCGCTGCTTTCCTGTCAAGAATCTTCTTCTTCTTTTTTTAAGATTTTTATTTATTTATTTGAGAGAGAGACAGTGAGAGAGAGCATGAGAGGGGATCGGGTCAGAGGGACAAGCAGACTCTCCATTGAGCTGGAGCCTGATATGGGACTCGATCCCAGGACTCCGGGATCATGACCTGAGCCGAAGGCAGCTGCTTAACCAACTGAGCCACCTCGTCGCCCTCCTATCAAGAATCTTCTATTAGAAATGATGCTTTCCTCAATCTATTCTTCTTGCTATTCTCTTCTCCTGCAAATATTGCTAAACGTCTTATTTCTTTGCTTTTTATATCCTCAACGCTCCCCACCATTCACAGCATAGAGAACCTGTACACAGAAAATAATAAGCCAGATAAAAAATGCTAAGGATACTGCCCCAAGCACTGTGAACTTGGGAATACAACTACTCTCTTCTAGAATAATTTACTGAAACCAAAACAACCACGAGGAAACCTAATGTCATAATATACCAGTTGGGCCTAGAAATAGCTTAGTTAACAAAAATGCAAAATTAAAATGTCATTAACTCAAACTAAATGAATCAGTATCAAATATTTCACCTCTATTATATTCACCGATATTACCTGCTTTAGTCTTTGCTTGATTTTGCAAGGTAGCTTGATACTGAGCATATGCGGCTAGTTTAGCAACTAAAGGTTGTTTCTGAAGAACTTTCGCTTTCTTTGTTGGAGGCTTACCCTGAAACAAGAAGAGTTAAGTAAATAGGATTCTTTCTCATCCACCCACCTCCACCGAAAAAATTAACCTGATTGCATACTACTCATTCTGCTTAAGTAACATCAAGGGTTTAGAAAATTATTAAAGCAGAGGAAACATACAAGATATTTTAATATGAGAAATGTCTTTTTGAGTTCTGCTACAATGTAGACATCTAACATGGGTAGCAGAGCTGGCACAGACTAAAACAGCAATATGCAAATTAATATGTTAATAAAAAATTATATCCCATAAGATGTTAAACACAGGCTGTGGTGGATACTTGATTCCTTCTTATACTAGATAAAACCAGTGGTTATTCACTCATGCAGGTTGCCAAGCATTGCTATTTATATGGTAAGAGAAGATAATTTAATGTTTAAAGAGCAAGTGACTGAGGTTTATACCTTTAGTGCTAACGCAAAAGATCAATGACAAAATGATCATGGGCCAAATTCACAGTGTGACAAACTGCCATCCATTTGGGTACAGACCACTGCTCAGGATCTTACGTAATGTCTATCTGAAATATAGAAATACATCTAAGTGATGTATTTCCTTAATCTGGGGAATTTATATAATCCTTTCAGTGCTATGTAATGATCACAGCTAAGTTAAAGGAGAGTAAGCAAAATGTGATCAAAATAAAATATATTACAGAAATCAATTAAGTGCCTTAAAAACATTGTTTATATGCTCTAATAGTAACAACTTAGTTAAATGGTCAAATCTCCATTTTGTAGGCATTGCTGTACATTTAAAGAAAGATGAATTTCTTTTTATACAATGAACATTCTCAAAAAGGTTAGTTGGATTAACCAAACACATTTGTTCAAGGTATCAAACAGGCTGCAATCTGTAGTAGAACGCAAAGATGATGGAGAAATAATACCAAAGGGTAAATCATTTCTCCCCAAATACTGAATGATTCTACCTTGATATTAACTCAAAAGAAAACAGGGGGGAAAGAAAGGCTTCAGTTCCTGTACATAACAAGGTGTTTATTATATTTATGCTTATTCAGAAAAAGAAGACATATTTTTCATTCACTTATAGAAACAGTTCATAGTTTACTTTGGATAGTGTGTCTTGTCTATTTATAACAGCTGCTTCATTTTATGGACTGAGCAAACCCTGGGGACCATATGTTTCCAAAAAAAAAAAAAAAATAAGGGGGGGGTATAAAGTGGGAGCTGGCCAACTGGGTAGAGTGGAGTGCAGTGAATCACAATCAAATGAAAGGTAAACAGTGAAAACCATAGAAATAACAGATATAAGGAACAAGAAGGTTTCTGTACCGTTACCTGAAGTCTGGCCAAAATGCTTGCCTTCTTGGAGTTTGACGAATAGCTTCGTGAACATGAAACGCTACAGAAACGCTTAGTTTTGGAGTAAAAAGCATCTCGCACACCAACCATCCCACACATTTCGCAGGTAGCTAATGAAGAAAACGAAAACACTGGTGTCATGGTCATAAAATAAAACCGTTTTTTTTTAATCTCACAGTTTTATTAACTTATTACCTAAAGGTTTTATTTTAAACATGAGACATACAATGTCTTCTGTTACAGAAATGATGGAAAATCCTCCACGAAAGTTAGAGAAAAGACTGGTATGATGCCATGGCTACGGCTCCAGAAAGTCTTGGCCGTAGCTCAAAGTCTAACAGGTTTTACAAAGGGTCTGAACCCACAAACAAATATAAAGCAGATTCCACTTACATGTCCTTAGTGCTCACCATGTGCCAGGCATTTTCATAGACACTAAGAGCGCTAGCCTTTTGAGAGGATTATAAACAAAACATAAGAAGTGGTGCAATGCAACGTTTAACATGAGGAACGACCTTGAAAGAGCCACGTCTCGGGAAAATGCTAAGGGTAATACACAGATTCTTTCATGTTATGTTCAGAGGACAAGAAGGAAAGGACAGGCTCAAAGCTTGAGGTAGATGCTTGATTATTCCCTCTGATAAGAGGAAAACAAGACTCTGCTTCCTAATGTGCCTCTTTTGTAAATTTGCACACTGGACAACAATTTGAAAGGCAGAATTAGAAGAAGGGTCACAGAACTGAAGTTCAAAATAGGTAAGCAGATATGAACTGGGAGTGGGACTGCTAGGTCAGGACAGTTCTAGTTTCAGTTTTTCGGAGGAACTGCCCGACTGTTCTGTAATGGCTATATACAACTTTACATTCCCATCAGCAGTGTGTGTTTCCTTTTTTCCACAACCTCACCAGCATTTGTTCTCTCTTATCATTTTGGTAACGGTAACAGTCATCCCAACAGGTGTAAGGTGGCATCTCACTGTGGTTTTGATCGTTATTTTCCTGATAATTAGTGATGTTGAGCTTGTTTCATGTACCCGTAGGCCATCTGTATGTCTTCTTAGGAAAAATGTCTATTCAGGTCCTTGTCCATTTTTCATTTGAATTTTTGTTTGTTTTTATGCTACTGAGTTGTAGGAGTTATCAGATATGATTTGCAAGTATTTTTTCCCATTCTGAAAGATTCCTTTTCAATTTACTGCTTTCATTATTGGGTAGAACTCCTTAGTTTGATGTAGTCCCATTTTTTTTTTAAATTAAGATTTTTAAAAAAATTTATTTGACAGACAGAGATCACAAGTAGGCAGAGAGGCAGGCAGGCTGAGCAGAGAGCTCAGCTCTCTGCTGAGCAGAGAGCCCGACCAGGCAGAGGCTTTAAACCACTGAGCCACACAGGTGCCCCGTCCCATTTGTTTTTGCTTTTGTGTCTAAACCAAGAAATCACCAGTGTTTTGACCAGTGTCAAAAAAGCTTTCCCCTATTTTCCTGTGTTTTAGTTTTAGGTCTTAGGTTAAAGTCTAATCCATTTCAAGTTAATTTCTGTTGATTGGTGCAAGGATCCAGTTTCATTCCTTAGCATGTGCATATCCAGTTTTCCCAACACCATTCATTAAAGAGATTGTCCTCGCCCTATTCTGTATTCTTCTTGCCCTTTTCAATAATTAGTTGACTGATAATCAGTATTTCAATCAGATATCTGCATTCCCGTGTTCACTGCAGCATAAGTCACAAAAGCCAAGAAAATGAAAACATTTACATGTACTCTGAAAGATGAATGGAGATATAAAATGTGGTGTGTAAATATATACACACATAAAATACTATTCATTCACAAAAAAAGAAGAAAATTCTACCATTTATGACAACAGGGTTAAACCTGGAGGGAATATGCTAAATGAAATAGTGTATGGGATTATTTACACGGGGAATCCTTAAAAAAAAAAAGGCCGTTGGGGCGCCTGGGTGGCTCAGTGGGTTAAGCCGCTGCCTTCGGCTCAGGTCATGATCTCAGGGTCCTGGGATGGAGTCCCGCATCGGGCTCTCTGCTCAGCGGGGAGCCTGCTTCCCTCTCTCTCTCTCTGCCTGCTTCTCCATCTACTTGTGGTTTCTCTCTGTCAAATAAATAAATCTTTAAAAAAAAAAAAAAAAAAAAAAAAAAAAAAGGCCGATTTCATAAAAATAGAAAATAGGATGGTGACTGCCAGCCTCTGGGGGGGTTGGTGACATGTAGGTTAAAGGGTATAAAGTTTCAATTATAAGAACAGTAAATTGTGAAGATCTAACATACAGCATGGTAAGTGTAGTTAATAATACTGTACTGTGGGGATGCCTTTTGGTTGAGTGTCTGTCTGCCTTTGGCTGAGGTGATAATCCCAGGGTCCTGGGATCCAGTCCCACATCTGGCTCCTTGCTCAGCAAGGAACCTGCTTCTCTCTTTGCCTGCTGCTCACCCTTGCTTGTGCACGCTCTCTCTGGCAAATAAAAAAAATCTTAAAAAAAAAAGCAATACTGTACTGCATACTGTTAAGTTGCTGGGAGTAGATATCGTGTTCTTTTCCACAACCCTACACACAGAAGAACTATATGAAGCGATGGATAGGTTTAACTTACCTTGATCTTGGTAATCATTGAACAACATGTATGTATGTACGTGTATAAATACAGAATCATCACGTTGTACATATTAAATACATACAACCATATTTGTCATTTATTCCTCAAAAGAGGGGGGAAAAAAAACAAACCCAGAAAGTAACACAGCAAACAAATGCCTGAGTGGGTTTAAATCTCCACCCAGTTAAACTGGAGGGACCTGTAGTTCCACCAGTACTTAAAAATCTCTTGCGAAATGATGAAAGAAAGATAAGGTACCACAGGATTAGAGATGAAGAAAGGATGTTTAAAGAGAGAAAAAAACAGTTCTCTGTTGAAAAAATTACACAACAGATAAGTAAAAAAGTCTGTGACCTTCTAGGTAAAGAAGTTGTGATCCTAAGGGACAGTGAATCTTTGTCAAGAATTCTACATATCCAACTATGATTCCCAGGACAAGTCTGTAAGCGCCACCAAGGCAGGGACTATTCTGTATTGTTTCTCTCTGCATCTCTAGTATTTAAAATAGACCTGGACACATAAAGCCTCAATAAGCCTTATTTCCTTTGGTGATAAGGACTAGTACTGGACTGGTAAAAGTAAACCATGGCAAGAGTATAGTTTGAACAACATGGGTTTGAACTGCGTGGGTCCACCTGTATGTGGATTTTTTTTCAGTAAATATGGTATTGTAAATGTATCCTCTCCTTATGACTGTCCTAAAAATCTTTTCTCTAGCTTACTTTATTCTATATATTGTATTATATAATGTAGGAATACATTATATAATGTAAAAAACATACAAAACACATTAGTCGACTGTTAAAGTTATCAGTAAGGCTTCTGGTCAACAGTAGGCTATTAGTAATTAAGTTTTTGGGGAGTCAAAGGTTTCACACATATTTGTGTGAGGGATGGGCTCCTAACTCGTGTTGTTCGAGGGTCAACTTATGTATTAATAGTATTTTTTTTTAAAGAGTTAACACATTTAGGGGCGCCTGGGTGGCTCAGTCAGTTAAGCGTCTGCCTTTGGCTCAGGTCACAATCCCAGGGTCCTGGGATCGAGCTCCTTGTTGGGCTCCCTGCTCGGTGGGAAGCCTGCTTCACCCTTTCCTTCTCCCTGCTGCTCTGCCTACTTGCGCTATCTCTGTCAAAAAAACCAAAACAAAAACCAACTTAAAAAGAGGAAAAAGAGTTAACACTTTGATAAAATCTCATGCAGCTTTGTCAATAGTGACCAAGAAATTTAAGGTGAAGTAGAAGACATCCAAGTAGGTTTTAACTGACCACATGACCATACCTAGTTGGTCCTGATAAATGACAGGAAGTTCTTTTTTTTATTTTTAAAGATTTTATTTTTAAGTAATCTCTATACCCAATGTGGGACGTGAACCCACAACCCCAAGATCAGAGGTTGCATGCTCTACCGACTGAGGCAGCCAGGCAACCCCAATTTTTAAAAAGTTTTATTTATTTACTTAGTAATCTCTACGTTCAACATGGAGCTCAAACTCATGGTGGCCCTGAGATGAAGAGTCACATGCTTTTCCAAGTGAGTCGGCCAGGTGCCCCAGTGATGGGAAATTTTTATTTTTATTTATTTATTTGACAGACAGAGATTATATATAAGTAGGCAGAGAGGCAGTCAGAGAGAGGAGGAAGCAGGCTCCCTGCTGAGCAGAGAGCCCGATGCGGGGCTCGATCCCAGGACCCTGGGATCATGACCTGAGCTGAAGGCAGAGGCTTTAACCCACTGAGCCACCCAGGCGCCCCATGGGAAATTTTTTGATATGGCCTACATCTCTGCCCCAGGCCCTGTGCTGTTCAGCTTTTTAATTGAAAAACTAGAATATGACCAATAGGGCATTATCATCAAATCTGAAAATGGCACAAAACTAGAATATTATACAACACAACCTTCAACATTAAATGACAGAATCAGAAATAAAAAATTTCTAAAAAGACCAAAATTAAGTAAGGAACAGGCCATGTAAATTTATTTATTTATTTATTTAGGAGTGGGGAGGGGAGAAGGTGAGAGAATCTTTTTTTTTTTAAAGATTTTATTTATTTATTTGACAGAGAGAGATTACAAGTAGGCAGAGACGCAGGCAGAGAGAGAGATAGAGAAAGAGAGGAGGAAGCAGGCTCCCTGCTAATCAGAGAGGGACTCGATCCCAGGACCTGAGCCGAAGGCAGAGGCTTAACCCACTAAGCCATCCAGGCCCACAGGGTGAGAGAATCTTAAGCAGGCTTAAGATGAGCTGGATCCCATGACCTGAGCAGAAATCAACAGTCAGATACTTAACTGAGCCACCCGGTTGCTCCCAGAGTAATTTAAAGTCTTAAGCACTGGATTTAAAATATCAACTGCAGGGGCACCTGGATGGTTCAGCTGGTTAAGCAGCTGCCTTCGACTCAGGTCACAATCCCAGGGTCCTGAGATTTAACCCAGTGGCAGGCCCCCAGCTCAGTGGGGCATCTGCTTCTCCCCCTTCTCCAGACTTGGGCGTGCATGTGTGCTCTCTTTCTCAAATAAATAAATAAATAAATAAAATCTTAAAAAAAGAAAAAAAAATCAACTGTAGCTGGAAAGGGGCTAGAACTTGGTGGGTCTCAAAAGGAAAGCCCCCAGAAGCTTTTCTGTTTCCAAACCCAGAGCCTGTCCTTTGGGGACTGAGGAAGAACCTAATTCTTACCAGATATCCTGCCACACTCAGAGAGAGGTCTCTGAGGACCAGCACAGTGTGTAGTTCATCCAGTATCCACAGGGGAAACTTCTGCATATATACTTGCTGCCCATCATCCTGATGGACAGGCTTGCGGAGGTCAGAGCCAGTCTTTTGCCCTTAGACCCATGGTGAGGCCTCGGAACCTGGCTTTTGGCAGCTGAGGTTCTATGACAGTTATTTAAGCTCTGATCACTGTTACTCTGCTTCCCTTTATCAAGAGAGGCATTAAGAGAAATGTGAAACTGATTTCACTACAGCCTCAACCTGGGAGTAAGTTTGAAATCATTCCTGGGTCCTCTTCAGGCCCGGAATCATTCTTCAATTTTAAAATCAGAATGGTATCATGGCGGACTCACTTCAGAATCTAAGTGGTATCAAACAAGGCTGGATCCTATTCCCATTCAGTGTTTTCAGGCATCCCTGGTGTATGCAGCCCCAGATGGGGCTTCTGGGGATACTTCCCTCACCCCTGCCTTCAGGCCACTCTGCCTAGCAGGTAACCACATCTCAACTGTACAGACAGAAAAACAGGCTCAGTGGGTTAGAACCCTGCCCAAGGCCAAAAATTTAACTCCAAATCTGCTTAATCTACCTTCTTTCCCCTGTGCCCGAGTCTTTGTGATGTCCTTGGAGATGACCTTGTCTGGCTCCCAAATGAGTGGGATTGTGTCCCTCAGCTTTTGCCAATAGGAAGCCTTTTTGCTGACAGCAAGTATCAGAAACGTGTGGGAGGCCCTCAGTGAGCACTGACTGATTTAAAAATATGTTCTCAGGTACTGCAGGACACAAAATGGTTGTATTTCCACGTCTTTCATCTCTCAGTGATGTTTCTTGTGATCAGTCGCCTATGTGTCTGCCATAATTGAATGGCCCAGCATTATTCCTTCAAAGTCCTACCTCCTAACCTTTGCTAGTATAGTTCCCTCCTTTCACAGGCTTCTCCCACGCCTTCTACCTTTGTCCTTCAAAGCTGGCTCAAAGGCTGCCTGCCCTGTGAAGCCTTCTCTGGTTGGACCCAGTGAAGATTCCGCATGCCTTTCATGCTCCCATAGCCCTTGCTTGTGCCTTTCCTAAAAGTATATTCAAATTAGCCTCATATCATTTATTTAAAAACAGAGAGCTGGGGTCCCTGGCTGGCTCAGTGGTGGAGCATGTGACTCTTGATCTTGGGGTTCTAAATTCAAGCCCCGTGCTGGGTGGAGAGATTACTTCAAAATCTTAAAAAAAAAGTTAACTGCAAATGCACAAAACTGGTTTAATTGGTTTACTGATTAAGTTGTAGAAAAGATGAAAGAGTTTCAGCTATATGCAAAATCAGTGCTACTTTCAAAAAAACTAGAGCAGGGGCCCCTGGGTGGCTCAGTAGGATGAAGCCTCTGCCTTCGGCTCAGGTCATAGTCTCAGGCTCCTGGGATTGAGCTCCGCATCGGGCTCTCTGCTTGGCAGGGAGCCTGCTTCCTCTCTTCTCTCTATGTGCCTCTCTGCCTACTTGTGATCTCTCTCCCTGTGTCAAATAAATAAATAAAATCTTAAAAAAAAAA